>NC_057811.1:321441268-321750784 GCF_018294505.1 Triticum aestivum | reverse complement strand
TCTCTTACTTTCAATATGAGCCCTTTATGTGATGTCGCTCAGACGTCCGACTGTGGCACTTATGTCATTTACTTTTGATATAAGCCCTTTCTGCGATGTCGCTCAGACGTCCGACTGTGGCACGCACTGTCTTTTAATTTATGTTATAAGCCCTTTATGTGATGTCGCTCAGACGTCCGACTGCGGCATTGTTATTCTTGCAGTTTCCTCTCGAGGAGTCATTCAGACCCTCGTTTGGCACCCAGTATTTATTTTGGGATTTCGGGAGGACTACCGCCCGACTTCTCTGTTATTTCCCCATGTATCATTGTCTCTATGTCTGAACGCACTTGTTATTCTGTTGCTTCATGTTTACATTTGTTATATCTTATGTCCGAACTGTCTTGCGAGTACTTTCATAGTACTCACCTGGCTTGTTGATTTGGCCAGATGTTGACGAAGGCGATCTCTTGGATGAAGAGTTTGATAGTGAGTCCGACGCCTAGAGGAATCCCAGTCAGTCCCGTGCGATCCTGGATATTGGTCACTTGTATCATATACGCTTCCGCCACCCGCAATAAGTCTCCTCGAGCCTCACTCCGACGCTCGAAGAGCTATAGTTTTCAGGAGTCATATCACCAACTTCGTGGTGATATTTCCACCACCGTTGTTATCGTGAGTTAGTAGTTATGCCACCCTATCCGCCGTTATGTTTATTCGGCGTGCACGAATAAATTGTTGAGCAGTCCCCGGTCAACCTTGTATTATATTCAGTACTCCTGGCATTCTTTTTCTGTGACCAAGATATTGTCTACCAGTGAGAAGGAATTCTTCTTTACTGGTCCAGGGATTGGTCTCACAATAAATATTTTATTGAAAAACCGGTCGTGACAGTAACTGTATCATGGACCACAAACACAGAACTCAGTTCCTGAGGACGGCTTCAATGAGACAACCCACCATGTACTCCTACATGGCCTCTCACCGCTACCTTTACCAAATCGTGTTCACACACTTAGCTCACACATAGTAGGACATGTTCATCACCATTCCAACTCATCCCCGATGAATCAGACCTGACACAACTCTAAGCAATAGCAGGCATGACAAACAAGCATGAATGAGTAGGCACATCAGGGCTCAAACAACTCCTACTCATGCTAGTGGGTTTCATCTATTTACTGTGGCAATGACAGGTCATGCAGAGGATAAGGGGTTCAACTACCGCAGCAAGTAACAGATGAATCGTTGTTGTCCTAATGCAGTAAAAGAGAGCAGGAGCGAGAGAGTGGGTTTGTATCGGAATGGACAAGGGGGTTTTGCTTGCCTGGCACTTCTGAAGATATTATAGTTCTTCATCGGTGTCATCGACCACGTCGTCGGAGCATCGTCTACTGAGAGGGGACGGTTACCGGCAAACAGAGAAGGGCACAATCAATGCAATGCAACAATATGATGCATGATCATGACATGGCAATATGTTGTGGTTTGAGCTAATGCAACTAGTAACAGAAAGGTTTGGGTTGATTTGAACTCAAGGTTCAAATTCAAATTCAAACTATGAATTCAAATAGTGCATTATCATGTTTTGGACTAAACAGCGAGGTTAAGTTGTTCAAACATGCATGAAAATGCCATATTCAGATTCCTTGGATTTTTCTGATCATTTTTCATATATAATTTATTTCATTCTGAGTTATAGATTATTTTCTATGATTTTTTGAAGTTTGTACTATTTTCTAGAATTTTCTGAATTATTTTAAATCCAGAAATCAAATACTGCGTCAGCATTGTGTCACGGTGACGTTAGCAGGTCAACTGACCTCGTCCAGGTCAAACCTGACCAGTGGGGTCCACTGGTCAGTGACACAGAGCTGTCTGGGTCACAGACATGTGGGGTCAGGTCAACAGCCACGTCAGCACGGTCAGCTCTGACGTGTGGGTCCCGTTGGATTATAAACTAATCTAAACAGAAATTAAATTAACATAAATAGGCACTGGGGCCCACATGGCAGTGGCTCTAGTGGTGTTTAGTAAGGTCATTAGTGCTAATTAAACCAGCGCCACGTCAGCAGTTGACGCCGGCGACCACAGCAACGACGGGGACTCGCCGGGGTTGCTCGGCACGGCGCTACAGATCACCGCTTCACACGTAGTTTGCGGCTACGCCGAGCTGGCGGTGTGGCGCATCTTATGGAGCAAGCAGAGGGGGCTGGGGTGGTCTGTGGTGACGGCAGCAGCGAGCTAGGCGGCGGCCGGAGTTCGGGCGCCGATGGAAACGATGGCTACAGCAAGCGCTAGGCCGCGGGGTTAAGGGGAAACGACGGCGAAGCTCACAGTGATCACGAAGAGGGGCTCGGCTTGCTCGGGGATGTCCTGTGGCTGGCGAATCGATGACGGCGGTGGTCGGCTCCCGAGGACGAGGACGACGGCGATGGCGAGGATGAGGGGCTCCCGGGCTTGTTTTGGTTCTCCTCGTCGACGTGCAGAGCCGCGGCGGACCCTAGGGATACGGTAGGGAGGTCAGGCGAGCTCGGTGGGCGCGTTGGCAGTGAGCGGCGGCGACGGGCTAAGCTCAGGTGGTCGCGGGAGAGAGAGCAGAGAAGGGGAGGAGTTCCAGAGAGAGGGGGGTCGTGGCCGTCTCCGTGGCGCTGGGAGAGAGTCTCGGAGGCGTGAGGCAGGCAGGGAGGAGGTGGAGGCCTCGGGCGCGCAGGCGTCGACACGCCTCTGCCTACTGGCAGAGGTTGAAGACAACCGCTCCGGCCAGTGGGCTGGGCCGTCCAGCTGGCTGCACCAGGTAAGTGGCCCAGGTGGGCTTCTACTCTATTTTAATTTTTGTTCTGTTTTCCTTTATTTAATCTTTTTGACGCTGTTTTTTTTAAACTCCAACAAATGTAAAAACAGTGACAACATTCCTTTGAATATTTTTATATTGCACAATGGGATTATCCAAAGGCACATAAATTATTTCAGAGTTATCTGAAATTATATTCCATATATTAAGAATATAAAACCAAATCCAAATACAATATTGATTTAAATTCAATGCCCAAAATAATTCCTTAAAAATGTTCATTATTTTTGGTTTGGATCAAAGCCCTTGCCAAAAATACCAGATATCAATAAAGAACATTTTGGTTTCATTGAATGCAAATTTTAGTTGGACCTAGTTTGATTCAAGTGATGCTAGGGTTTGAACATCCCCATTTCAAGATTAATTGAAATTGAAAATGATGCATGGATGCAATGCCACTAATTACAAGCAGATTTCTAGGGCTGTGACACAGTTCCACCCACTGGGGGTGTATTCAAACTATGTTGAACGCCGACCTTTCGAAGGCCTTTTGTGTAAATATAATCATGCATGTGCTTGGCTTCGGATTGTATTTTCTTTTCATCCTTTTGGCTGTTTCCTTTGCCGCCCTCCCTTGGTCGCCGCCTTCCCAGCCGGACAGCTGCTCTGCAGTCTGTGGCTGGGGAAGGGCTTGGCCGTTTGGGAGGGCAAGTACTCTAGCTTGCTTAGATTGTAGCAAGGTTAATCGGAAGCCGGCCAGCCGGCTGTTCTCACAGCCGGTTGGCGGGGTGGGAGGCTGGCTTATGTTATATAAGTTCGTTAGTCCTTAGCCGTTTTTCGTGTGGGCATCCTTTCCTGCCTTTGACTCTTGCCAGTCGGACAGTCGATTCTTTGAGCTGCGACTTTCAACAAGAGAGGGCTTGGGTGCCGGCACACTACTTGTCTGACTGCAGGTAGAACTTTAATATAACTCAAGGCGGCAAGTCCCCGGGCCGACTGATCGAACCCGGTGCCGGACAGGAAAACAAATGTAGTAATACATTCATAGGTATGACACTCATCATACATAGATAAAAGAGGGTAGTCCCCGAGTGCTCCTCGGGGGGCCCGTTGTCTTCTACTTAATACAAAAGGTAGCGTGGTACATACTGTATTTAGCTGTAAAATCTTCGGAGGAGATTGGAGTTCCATGGTCGTTCCGACTCCTTGCCGGAATCATCTCTCTTGCGTGCCTTTGGCTTCTGTGCGTTGATCATGTAGTAGGAGTCGTTGCCTAGGGCCTTGCTGATGACGAAGGGGCCTTCCCAAGGGGCCGAGAGCTTGTGTTGGCCGGCTGTTCGCAGGATCAGCCGGAGCACAAGATCGCCTTCTTGGAAGGATCTTGGCTTGACCTTCCGGTTGTGGTAACGGCGCAAACCCTGCTGGTAGATGGCGGACCGGCTGAGTGCTAACACTCGGCCCTCTTCTAGCAGGTCAACGTTGTCTTCTCGCGCTTCCTTGGCCTCCGCCTCCGTGCACATGGTGACCCGAGGTGAGTCGAACTCAATATCAGTTGGGATGACAACCTCGGCACCATATACAAGGAAGAAAGGGGTGAAGCCGGTTGACTTGTTCGGGGTAGTACGCAGACTCCAGAGGACGGCCGGCAGCTCGTCGAGCCAGTAGCTGGCCGAACACTCCAGTGGTACGACAAGTCGGGGCTTGATGCCGGAGAGGATGAGGCCGTTTGCTCGCTCGACTTGGCCGTTTGACTGCGGGTGGGCTACAGACGCTAAGTCCAGTCGGATGCTCTGTGTCGCACAGAAACGTGCCAGTGCTCCTTTGGCAAAATTCGTGCCATTGTCGGTGATGATGCTGTGTGGCACGCCATACCGGGTGGTGATATCTGTGATGAATGTCACGGCAGTCGGCCCGTTCAGCTTCTTGATTGGCTTCGCTTCAATCCACTTGGTGAATTTGTCCACGGCGATAAGCAGATGTGTCATGCCGCCGCGCGCTGTATTGAATGGGCCCACCATGTCCAGTCCCCAGATGGCAAAGGGCCAGGTGAGGGGGATGGTCTTGAGTGCAGAAGCCGACAGGTGTTGCTTGGAGCTGAAGACTTGGCACCCTTTGCAGTATTTGACTAATTCCTTGGCATCTTCCAAAGCAGTCGGCCAGAAGAACCCATGGCAGAAAGCTTTGGCGACAAGTGATCTTGAGGCCGCATGGTGGCCGCATTCGCCTTGGTGGATGTCCTTGAGGATTGCTATGCCCTTCTCTGGCTCGACGCAGCACTGGAAGACTCCAGTGACGCTGCGCCTAACGAGTTCTCTGTTTACTATTGTGTATGCTCCGGCTCGGCGTTGAACTTGTCTTGCCGAGATCTCGTCAGTCGGCAGCTCTCTGTTTACCAGGAAGTTCAGGATGGGTTGGGCCCATGATGGAGCTGTCACTTCTTCTATTGCCAATACGGCTACTGCGACCAGGGTGGGTAGGCTGGGTGGTGAAGAGTTGGAGTCGGCCACCGCCTGTTGTGTCGTTGCAGTCCCCGGGCCGACTGCTGCAGTCCCCGAGCCGGGTTCTGAAGTCCCCGAGCCGGGTGCGACTACGGCAGTCCCCGAGCCGCCTGTCGAAGTCCCCGAGCTGCCTGCTAGGTTCCCCAAGTCAGATCCGACTGCATCAGGGTCAGGCGGTACGAAGATGGAGTCTGATTCTGGAGACGGCTTGACAGACGGTTTGAGGAGGCGTTGGAGAGAGACGCCGGTTGGGATAGTTTGTCGGGTGGAACCGATTCGTGCCAGGGCATCTGCTTGCTCGTTGTCGGCCCGTGGCACGTGGAGGAACTCGCATCCTTCAAAGTATCCGCTGATTTGCTGAACGAGGAATCGGTAGCTCGCCATGTTTGCGTCCTTGGCGTCCCAGTCGCCAGATGATTGTTGGACTACCAAATCCGAGTCGCCATAGCACAGGATCCGGTGGATGCCAAGCTCTTTGGCTAGCCGGAGCCCATGTATGAGCGCCTCGTACTCGGCAACATTGTTGGAGGCGGCAAAATAAATTTGCAATGTGTATCTGAGTTTGTCACCCTTGGGAGAGGTGAGGACGATGCCGGCTCCCAAGCCGGTGTGCATCTTGGATCCATCGAAGTGCATCCGCCAATGAGGGGAGTCGGGAGCCGGCGGTAGGTACTGGGTCTCGGCCCAGTCGACAAGGAAGTCGGCAAATGCTTGGGACTTGATGGCAGTGCGAGGCTGGTAGAAGATCGTGTAAGGAGCCAGCGCAATGGCCCACTTGGCCACCCGGCCGGATGCATCCCAGCTGCCTATGATCTCGGCAAGCGGGGCAGTACATATGACCGTGATGGGGTGCTCTTGAAAGTAGGGCTGCAGCTTCCTGGCGATGAAGTATACTCCATAGCACATCTTCTGGTAGTGCGGGTAGTTTTGCTTCGAGGTGGACAGTACTTCGCTCAAATAATACACCGGCCTCTGGACTAACCGAGCCCGGCCTTCTTCTAGGCGTTGGACCACAATAACTGTGCTGACCACTTGGCTAGTTGCGGCAATGTAAAGGAGCATGGGCTCTTTCTCAGTTGGCGCCGCCAAGACAGGTGGCGTGGTCAGCATCTTCTTCAACTCGTGAAAAGCTTGGTCTGCTTGGTCATTCCACTCGAAGTGGGTGGACTTTTTCATGAGTCGGTACAGGGGGAGAGCCTTTTCTCCTAGCCGGCTGATGAAGTGGTTCAGGGAGGCCAGGCACCCGGTAAACTTTTGGTCGTCTCGTAGCTTGGTAGGAATCTCCATTCTCTCTATGGCCCTGATCTTCACTGGGTTGCACTCGATGCCGCGTTCGGAGACCAAGAAGCCTAGAAGCTGGCCGGCTGGTACTCTGAACACGCATTTCTCAGGGTTGAGCTTGATCTGAAACTGGCGCAAGTTGTCGAATGTTTCTCTGAGGTCTTCCAGCAGGGTGCCGCGCTTCTCCGTCTTCACCACAATATCGTCTACATAGACGTGGGCATTTCTACCGAGTTGCTTGAGGAGGCATTTCTGCATGCAACGCTGAAAAGTGGCACCGGCATTTCTCAAGCCGAATGTCATAGTCAGGTAGCAGAAAGCTCCGAATGGTGTGATGAAGGCAGTCTTCAGGCGGTCGGCTGGATCCAACTTGATCTGATGGTAGCCTGAGTAAGCATCCAAAAAACTCAACAGCTCGCATCCGGCTGTGGAGTCTATCACTTGATCGATTTGAGGTAAGGCAAACGGATCTTTGGGGCAGGCTTTGTTGAGGCTGGTATAATCTATACACATGCGCCATTTATTGTTTTTCTTCAATACAAGGACTGGGTTGGCAGGCCATTCTGGAAAAAACACCTCCATAATGAAGCCGGCTGCCAGAAGCCGGGCTATCTCTTCTCCTACAATCCTTCTCTTTTCCTCCGACAGTCGGCGGAGAGGTTGTTTGACTGGTTTTGCGTCTGCTCGGACGTGTAGCTTGTGCTCGGCGAAATCCTTCGAAACACCCAGCATGTCCTTTGGGGACCATGCAAAGATGTCCCGATTCTCACGGAGGAAATCGACGAGCTCACCTTCCTATTTGCTATCCAGGTTTGTTCCAATTACGGCAAACCTCTCCGGGTTCTCTGGGTCCAGAGGTATCTTCTTTGTTTCCTTAGCCGGCTGGAAGGAGCCTTGAGCATCATATTCCTTGGGGTCAGGGGACAGGGCCGGCTGCTTGCCGGCCATGGCCACGACTCGGTCCAGCATCTTTTTTTCTTCGGCAATCACGAGGGACTCGGCCAGCCAGCTGCAGGCTGCAGCACACTCAGAGGATTTCTTGTAGTCTCCGGCTATGGTGATGATCCCCTTTGAACTAGGCATCTTCATCTTGAGGTAGGCGTAGTGGGGCACATCCATGAACTTAGCCAGGGCAGGTCGGCCAAGCAACGCGTGGTAAGAGCTCTCTAGATCTACCACTTCAAACCAGACTGCTTCTCGACGGAAGTGATCCTTGTCTCCGACGAGAACATCTATCTTGATCTTGCCAATTGGTGAGCAGGACAGGCCGGGTACGATGCCATGGAACACAGTCCGGCTTGGCATGAGTTGCTTCGTCTTGATGTTCAACTTCTCCATGGTGTCATGGTACAGTATGTTGATGCTGCTCCCACCGTCAATCAGTACTCGGGAGAAACAGGCAGCTCGCCTTTCTGTCGCGAGGGTGGCGTCCAACACCAATGCATAAGAGCCAGGAGACGGCATCACCTTTGGGTGATCGGCCCGGCTCTAGCTGATAGGCTTCTCAGACCAATGCATAAACTCTGGGTTTGTTAGAGGTGACCGCGTTGACTTCTTGGTGTTGTCGGCGTTGACTGCGTCTATCTTCAGTTTGGCTTGTAAAGACGACGTAGGCGGCATGCTCGTCCGGGAACTCGTCTTGAATGGCTCCGACTGCTGGTCGAGCAGCCGGCTGCTGAGGGGCTAGAGGTGGCTGGCCAGCAGGTGGAGGCGGCACCAGCCCTTTGCCTTTGGAGATTCACGTGAGCCAATGACACTTCCGAGTCGTGTGGTTGGACGGCTTCGCGCCGCTGTGGAACTTGCAGGGGGCATCAAGGGTTTTCTCATAGGAGAAAGCCGGCCCGCCGCCCTTCTGCGTCTTGGGCATGGGCCGCCCTTCAGGTTGTTCGTCTTCGACTGTGGCTACTTGCCGACTGGTGGAAGGCGGCATAGGGGCCTTGCGCTTGTTGTCGTTTGGGTACGGGCGTCGATTGGAGTCACCGGCCGGCGTCTTGGGAGCCGGAGCGAGCACCTTTCCAGAGGCATCCACTCGAAGCTCAGTCTTCATTGAAGAGTCGGCCGTGGCGTACTTGTCTGCTATGATCAGCAGCTCATCGAGGGTAGTCGGCTCGTCGCAGAGGAGCCGGTGCTTGAGGAGGGTGCCCTCTCGGTACCCGGCGGTGAAGTACTCTATGGCTTGAACCTTGTGCACCCCTTCGCAGGAGTTGCGGAGCTCGGCCCAACGCGTGAGGTAGTCACGAGTTGATTCGCTGGGCCCTTGGATGCACATGGAAAGCTGGCGGGGCTTGGGAGGTCGCTTGTATGTGCTGGTGAAATTGCGGATGAAGACTTCCGTGAAGTCTAGCCAGCTGTTGACGCTGTAGGGCTTGAGGCTATTCAACCAGGTGTGTGCCGTGCCTTGAAGCATGAGCGGGACGTACTTCACGGCAACGCGCCTATTGCTGTTTGCTATGCGGACTGCGGTGGAGTAATCGATCAACCAGTCTTCCGGCTTCACGGAGCCGTTGTATTTTGGCGTGTCTCTTGGGAGTGAGAACCCTTTGGGGAAGGGCTCATCGCGGATGCGGGGGCCAAAGCAAGGCGGGCCGACATCATCTTCTTCTTCTAGCGCCAGGGATCGCGCTAGGCGGTCGATCCGGTGGCGGGCGTCATTCTCGCCGACTCCTTCGCGGTGGCCTAGTCAGTCGCCGAGAGTCAGATGCATAACAGGCGGCGGGGTGGGATATCTCTCCCCACGAGGCGGGGGAGGAGGCGGATTGCCTTGTCGTTCCACAGCTCGGGGGCGGCCTTCTGCGTCGCGCTCGATGGTGAGCCGAGTCCGACTGTGGCTAGCAGCCGGCTCCTTGTCTTTTCTCGCGTGGGCGCCGCTTGCAGTCGACGTCCGGGATGTCGCGTCGTGCTCTCGGCGTGGGGGAGGACTTTCAGCGCGGGCCCTGGCTTCATGCCGCTCTGTGGCCGCGTCGATCAGCTGCTGGATGCGTCTAGTCATGTAGGGTAGCTCGTCGGCCCCCAGCCCGTTCAGCTCGTCTACGGCCGCCTGAGCGGCACGCAGGTTCTCGAGTGGCGTGGCGTAGAGTGGGCGGTCTGCTCCCAGCATGCTGGCGATGGCCGCGCCGCGCTTCTTGACGATGCCGGCTCGACTCGGCCCACTAGGAGGCGGCGTACCAAAGGCGGCGCGGTCGACTTCGCGTTGGTGAGCCTCAGTGAGGCGTCTCATGGATGATATCTTCTGGCCCTCCGCGATGAGGGCGAGGCAGCGTGCCTCTAGTGTCACGGCGTCGGTGTCGGCCGGGATGGGGGCGGACAGGTCGTGTAGCGTCGCTTGTAGGGCGTCGTGGGCGTTCTCGCCTGAGGCGGCGCCATGGCTGATGACCAGCACCTCAGTGACAGTGCTGCCGCCACTGTCGGCTCGAGGAAGAGGGTCGTCGATGATCACCACGTTGGTGGGGAAGGCGTCAAGCGATGCCGTGTCGGAGTCGACAAGCATCGGGTCGGTGGAGCCGACCGACTCCAAATCCACAGCAGGCTTGCTGGAGACGTGAAGCTGATCGAGGAGGCTGACGAGGCGGCTCTCGGGGCAGTTGTCGTAGATGTGAGCCTCGCCAAGAAAATCGGCGAGGCAGCTCGCCGTGCAGGCGTCGTCGACGCCTTGCAGCGCGTCGGGGCAAGCGCCATCGGGCGTGCCGGGCTGGCTACGCTCGCTGGGAAGGAAATGGGTTCCCGTCCAGAACAGGTCTCTGGACGGCGGTGCACCTGGCCCCACGGTGGGCGCCAAATGTCGGGTGGTAGGTGCGACATATGCCAACGGGTGGCTTATCATTGTGGGAGCCAGTAAGACATCGCCGGTGCCTGGAAACGGGATAAGGCGAAGACATGCACGCCGGCGAATCTTACCCAGGTTCGGGGCTCTCCGTGGAGATAACACCCCTAGTCCTGCTCTGCGGGGTCTCCGCATGATCACTAGATCAACACAAGTGGCTACAAGTGGCTCCTTGAGCTGTTCGGCTAGAGGAAGAAGAAGGGCAAGGCTAGCTCTCCTCTTCTCTCTATGTGGTGTCTAAAACTCTAAGAGATCAACCCTTTGCATGTGTGCCCTGGGGGTTTATATAGGCCTACCCCCCAGGGGTACAATGGTAATCCGGCTGGATGCGGGTCCAGGCCGTCAGTGTCAGTATCCGCCGGCTTCTCTGCCGGCCGCTGGGGCCCGCCGACTGGTGGGCCCCGCCGGCTGTCGGCCTCTTGGCCGACAGGCCGGCCCCACCGCCTGGGGGTCTAGCCGGCGGCTGGTTACTGTAACCTCGCCCCTGATGACAAGGGCTTTGCCGAGGTAAGCATGGCTACAGTGCCGCCGTCTGGCGGGCTCTCATTGTAGTCTTACCTCGTCTTGTCTCCTTAATGATGCACATACTTCGAGGGAGTGAGGTAGCCGGCTACACCCCAGGCCGACTGGGGGGGCTTGGCCGCCTTCGAGCGTCTCTCTGGCTGAAGGGGCCCGCCGCCTGCGGGCCGTACTGACAGCCTGTCATGGGTGGCGTCATGGTCAACATGGTAACAGTGCCGCGCCGGACGGGGGATAGCCGACCCGTACGGCGCACAGTGGCCATGCGTGCTCCGGGATTCGGGGGTGGCATGCTTTATTGTAGCCACGCCCCGTCTCATCACCATTATGTGGGTGCAGTCCTTGAGGGTGCAATCTTGGCCGCTTGCCGGGAGCCGGCCCTCTTGTGACCGGCATCGTGGAGTCGGTCTTCTTGTGGCCGGCTTCTTGGAGTCGGCCTTCTTGTGGCCGGCTTCTTGGAGTCGGCCTTCTTGTGGCTTTCTTCGGGAGGGTTTTAGGGCCGGGCCGCCTTCCAGTAGTCGGCCTGTGAGATAGCCGGCCAGGGGAAGGCGGCCCTGTGCTTTGGGTGCTTGATGGCTCGATCGGCCCGATAATTTTTGAAGAGCCAGGGGAGTCGGTTAGGCTACCCGTGGTCATTTACTCCGACCAAAACCATGCCTTTCGGGTTCAAAAACGCCAGTGCAACCTATCAACGCATGATTCAGACATGCTTGGAAACACAGATCGGCAAAACAATGGAGGCATACGTAGATGATGTGGTCATTAAAACCAGACACGTCGAATCCTTAATAAATGACTTGAGGCTCACGTTCGACAATCTCCGAACATACGACATCAAGCTCAATCCGGAAAAATGCGTCTTCGGCGTGCCCGCCGGAAAGCTCTTAGGCTTCATCGTCTCCAATAGAGGAATTGAAGAAAATCCGGCTAAAATCAAAGCTCTGTCATAGTTGGCTATCCCAGCAGACCTCAAGCAAATCCAGAAACTAACTGGATGTGTGGCTGCCTTAAGCCGCTTTATCTCCCGATTAGGAGAAAAGGCACTACCTCTTTATCGCCTTCTTTGCTGCATTGAACACTTCGAGTGGACGGATGCGACCACGGCCGGATTGGAAGAAATAAAAGCCGTGTTGGCCACCAACCCAATCTTGGCCGCGCCAAATGTCGGCGAACCGATGCTGTTATATATAGCGGCAACACACCGAGTTGTAAGCCCACTGATCGTCATCGAACGAGAGACGGACGGACATAAGTTCCCACTTCAAACGTCGGTATACTATGTATCCACTGTCCTCACTCCATGCAAATCACGGTATCCACATTATCAAAAGATAGCATACGCGGTCTTCATGGCATCCCGGAAACTACGACACTACTTTCAAGAGTGTTCAGTACGGTGGCCTCTGAAGTACCACTCAACAACATAATAAACAACCGCGATGCCACGGGCCGGATTGCCAAAATGGGCTATTGAGCTCCTCCCGTTTGACATAATATACAAACCACGGCGAGCCATTAAGTCACAAGTACTGGCTGATTTCATCGCTGAATGGATAGAAATCGAACTCCCTAAAGAGTACGGCGCGTACTCCAATTGGATCATGCATTTTGACGGCTCTAAAATGCTGGCTGGTCTGGGGGCTGGTGTCGTCCTGACATCCCCCACCAGAGATATAGTCCAATACGTACTCCAAATACTATACACATACTCCAACAACGCAGCAGAATATGAGGCCCTGTTACATGGTCTCCGGATGGCAGTCTCCATGGGCATTCAACGCCTAGAGGTGTGTGGGGATTCGAACCTCGCAATATCTCAAATAAATGGAGACTTCGACGCCAAGGATCCGAAAATGGAGGCTCACCGCAACGCCGTCCTCAAGATGTCAGCTCGGCTCGAGGGGCTTGAATTCCACCATGTGGTCCGGGAAAACAATCAGGCGGCGGATATCCTCGCCCGCATCAGCGCTAAGCGCGACCCTGTCCCACCTAATATCTGCTTGGAAAGACTGTTTAAGCCATCCATGGTATGGGAAGGAGAGACCGGCAACAATAGTTCGGACCCGGCCACAACGCCAGATCCCGAACACTCTGACGTAATCGGAGGCTCAGCCACCGAAATAACACCTTCGGCCCACGTGATTATGGCCGTCATCGCCCCGTGGACAGAACCCTTCTTGGCTTACCTAACTAGGCAAGAACTCCCCAAGGACCCAAACGAGGCACGTTGCATTGTCGGACCCCTTAAAGGGGGAAGCCGTAAGAAAAAATACCTATTGGTCATGGTGGATAAATTCACCAAATGGATAGAAGCCAAACCGGTTAAAACGGCCGAATTCGGACCAGTGATAGACTTCATATCCGGGGTTGTACACCGTTACGGTGTCCCCCACAGCATTATCACCGATAACGGCTCGAACTTTACAGTCGATGAGGTAAAAACTTGGTGCAGCAACATGGACATTAAGCTCGATTATGCCTCCGTCTATCACCCAAACAAACGGTCAGGTCGAACGGGCAAATGGTCTTATCATGAGCGGCATTAAACCCAGATTAGTGTGATCCTTAAAGGAATCAGATACGCACTGGGTAGAGGAGCTCGACTCCGTACTATGGTGGCTGCGGACCACGCCGAATTGCACTACCAGATACACACCGTTTTTCTTGGTGTACGGCGCAGAGGCGGTACTGCCCTGTGACATCATTCATGACTCACCTCGAGTGCGCATGTACGAAGAGAAAGAAGCCGAGCTTGATCGGCAGGACAGTTTGGACGCCCTGGAGGAGGAGCGTGACGTGGCAAAAGCGCGCTCCGCATTCTATCAGCAACAGGCTCGACGGTATCAAAGCAGAGAAGTATGGGCCAAAACTTATTATTTTGGCGAACTAGTTCTATGCCTACCAGAGAAGAAAAAGAACAAACTCGAGCCCAAATGGGAAGGTCCCTTCGTTATCGACCAAGTTCTGACCGGTGGAGCGTACAGTCTGCGGGATGCATCGGACAATCGACTCGAGCCAAACCCATGGAACGCAGCCAGACTCCGAAGGTTCTACGCCTAGTTCCAGACTATGTGTTCGTCTCCTTACCTCCATCAATTTTTTATATATCAGCTATCTGTCTTTTCTTTCTTTCTTTCTTCACTTTTTTCTTCACAGCCTTACAAGGTTAAAATGTGTCTTGACTACACAATCTTGACGCGCTAGGCGTGCTCATTATACCTGGGGGCTTCTTATACAGAAGCTTAATATAATTATGTTCCGGGCTTTATGCCCCCCGCACATGTGTTACTTTTACACATGTACCTTTTCTTCACCATTATATGCATCGATATGACTTAAGTTTTGGCCAAGCTGGGTTGCCTGGCTCTTGTGTTTATGCCCTACGTTCCTGTTAATTCGGCTAGGGCATAAGGGGAGCACCTCTGTGATTGTTACTGCCGCGTCAGCCGGATGTGTACCTCAGACTGGGTGAAGCCGAAAGCTAGCGTTCTTAAGGGAATATTCGGTCGGTGAACAAAAGATGACTTTTATTTATTGTAATACATGCCCCCAGATGTTTATATCCTGCGTCTCCTTTTGCAGTTCGGACATGCACATTAATGCATGCGTATCCAGGGAAAGGAACCCTTAACGGAACTATTCTCCCTGGAAGATGTTTCTTACTATCCATGTAATATAACATAGCTAGTTGGGTACTTGTCTGTTCAAGCACTTATGACCCCTACGCCTGGTTTCCACGCATACCCCGGTTTTTTACATAACTGAGCGGGTATTCGGATACACTCCGGACTGTCGGGTCCGAAGGTCGAAGCGAAAAGGTCTGCCATGACAAATGAATTACAATCCGGCTAGGGACAATATATGTCAATCGAAGTACACAGTCACTTAGACGGACTAAATTCTTCTTCTATACCATCCAACAGGCTGTCCAGCCTACAATCCTGTTGGGAATACTTTGCGGCTAATTTCACCTGGTCATACACCAAACTGACGGGGATTTCTTTCCCATCAGACCCCACAGGTCTGACTTCGGCCATATGGTTCGGGTCAGCCTTGGTATATCGAGTCTTCACCATGGCCCAGGCTTCCCTCGCACCTTGTCGGCAGGCAGATATCTTCCATAATCAGAAGCGCCGCCGCGCTCCCTTGAGCATCTTTGCGAGCTCCCCCATGCCTCCTGGCAGGGAGGCGGATGGCCACAAGGCCTGGGCAATGCCCTGCATCACCTGCCGAACTTGTTCGTGCAATTGTGAGAGCTCGGGCAGAAGATCACCTGCAGACCCAGGCATCTCTTCTGCGGGACGACCCGTCAGCATACCTACAGATATAACTCTGTTAGTCGGTTTCTTCGCCGAACTCTATAAAAGTTCGTTCAAGCACTTACTAAAAATGCTGCGTCGAAGCCTCTTATTCTCCGTTACGGAGTCAGCAAGCTGGGCCCGAACATCTTTCAGTTCAACACTCAGCCGGATATTGGCATCTTGGAGATCGTTTTTCTCCTGCCTAACCTTCTTAAGCACGCGCTCGCCAGCCTTTAACTGTCGTTGAGCATGTTGCTCATCCCCTCGCACGACTCTGGAGTCATTTCGGTATCATCTGCAGAATCTATTGTTAGATTTGCATACATGTCGCACACTAATCGGTACATGTCATTCTTTTTTATAGAAACAAGTGTTACCAGATGGGGCCTTCTCGGACTCCTTCATTGCGGCAATTGCGGCCCGTAGCTGGGCTTTGCACTCCTCCAGCTCTTGAGATAAATGGGTATTCTTCTTCGTAAGAACCTACACAAATAATGATCCTTAAATCAGTTGTGTCAACTGTTTCAAGTCTCAGGGGCTACTGATATACATAATTATTAGATTTTCTTACCCGTATATCCTTTACATACTGGTCCGTGGCTCTGGCAAGACCATTTTGAGCAGCTCAGATGTACGCGTCTCCTGAGTTGAAGGCATCGAACGCCTCTTGGGAGAAACAAGCGTCGCAGAGTACGGCCCGACGACGCCTGTGATTCATGGCGCTCTCCACTTCGGAATTCGTAGCGGACAGCCTATCCGCATCCTCTGTAGGAGGAACATCCGGTGTTGGCCCCATGTTAGCGTCCGCCTCTAAGTCCGGCTCTGGAGCCCGACTGGTGGAGGCGTGGCCGGCAACCTCTCCGGATATAGTCCGGCGAGCGTTTTTCCTACTAGGAAACATGGGCATTATTATATTTTAAAAGACGACAACCACGGAGCGGGGTTCTTTTTCGTACCTCTGCGACGGTGTCTCAGTCCTGACCGCCTTCCTTTTAAGCCTACCCGGCTTCGGTGCCCCTTGTTGGTGAGTCACTGCGGGTTCGGCATGGCGTCCCGAGGGCCTTCCCTGTAAGACACCATATTTGTGCGGTAGGTGAAGTGCAGAAAAAGGGATCCTTCTCGGAAGTTGGGACTCCGGTTTTACTTACATACGATGCTGGGAGTAGTCCAGGATAATCGGCTATGATGGCCACCATGGCACCATCACAGCTTAATTGATAGAACGTCCTGTCAATAAGCTCCACAAATGTGTCCGGATCTTCTTTGAGTCCGGGGTCGAGGGCCTGGTCAGGGTCCTCTGGTTGTGGAGGCGGGCTGTGGACCTCCCTCACAGCTTTTCGCAGTTCCTGCTATGAAATGGCAAGGTAAATACTTATGACGAAGAACGCGGGAAGGTTTGGAGTAAAAAGTAGCAGCTCACCCATCTCGGGGGTTGTACATGGAGAATCCATCCCGTGGCTTAATGCGGATGAACTCCTCTTCCTCTCCTTTGTACAAATCGGACAGAATTTTCGCTAGAGCAGCGACTGAGTCCGATCCCTTACGACCGCAGCGGGTGGCATCGTCTTCTCCATTGAAGTGCCACATGGGTTGTCCCCGAGATTGAAGTGGATGCACCCCCCGCATTATACATATTGACATAACCTCAATTAGTGTCAATCCTGATTTGGCCAGCGTCTTTATCCGGCCCATCAGGTAAAGGACTTCTCCGTTATCTTCCTCCTGGGGGCTCCGAGGGCGCCAGCTGCGGCGTTTATTCAAGGGAGCATTGTCAAACTCAGGAAGGCCCATTCTAATAGGGTCCAGAAGGGGGACGTCCTCCATATAAAACCACTCCAAAGGCCAGTCTTTGGTTGTCTTCTTCGGAGTACCGGACAGGTATCCGGTCCCGGCGATGCGCCATATTTCGGCTCCGCCCACTTGATATATTGACCCCTCCTGTGTGCGGGGTACGGGGCAGAATAGCCTCTTCCATAGCTCGAAATGAGCTTCGCAGCCCAAAAACAGCTCGCAGAGGGCTACATAGCCAGCGATGTGTAATATGGAGGCGGGAGTAAAATTATGCAGCTGGAGGCCGTAGAACTCTAGGAGCCCGCGGAGGAACGGATGGATTGGAAATCCAAGTCCCCTTAATAAGTAAGGGGCAAGGCATACCCGCTCCCCCATAGATGGGTTGGGAAAGCTCTCCGCTTGCTCCCCGCCATTTTAAGTGGCTAGTCCGGCTCGAACGGGGACCATATACGCTGGAGGGAGGAATCCCTGGGTCTGTAACTCTACTAATTGGCTGTGAGGGATGGAACACTTCTTCCAATTGCCTGGCTTAGGGCTACGGGAGCGAGAGGAGGAGCTGCGATGGCCGGCCATGATGGGATGGACTTTTCCGGGCGCGCTCCGATGGATACTCGCTGTGGGAGGACGGTGTGATCTGGATCTGAGGGTCCCCGCCTCTTTAAATATACAATTTACTTACATGGTTAGGGTGGCAAGTGTAAAAATGCCCCGACTTCTCGCATTCGCTCGACACGTGGAGGATAGCCATTATTAGGCACAGAAGCCAAGGAGTGCAACATTCATGGGAAGCCGGACACTACTCGACAGGTACTCGGAATGTGGAGAAGAACCCGCCTTGCAATGCCGAAGACAATCTGCGTGCCGGACACATCGTCATTGAAGCCTGGTTCAGGGGCTACTGAGGGAGTCCTGGATTAGGGGGTCCTCGGACAGCCGGACTATATACTTCTGCCGGACTGTTGGACTATGAAGATACAAGATTGAAGACTTCGTCCCGTGTCCGGGTGGGACTCTCCTTTGCGTGGAAGACAAGCTTGGAAATTCGGATATGTAGATCTCCTCCCTTGTAACCGACTCTGTGTAACCCTAGCCCCCTCCGGTGTCGATATAAGCCGGAGGGTTTAGTCCGTAGGACAACAACAATCATAATCATAGGCTAGCTTCTAGGGTTTAGCCTCTACGATCTCGTGGTAGATCAACTCTTGTAATACTCATATCATCAAGATCAATCAAGCAGGAAGTAGGGTATTACCTCCATCGAGAGGGCCCAAACCTGGGTAAACATTGTGTCCCACGCCTCCTGTTACCATCCGCCTTAGACGCATAGTTCGGGACCCCCTACCCGAGATCCGCCGGTTTTGACACCGACAGCAGGGACCCCGCCGAAAACAACTCCTCACCACCTGCCGGACCGCACCCTCCAGCCGGGCCCATGGTCCATGCGCACGAGGAATGTGCCCCCACGGTTGAGGAGGTGCCGCTAGTCCTTGTTGCCGAGCCCCAGGCTCCATCTTGGGCAAGGCACATAGTCCACTTTCTCGAAACCAGAGAACTTCTCGATGACCCAGATGGTGCCGAAAGAGTAGCTCGGAGGGCCAGTATGTATCAGTTTTTCGATGACACTTTGTATAGAAGGAGGCCCAATGGTGTGAAATTGAAGTGCACCTGCCGGGAATAAGGAAAGGAATTGCTGGCTGAGATACACAAAGGCATGTGCGGCTCCCACATTGGATCAAGGGCGTTGGTTGGGAAATCATTCTGGCAAGGATTCTATTGGCCCATAGCCCTCCAAGATGCGGTTGAGCTAGTCACCAAATGTGAAGCCTGCCAGTTTCATTCCAAGAACATACACCTGCCTACCCAAGCTCTTCAGACAATCCCTTACCATGGCCATTTTCGGTCTGGGGGCTCGATATCCTCGGCCCTTTCCCCCCAGCAAAATCGAGGGCTTTGAATTCTTGTTCGTTACTATCGACAAGTTTACAAAGTGGCCGGAAGTAGCCACCGTGTGAAAGGTGAATGCTTAGTCAGCTATCGAGTTATTGAAAGAATTGGTGTGTCATTTTGGGGTCCCGGCAAGGATCATTACCGACAACGACACCCAGTTCACGAGCCGCGCCTTCATGCAATATGTTCATACCCTCCGAAGCAAGATCTCATTTGCCTCTATCGCAGATCCCAGAAGCAATGGACAAGATGAGAGGGCGAACGCTGAAGTGTTGCGAGGACTCAAGACAAGAACCTTTGATATGCTGCAAAAGCACGACAGGCGGTGGATCGATGAGCTGCCGGTAGTTCTTTGGTCCCTCGGAATGACACCAAATCGAGCTACCGGGCAGACTCCCTTCTCCCTAGTCTATGGGGCAGAAGCAGTTATCCCCACGGAACTCATTTACGGGTCGCCTCGAGTGCTTGCCTATGATGAAGTAGCGCAAGATTAGCACCGGCGTGACGACGTTGTGCTACTCAAGGAGAACTATCTCTGGGCTGCTACGCGTGCTGCATGCTATCAGCAAGCCCTGCGTCGCTATCATAGCCACAGGGTTCATGCCCGGTGTTTTGAGGAAGGTGACCTTGTCCTTAAGCGCGTTCAGTCTGCCAAGGGTACAAACAAGTTGATGCCGAAGTGGCAAGGCCCTTACCGGGTAGTACGAGTCACCAGACCTAGCATAGTCCGTCTGGAGACCGGAGATGGCATTCGATTGCAAAACTCATGGAATATTGAGCATCTCCGCAAGTTCTACTCGTAAGGCACGGCTGTCAGGCCCTGCCCGTCAGCCACTCTTTTGTACATGCCTTGCCTCAGTTGCATGTAACCCCTTGTACAAAGCCAGGCGATGACCCTGAGCAACAGAGATATAAACAAAGCGCTGGGGGCCCCCCAACCAAGTCGCATGCATGCATGAGCATTCCAAGAGCATTTCATAAGCATTTGCATATGCATATAGATAGGACGCATCTTGCATCATTCCCATCCGCATGAAGCTGAAGGTTCCTGCTGTGAACTTGGCCTCTACAAGGAGTTGGAGAGATGGACCAGCACTGCGATCTCCGGCAAGCCAAACAAATAAGTTCTACCTCTTGTCCATAAGTGTTCTTTAAGCTAGCACTTGTGCATGAGAAATCCTCGCCACTCTTTGAAACTTAGGTGCTCCCATCCTTGGCTCGAACCTTGCTTCGGCCAGGATGGTCGCGGTGGCCTTTGATGAAAAGAGATTGGTGGGGGGCTGGTCCCTTTTTTTTGCCCGGTAGGCTCAGTTCTACGGCAACAAAATAAAAAGGGTACCAGTAGGATAGCCTACCGGGAAAACTCGTTTATTTAAAATAAAGAGGCACTTCACCTCTGCATGGACATATACATGCATGCACGGGTTCCCGGCAAGGTTCTTCTTTTTCGTTAATATGTTGATAATACAAGTACAAGCCTTATATGACACAAACATGGACTCGAGAGATTACATTATTTGAACTAAAATTTGGCAAGTGCCTAGAAGTTTAAGCTTGAAAAAAGATAAGTGCCCCGTAATTCCCTTTCCTGTCCCTCTCCTCCTAGGCATGGCGGTAGAAGGCGAAGAGGGCAAAAGGAGCGCCTGGGCAGGGACCCAGCCTCCCCCTGTCGAGCTCCAAGAGAGGTAGCCTGGCGGGGGAGGGAGGATATCGGCGAACGCGTCGATGGAGAGCATGGCGGAGGCGACCCGTCGACCACCACCACCAGGGCTAGCAGGATGCGGTAGGGCTAACAGAGCTGCAACCCGAGAGGAAGCCTGCCGGGGTCCAGCTGGAAGGCTGCTGGAGGAAGCCAAGAAGCACCATCCTCCACCTCTGCATCCAACTCGCCGGCAAATCACACTGCCGGGAAGGAGATGTAGGTGCAGATGATGGTGCTGCCGCCTGATGAAGATGGTGCGGGCGACGCTTAGCAGGAGTCAGAGTCGTCACCCTCCTGGTTGCTGCCGTCGTCATCGTCGTCACTATCTTCCTCGTCGCTTTCGCATGAGGAGGAGCTTTCGTCGTCGGTTGAGCTCTCCGCGCAGCACCCTAAGCGAGCTCCTGAGTGCCCGAAGGTCTTAATGGAGAGCAGGCCGCTCTCCATTAATTTAAATTGGAGAACGTGCCCCTCCGAGAAGCCATGGGCTCGAGCAAAGGTCTTCCAACCACGACGGAGGTACATCACATGAGGAGCAGGGAAGTCGACATCAACCCACATGCTGCCATTCCCGCAGCCCCTCATGTGCAGCCTCAGGGCGCGTGGTGATTCAAGCTCCATTTCCCGTGTGAATGTAGTAGGGAGACGAAGATGGCCGCACGGAGGTTTGTATAGCCTGATGATGAACTCTCGAGGCTGATCTCCGACATGGTCTTCCATCGGGGGAGGGGCCGCCGGCAGAGGTGCGGCCAAAGCGCCGCCCAGCCTTCCTCTTCCTAGAGCACCATGACGACCGCGACCTCTCCCCCTCCCTCCTTCTCTCGCAACAGGCTCCGCCATTGCATGGTCTGGAGGGGGAGGGTTGCGCTGTCGAACAGAAACTTTCGTCGCCACTACTGGGAGACCGTCGCGCCCTCGCCCCCTCACCATGGCAAACCGGCATATGCGGACCTCTCCTGCCATGTGTCCGCACACTGTTTGGGGCCTAACCCAACGTGCCGCGCCAACACGTGTGGCTCAGGCCGGGGGGCTTATGTCGGGGAAAATAGACAGGGGTATACATTTTCCCCTGACTCGTGCACGGACAAGCCAAGGCCAAGCCAGGGTGCAAGAGACCAAGATCTTCGAAGGACCAACATGTAGATTAAGAGGACGATAATCAAGCCAGAGAAGCAAGATACCACCAGGAGAGAAGCGTCCCGTGCCGGGCAGGCGAGCTCGGCGAGGGCGGGGTCACCCCGGAAGAAAACGTCCAAGACGTCCCGGCAGGGCCTGCCTGGACTCGGGAAGGCAAAACCACCTCACCCAACTACTCCACCACGACCCACGTCGTCAATCGATGCGGTGTCAAGCCGCAAAGTGACTAAGTGGCAGCCATTCGCCACATGGCAGCCTCTTTCTACAAGAAATGCCTACGAATGACACCCGTCCTGGGACATGTCGAGCGAGCTGGTGCGAAGCTGGCAAAACAGCCCGACAAGGCTTGCCGGGAAAGTGATGATGTGACGTCAAGCGGCGCATTTAATGCACCATGTCACCCTGCAGGGTTATGTATGACAGCACTGTTTGCTATCTTGTCAGTGCGTAATGACTACTTTGCCATTGTGGTGACCCCTTAACCTATAAAAGGAGGCCCATGGCGACCGTAACAAGGGTTAGAAGGTTGGATACCCACACATTCATACGCGCGTAGCCACTGTCGCCCTGAGGCAACCCTGCCGGGCAAGTGTACTACGCTCGACCACCATTCTTCCACCATCAATCCACCAAAGTAGGAGTATGGTTTTACAACTCACGGCGGCCCAAACCTAGGTAAAATTGCTCGTGTGATCTCTGCCGTGCTGCCCCACGCTCTTCTGCTCTTTGTGCAACATGACATCCCCCCTGCCGTACCAGCAAGGGGCCCTCGGTCCCATAGGTGGCCGTGGTTTCCCACGACACCTAGTGAATCCATCAAGCTAATGGATACTGGAGAAATCATACCCACCGAAGAACCAGGAGATGAAGAGGTTGTCATTCCAGCTCCTGTCCAGCATGAAGATAATGCTCAGCCGGAAGACAATGTTGAATCTGAAGACAATGCTGCTGGCAGGGAAGACAATGCTCACCCGCAAAAGAGTCTTCGCCCTGTTCATCCTCGTGTAGCCAATGAAGTTCAGATTGAGAAGATTCTTGACAACATCCATGCACCAGACCTTCTCACACTACTGTAGGATGCTGCTAACACGACACTACAATCAAAGACCCTTCGAGAAATTGTGTGTGATGCCATAATCGCAAACGGTGTTGTATGAAAACCGTCAGAAATGTATAAAAAGTTTGCGATGACGGATGCATCAAACACGGTTCAGGTTTTAGTTGCGTGTGCGATGAAGGGCATACGGTTCAGTTCAGTTAACTTTTTGCAATGAGGAGGAACAAAAGAAACGGGCAGCCAGATGAAGGCGTGTGCGATACACAGCATACGGTTCACTCGGATGAACTGTTTGTGATTAGGCAACACAAAAGAAATGGGCAGCCAGATGAAGGTGTGTGTGATATACAACATACGGTTCACTCGGATGAACTGTTTGTGATTAGGCAACACAAAAGAAACAGTTAGCCAGATCAAGGTGTGTGGGATATACGGCATGCGGGTCACTCGGATGAACTGTTTGCGTTGACACAAGAGTACAGAAACGGTTCAACTTAACAAGACGTGTGTGTTGTGCGATGGGATTGCATGCGGTTCACTCGGCCCTTGTCATCAGTGTGTGACCTCTGTGGCAACCGTTCGTTCCCCAGGCGCCTCTTTGTGTACCGTGGCAACCATCCACCGACTCTTCGCCTTTCCCTCTCGATTTGGAACTGCTGCCGCACGCTAGCTCTTCCTCCCCCCTCCATTTGCCTTCACCCTTCCTTCTGCCATTGTTTGATCGTCTTCTCCATGGAGGGAACAAGCCGGAAATGACTCTATTATTCTTGTCCTGATCTGAATGATGACGCGACGGAGGAACTCATTGATCGATGCGACGTCATCACCTCGGCTAGCATGGCACGTTCGTTCAAGACCATTCTCGACTCAACTAATAACATCATTACAAGGAGCCAAGGGTTACGGAGCGGTTTGATCTCCCCTATCTTCTTTGCCGTGACCCTGCTGACCGGCGTGGGGACGAGGGAAGCCTCGCCTTGTGTAAGTTGATGCCGCTTGATAATGATATGTATGATGTTAAGATGCCATCGCTTGAGGGCAAGGCTTGGGCAGGCGCAAATGGAGATTGGGTTGTTTATATTGGGTACAACTGCGAGTGGGAACTTGTGAATGTGTACACTCGTCACCGGGTTCCACTTCGAAAAATCTCATATGACTACCCAGAGGTTGGGTACACCGGTATTCTACGTGAGTTCAAATACGACCATGATGACTGTCGTCTACGGAAGATAGCAATTTGTCGAGTTCCCAACCGCTCTTGGGGTTATAGGAATGCTTATGTTATCGCTATCTTTGACAAGCTTATTGCCGTCCTTCATGGTTCGACTCGATGGATATTGCTCCAAAATCAGTTTCTATACACGGATGAGTACTGTGATGAAATTCAATACGAGGGTCTTGTGTTTGCTACCACCACTCGTGGCACTGTTTTTGCATCGAATCCTCATCATTTCGGTACGTTTGTCTTCCACCATAATTATAATTGTTTCATCCACTTGCATGCGGGTTAGCTAGTTTCCCTTTACTAATTAACCTTCTTGTGTTTCCAAGGTCCTGTGAACATTCCACCACCTATACTTGAAAATTTTATTCACGAGCATGAGGACGAGCATGACCCATATACTCAGTGGCGCCTAGCAACTTATGCCGATGGATCACCTCTTCTTGTCTGTATACGGGGCACTGCTGATGTTACTAAGGAAGCAGGTGTTGTCTCGTATGGTCTCACTCTCCGGACCTATTCCAACATCCATTGCAGGGTATTCGGGATGGATACTGGTGTAATAGCACCCACACCTTCTCCCTGGTTCAGTATTGAAAGTCTTGGATGAAACTCGCTCTTCCTTGGACAAAACTATCCAATGATGGTGGAAGGCGATCCAGCTGCTGTTGACACAACGTTACTACCATTTATGAGAAGCAACTATATCTATACCTCGGACATTACTATGCTTCCCTACCGTCCCAATATGGGTATTGAAATAGGCCGCTTCAGCCTGGATGATGTCTCGAGATTGACAGTAGCTGGCCCTTCCCAGAGTCACTTCTGGTTCAAGGCAAGCATTTCCAACGCCGACGAGTGGTTGAGTTGAAGTTCATTTCATCGCTTTGTTATTTGTTGTGTGAGAAAAACTTTACTAGAATGTTTTGTTGGAAATGATCTATAATCCAGCGTGTATCCTCGTTGTCGTTGTGGGTTGATGACTTGTTGTATGTAATCAATGGTACATTTGCATATGCGTCCATGAACTCACGCCTGCTAGTGGTGTCCATATGAACAGTGCTAGTGATTTTAGTTGCAAAAATTAAATAGTGCTAGTGATTTGTAACTGCATATTTTGACAAATCGCAGTGTTACAAGGTTCACAAATGGCAATGTTACTAGACAAAAAAATGTCAATCCATCCAGTTTGAGAAATGGCAACATACCTAAAATGACAGATATGCAAATCTTACCCAATTGTTTGTACGTGGTTGCACACGGGTCATGCAAAACAATCGTTTGCGTTGCAGGGATGCAGAAATCCTGCTCGGCACATTTTCCCTTGGCTTCCTGGGGAAGCTGTCGGTTTGCATATGGGTGTTCTAACTAAAACGTTTGCGTTGACATTTTTTTCAAAAGAAATTCATTTGATAAGTGTGTACATTAAGAGAGAAAAACGCAAGTTCATTCAAACCATATCTTTCATTCAGTGACAATGCGAATTTATATTGAGAAAATTGCTTATTTACCATAGACAACCTCGGCTATTGCTTATTTGCCATCGAACAAACCAACTTTGCTCTTGTACCGCTTACAAGCTCGTTTCGTTGCCAATTTGCCATCACCGTTACTCTGCCGTTATACATCCACCGTTAGATTGAATAGCCCCTGTCAGTTTATCTGGAAATACCAGTACTACCCTCATCTATCACCCTCTTATTTTCTTGTAAAAAAAAGGAAAAACATGTGGTAACAAAAACCCTTTCTTTCCTCCCGCAATACTCGACCCGCACAACTCCCCTGATTCCAACCCTAGCCTCCTAGCCTGGCCGCGGCGTGGCCATGGCGGAACCGCCGCCGCCGCCCCTCCCGCATCTGTTCCCGCTGGCCGGAGGTCCTCCTCTCGTGGTCGTCTCTCCATCCACCGGCCCTTCCGCCCCCTGCCCTCCAGCTGCTGCTCCCGCTGGTGGTCCTCCAGCTGCTGCTTCGGCCACAGCCGGCCCTCCATCTGCTGCTCCGGCCGCCAGCGGCCCTCCAGCTGTTGCTCCCTCCGCCGCCGGCCCTGCAGCTGGGGATCTTGCCGCCATTGGCCCTGCAGCACCAGATCTCGGAGCCGCCGGCCCTGCAGCTGCGGATCCAGCCGTCGGCGCCCCTACAGGTGCTTCTCCAGCCGCCGGCCCTGCAGATGCTGCTCCAGCCACCGCCGCCCCTGCACTGTCTACTGCTGCCTCATCCCCAGCAGCCGGCGCCCCTACAGCCGATGGACCTTCTGTTCCAGCTGGTGAGGATGTTGCTTCTTCAGCATCTGCTCAATCCCCGCGACGAATTGCTGCAGTAAGGTAGTTCATTGTCTCATGTGTTCGTGATATGTTCTCTCATGATATTTAGTTGCACATTGCGCCTAATCTTTAGACAAATTGGTTGATGATTGTCATGGTTGCGTCCGCAGGATGGACCAGGCATCAACATGTGTGCTAGAAGTTAGGATATGTAGCAGTCGCCGTAACTTCAGCGGAGGTTTTTCCTTCAGTTGGAGCATTGATTTGCATGCTATCACTACTATGAAGGGGTTTCTAGATGCTATTTCTGCACAGTACTCTTGGGTTGTGTGGTCTGATGATGAAACTATCATTGTAGAATGGTTTTATAGTATTAGTGAGAAATACAAACCTGTTGCAAATGATGAAGAGTTGATGACAATGTTTGAGTGTTTTAAGCAAGTTAGACATGGCAAAGTAGCACTTAAAGTTTTAAATGAACATGAAAAAAGGGATGAGTTAAATGCTGATATGCCATCTACTCCTTCACATGCAACACCTTCTCTAGCACTGCCTAGTCAGCCAAGTAATGTCAGTGAAGAAACTGAAGAACCTACGGATACATATCTAGCGAATCCACACGAGGAATATGAACATGTAGGTGTTGATGAGGAAGACCAGTACTCAATTGGAAGTGCTTGCTCGGATTCCGATAGTAGTGAGGATGAGCTTGATAATGTTGTAGTTGATGTGGACGGTGTTGAGGACAGCAGTGATGATGAGGAGTGGATTGTAGAAGATGCTATACCGGATGATGCTCCTCCGGATGTAGCGCATAACATGGAAGACCCACCCATGGCTGTGGGCACTATATACCCGAATATTGAAGTGTTTAGATTGGCAATTGCTCAATACTCTATTAAGCGTGAATTTGAGTACAAAATTGAAAAATCTGAACCTACTCGATTCAGAGCTAAATGTGGACAAAAAGGATGCAAATGGAGAATACATGTCGGTACAATTGATGACGGTGTCACTATGGAGGTATGTATATGATACTTGAATATATGTTATGTTACTTGAATTGATGTCTAACTTCAAAGTGAATTAGTATTTAGTACTGATTGTTATATGATTTGTATTTGCAGGTGAAAATCCATGATGAAGAACATAATTGTCACAGCACAAGAAAAAGTGATAACCCAAAGGCTGCTTCGAAGTCTTGGATATGTTCCAAGGTAATTGATTGGGTAAAAGAAGATCCTAGTGTGACATCAATGGAGCTACGAAGGAGGTTGCATGACAAGTACAAGATTTGGATCCGTTATGACAAAGTTTACCGTGGAAGAGAGCTAGCATCGATGAGGTTGTTTGGAAATTGGGATGATTCATTTGACAAGTTATATGCTTGGAAAGCTGAAGTTGAAAAGAGATCTCCTGGAAGCATAGTGTCCATTGATCACATGGAGTACAAAGGAAAAAAAAGGTTTGTGAGGATGTTTGTTACATTCAAGCCTTTGTGTGATGGGTTTTTGGCCGGTTGCCGACCATACTTGGCAATTGATAGTACTCATTTGACTGGGAAGTATAGAGGTCAGCTAGCAATTGCTTGTGCTGTTGATGGGCACAATTGGTTGTACCCTGTTGCTTATGCAATTATTGACTCGGAAACAACAGAAAGTTGGGATTGGTTCATGGAGAAGCTTCATCAAGCTATTGGTTGTCCACCTGGACTTGCAATCTGTTCGGATGCAGGAAAAGGGATTGATAGTGCAATTGAAGAGGTGTATAAGTATGCTGAACATAGGGAATGCATGCACCACTTGGTTGTCAACTTTAAGAAAAAAATTCATGGTAAAGTATTTGATGACCATATGTGGCCAGCAGCTTATTCATGGACTCCAGAAGCTTTCGAAGCCCACATGGCAGCCATACATGAGAAAAAACCTAAAGCAATAGAGTACTTGACAAGATACCATAGTAGGCTTTGGTCCAGGAGCAAATTTTCCACTTCCTCAAAGGTGGATTATGTGACAAACAATCTGGCCGAGTGCTTCAACAACTGGATTAACAAGCACAAGGGCATGATGTTGTTTCAGTTGGTGGACAAAATTAGAAGGAAGATATTAGTCAAGATGGAGAAGAGGAGGAGGATTGCCAAAAAATTGGAAGGCCATCGTATACTACCTAGTGTCATGAAGGAGTTGAATGCAAAGAGTAGAGGGTTGGACATAGAGTATGAGAGGATTGACCACATGAAAGCAGAGGTGAGTGAGGGTGGTGAAGATGGCAAGCGACATGTTGTGGATCTGGACATGAGGACATGCACATGTAGAGAATTCCAAGTATCAGGGAAGCCTTGCAAGCATGCCATTTCCTTCATCACCGGAATTAGAGGGGTCACTATAGAAGACTTTGTTGATGATTACTATAGTGTTGCCAAGTTCGCAGCAGCATATACTCCTGTAATGCCGGGGCTTACTGATGCATCTCAATGGCCAAAGAAAACCCATGAATTCTTTTTGCACCCTCCAATCCTTCGAAGGGCTCCTGGGAGGCCAAAAGTAGAGAGGCACAAGAGTGGTGCTGAGCATAGCAAGAGCAAGAGAAGAAAAGGACAACATCAGTGCCCAATTTGCAAAGACTATGGTCATAGATGGCAAGGTTGCAAAAATGCTGATCCAGATGCAAAAGAAGCGTATGCTGATGTGGCAAAAGAAAGAAGGTAAGAGTGTAATTTTGTTAAAATTATCATGCATATAACAATGCTAATGTTCTTTTGGTCATGTAGGAAAAAAGAAATAAATCCAAAGTTGCAGCAAGGAGTGGTGACGCTAATATTCAAGCAATCGAAGGTACCCAACCAACGTTGCCTCTTCCATGTTCAACTACCAACCCAAGTGAAGTAGATGTGGTGAAGTCAACATCATCTAAGACTACATCATCTAAATCTGTGAGGTAAATGACACCTTAGTTTTGAAGATTATATTTTGCTTCTCTTTTGCAATCATATCATCTACTTATACATGAATTGTTAATTTAGGTCCAAAACCGGTTCGAACCAAATTGAGAGCACCTCAATGGAAATTGCGTCAACACCAAAGCGGCGCAAGGGCAAGTCGAAGGCAAAGGTGATCCCAGCTGCAGCGGACAGCCCCGCAATGGCCACTCGAAGCAAGAAAAGGCAACCAAACAGCCCTGCGATGGCCACTCGTAGCAAGAAAAAACTGAAAGTGTGAACTTGTTTCTTTCTATGACATTTGTGGACTTGTTTTCTTGCACTGGACATTGGTCTCTTTTGTGCATTTCAATTTCTTGTACTGGACATTGGTCTCTTTCGTGCACTTCAGTTTCTTGTACTGGAATATGAGTACCATGTCTATTTCTCCTGTTTACTATCCTCATTATGTGTTATGATGCAAATATATTATTGTCATGTTTATAACTGTTTGATCCTGAAATTACAAGCAAGGTGCTGCCAATTTTTTTATAGAGAAATATGTTATCTTAATATTTGTTATTCTCATGCAAGCTAGCTCCAGAAAGGTGCTACCTTTTATCCTTGTTATGTGTTATGATGAAAATACTATATTGTTCTCATAAATTGTTTGATCTATAATTACAAGCAAGGTGTTGCCAATTTATTTTACAGAAATATGTAATCTCAATATGTTATGATAATTTGAACAGAAGTGCTTCAACATGGTTAAAAGGAACAATAGGTAAGGTTGCTCATTTTCCATTGAGGGTAAAATCGTCATTTTGCTTACTTTAACAGAAGTGGCTAACACCAAGTAAACAGCTGATGGCAAATTAGCAACGAAACAAGCTTGTAAGCGGTACAAGAGCAACGCTAGTTTGTTCGATGGCAAATGAGAAATGACCGAGCTTGTCAATGGTAAATAAGCAATTGTCTCATTTATATTCATATGATCGAGAATTCGAGATACAGTATTAAACCCAAAAAAACTATTTCCGGCGGCAGCGTAGGCGGTGTGCCGCGCCGTCGTTGTCGTCCTTCGGGACGCTGTTGTTGAAGTCTTCAAGGCAGCACAAAATGTACTTCACTTGTAAATCAAACATCATGTCGTCGCGCGATCGACGGGCGGGGCGCGAGAGGATGGCAACGGGCGCCGCTGAGAGGTAGCGGTCGACGACAGCGTCCCATGCCGCTAGGGGGGGGGCGCACGGGCACGGGCATGGGCACGGGAGCGGCGGGTGCAACCAAACGCACGGGGACCGGCACCGCGGTGGGTGGAGGGGCACGCACGGGCGCGACGGATGCAGCCAAACGCACGGGGGCCGGCGGTACGGTGGGTGGAGGGCTCGCACGGGCACGGGCGCTGGGGCTAGCGCTGGCATGTACACGAGCTTGCGCGGGTCCGCGGAGACCTCGCTGACGCCCGCGGCTTCCAGCTCTGCGATAGTGCTCGACGACCAGCCCGTCAATGCTACGGGGATGGTCGCTGCCGCGGGCACATGGATGGGAGCTGGGACGGGAGCGGGGGCAGCAACCGCCGCGGCCAGCTCGTTCTGGGCCATGTCCATGAGGCCCCAGTCCTCCTTATTTTCTATCTCCTCCGGCTCGGAGTCGACTTCACCAAACTTGAAAAATAGTGGCAGATGATCATTCTGCGCCATGGCGGTGGAGGTCTGCGGGGGGAGGGGAATGGGAGGCGAACAGTAAGGCCGCCCGTATTAAACAGCAGCTCGGGCGCCATTAATGGAGAGGAAGGCAGGCGGACATGGAAGTCAAAGGGCTCGCTTCCCAGTGAGCCTGCGCCGCGTAAAGCTCGCACGCTTCCCGGTGAGCATGCGCATTGGAGGATAGCTTGCACGCCTCTCGGTTAGCCTGCGCACCGGACTGCGCTTGCACGCCTCCCGTTCAGTCAAGGTCAAGCAACTATCCACACGGCACCTCCTACAGCCATTGAAACCAAGACACGTGGCGTCACGTGAATGGTTAACAAAACGCACACGTTTTGAATTATACAAATGTTTGAGATATTAAGTGGCAGCTATTTTTTCAAAATACCTTTGTTGGTTGTCATTATTCGGGTGTGCCATCTCTCAAAATGGACACGAAAAATACCACATCATGTCGGGCGCCATTCCATGATAGCATGCCAAGTTCCATGAATTTCAGACGAGTTTTGGATTTACTAGAATTTAAAAACCAGGCATCTCAATGTTTTGTCGACAATCAACAATGCCCTGGTGTTTGAAATTCATTCCCATTTATTGCATGGGACCTAAGCATGCACCCAAGGACACATATTTGATTTTTCAACCAATTTATATGCACTCGAGCATGTGCATGTAGTTCAAATTTGAATTATGCACATAAATGCATTGAAAACTCAGTTAATGCATAAAAATGTCCAAAAGAACCCCGAAAAATCACAAAAATTGACACAACACTCCTGTTGTTCTATGTTGACACGACAAATTTTTTGGAAGCAATAAGAGGCAGTGGATATCGTTTCGTCCCCAAAGGCAGGATGTTCCCAACCAAAACCATGATGCTTGTTGTGAGAAGCTCTGGTTTGTGAGAAGCATATACCCAAACCTGCCCCAAACGGGACAAAGTTTTTACCACGGCATGTTGATGCCGCTCCATGAAAGCATGCCAAGTTTCATGAATTTCAGACGAGTTTTGGATTTACTAGAATTTAAAAACAAGGTATCTCAATGTTTTGCCGGCAATCAACGGTGCCCTGGAGTTTGAAATTCATTCCCATTTCTTGCATGGGACCTAAGCATGGACCCAAGGACACAAATTTGATTTTTCAACCAATTTATATGCACTGGAGCATGTGATTGTAGTTCAAAATTGAATTATGCACATAAATGCATTAAAAACTCAGTTAATGCATAAAAATGTCCAAACAAACCCTGAAAACTCCCAAAAATTGACACAACACTCCTGTTGTTCTGTGTTGACATGGGAAATTTTTTTAAAGCAATAAGAGGCAATGGATATCGTTTCGTGCCCAAAGGTGGGACGTTCCCTACCGAAACCATCATGCTTTTTGTGAGAAGCTCTGGTTTGTGAGAAGCATATACCTGAACCTGCCCCAAATGGGACAAATTTTTTAACACGGCATGTTGATGCCCCTCCATGATAGCATGCCAAGTTTCATGAATTTCAGACGAGTTTTGGATTTACTAGAATTTAAAAACTAGGCATCTCAATGTTTTGCCGGCAATCAACAGTGCCCAGGTGTTTGAATTTCATTCCCATCGCTTGCATGGGACGAATAAATTCACCCAAGGAAACACATGTGATTTTTCAACCAACTTTAGTGCATTGGAGCATGTGCTTGTAGTTCAAATTTGAATTTTGCACATAAAATTCCTAGAAAACCCAGTTAATGTATAAAAAGGCCAAACAAACCCCGAAAAATTCCAAGATTGAACACAACACTCCCGTTGTTCTATGTTGACACTAGAAAATTTTTGAAAGCAATAAGAGGCAATGGATATCGTCCCATCACCAAAGGTGGTACGTTCCCTATCGAAACCATCATGCTTGTTGTGAGAAGCTCTGGTTTGTGAGAAGCTTATACCCGAACCTGCCCCAAATGGGACAAAATTTTCACCACGGCATGTTGATGCCGCTCCATGATAGCATGCCAAGTTTCATGAATTTCAGACGAGTTTTGGATTTACTGGAATTTAAAAACCAGGCATCTCAATGTTTTGCCGGCAATCAACAGTGCCATGGTGTTTGAATTTCATTCCCATCTCTTGCATGGGACCTAGAAATTCACCCAAGGACACACGTGTGATTTTTTAACCAACTTTGGTGCATTGGAGCATGTGCTTGTAGTTCAAATTTGAATTATTCACATAAAATGCCTAGAAAACCCAGTTAATGTATAAAAAAGGCCAAACGAACCCCGGAAAATTCCAAGATTGAACAAAACACTCCTGTTGTTATATGTTGACACTAGAAAAAATTAGAAAGCAATAAGAGGCAACGTATATCGTCTCGTCCCCAAAGGTGGTACGTTCCCTATCGAAACCATCATGCTTGTTGTTAGAAGCTCTGATTTGTGAGAAGCTTTTACCCAAACCTGCCCCAAATGGGAAAAAAATTCACCACGGCATGTTGATGTTGCTCCATGATAGCATGCCAAGTTTCACGAATTTCAGACGAGTTTTGAATTTACTAGAATTTAAAAACTAGGCATCTCAACATTTTGCCCGCAATCAACAGTGCCCTGGTGTTTGAAATTCGTTCCCATCTCTTGCATGGGACCTAGAAATTCACCAAAGGACACACATGTGATTTTTCAACCAACTTTGGTGCATTGGAGCATGTGCTTGTACTTCAAATTTGAATTATGCACATAAAATGACTAGAAAACCCAGTTAATGTATAAAAAAGGCCAAACGAACCCCGAAAAAATCCAAGATTGAACACAACACTCCTGTTGTTCTATGTTGACACTAGAAAATTTTTGAAAGCAATAAGAGGCAACGGATATCATGTCATCCCCAAAGGTGGTACGTTCCCTATCGAAACCATCATGCTTGTTGTGAGAAGCTCTGGTTTGTGAGAAGCTTATACCCAAACCTGTCGCAAATGGGACAAAAATTTCACCACGACATGTTGATGCCGCTCCATGATAGCATGCCAAGTTTCATGAATTTCAGACGAGTTTTGGATTTACTAGAATTTAAAAACCAGGTATCTCAACGTTTTGCCGGCAATCAACAGTGCCCTGGTGTTTGAAATTCATTCCCATCTCTTGCATGGGACCTAGGAATTCACCCAAGGACACACATGTGATTTTTCAACCAAGTTTAGTGCATTGGAGCATGTGCTTGTAGTTCAAATTTGAATTGTGCACATAAAATGCCTAGAAAACCTAGTTAATGTATAAAAAAGGCCAAACGAACCCCGAAAAATTCATTCCCATTTCTTCCGTGGGACCTAAGCATGCACTGAAGGACACATATTTGATTTTTCAACCAATTTGTATGGACTGGAGGATGTGCATGTAGTTTAATTTTGAATTGTGCACCTAAAATGGCTAGAAAACCAGTTTAATGTATGAAATTTCCAAATGAACTCTGAATAATTCCAATTCTTTTACGACACACATAAAGTTGCATGTTCACTGCAGTTAAAAGGTCTAGCAATTCAAACACCGTCCATTGCCGCTGTGACCCCATTTTGTAATTCAAATCAAGTAGATCCCACACAGTTTATTCTCACCAACTGTGTGAGATGTAGTACAAAATATCTTGGAGCACCGTCGGTGTATAGTATGCCTATGGCTTACGCGAGAAGTCGCGTCGGCTACAGTCCACAACCGGCGTGTCAAGCACACTAGCTCGCTCCCGCAAAACTCCCGCCTCTGCATCCCTCTCTGCTTCAGTCCCTTGATTCAAATTTTTAGTAGACCCGGCATTTTACTCCCGCCTCTGCATCCCTCGCAATCTCAAAAATATCTGCTCGCCCTTGATCCAAATTTTCAGTAGCCCCGCCTTGTTACTCCCGCCTAGTAAAATTTTCAGTTGCCGCAGTATTTCCTCAAACACAACCTCCGCTCACACAGACACGCACAACCCTCGAAACCATTGGTAGGTCGCCGCCATCGTCGGTGCCTCCATCCTCAACATTTGCCTGTGTGCCGGGGAGCTCGAGTAGCCAATGGCCAAAAAGAGGTTTATCGCGGCCTTTTCGCCCGACGCCGGTGAGGTGGCCGCCGAGGTGTCCCCGTCGTCCTCCGCGGGCCCGATCCGCCATCGCCGGTCCCCCGATCCGCCCGCCGCTGTGCCCCTACGCTAGTTCAAGGACTTCCCCATCATTCCCCGGACCCGGCAGCCGAAGAAGTCCTACCTCGGGGTCTGGCAGCAGCCGTGGAGGACGTGGGTCACCTATATTACAGATCGAGAGACCCACACCCGCCGGTGGCTCGGTAGCTTCCACACGGCCGAGCTCGCGGCCATGGAGTATGACTGCTGGCAGGTCCGCTACCACGGCACAGCGGCTAGGCTCAATTTCCCCTTCGACACACGTCAGGTCCACCTCGTTCCGCCGGAGACAGGGGTGGTGAGCTTGGCTATGGCGTGGGAGGACCGCGAGGCATGGGAGCGTCTCAAGGCCGAGACCACCGACGAGGGATACATGCAAGAGCTCCACCGGTAGCACCCAGAGCTCATGGAGGCGGAGCGGGCGATCTTTGCCGGTGTGGAGGGCGGCGAGGTTATCGCGCTCTCCTCCAATGACGAGGTCGAAGGCGGCGAGGATGGCGGCGCGGAGGGCGGCGAGGTTATCGCGCTCTCCTCTGATGACGAGGTCGAAGGCAGCGGCGACGGCGGCGCGGAGGGTGTCGAGGTGGGCCCCCAGGACGAGGAGATCGACGTCGACGAGTGGAGGAGTGCCTTCACCAACGACCCCGTCAACGGTACTGGACCGGACCCGGCTCGCGGCACACCGTACATGACGAGGAAGGATTGGCTCGACCTCTACTTCGACCGAAAGTAATTTAGCTTAGTTTAAATTTATGTTTTATGTTCGGTTGTGCAAAACTATCTTTGTTTATGTTTGAATGCATGCTACTTTCGGTTGAACCTACTTTAAACTTGATCAAATTGAAGTTTACAACCTTAAGTTTCTCCACGAGGGAGGGAAGTTTAGTGATGATGCCTCTTATGCTTCAATAAGGTAGCAAAGTTCCTCCACGAGGGAGGGAAGTTTAGTGATGATGCCTCCGGCACAAACTTGTCCGGTAACATACAATTGAAGTGCTCAAGTTCTCTAGCAAATGATTGTATCTCGTGAGCTTGCTCAACAACGGAGCGCTCATCAGTCATCCTGTAGTCATAAAATTGCTCCATGTTGTACAACTCAGTGCGGGCATCTGAGACCCCAATCTTGGCCTCGAGTGCGTCCCACATATCTTTTCCATTGTTAATTGACGCATAAGCATCAACTATGTTCTCACCAAGAACACTCAAGAGAGAAGCCTTAAACAGGGTATCCATTTTCAAAAAAGCTTGTTCCTGTTGAGCATCATAATCTCCTTCAGGTTTGCCAAGAGTGGAGTCAGAGCAACTCATGGTTTAAAACCATAAGACTGCTCTCACGCGCCACCTCTTATAGTGGATACCCTCGAACATAGGAGGTCTCATGGAAGTAGAAAAACCACTCGGGGTAAATTTCCTATAATAAGGTTTTTGGATTGTTGGAAATATGAGCAATTTACGAGATGATTTTATTAATAGAAATACTAGATAAACCATGACTAATATAGCAGAGATAAAACAAGCCATGCTATCTAACAGAGAGAAGGTAAATAGCATCTGCATATATGAACTAGAACTAAACATATCTAGAGAAAACACTAGAGCTAGAAACTGTAGCACAACCTCAAACAGAAAGAGCATGAATACGTACGGTACAGCAGCAGAACCACTGGTCTTGGGGTCAACATCCTCGCCAGCCATGTCGTCGAAGAGGTTGTCGATGTCAGGGAAGAAGTCGTCGCTGGGGAAGTGGTCGTCGATGTCCGGAGCGTCCGTGATGAACCGGTCAGTAGTCACGCAGAGTGCTCCCCAAAAACCTTATCACCCTTCTCCCGTACAGGACTCAAAGAGGTGCGGTTCCCGAGGCCTACTGTCCCGACATGCAGTGCATGCTGCAAGCCAGGATGGGGAAGATCATAGCAACAACTCAGATATTGGAACTCGGTGGCAAGAGGGAGATGATCTTCTGATGTGTCTCTCTCGAGAGGAGCAACCTCTCTTTTATAGGCACAAGAGAACTAGGTGAGAGGGCAACAATGGGAGGTGAAACGAAGAGAGGGAGATGAAGTGAACAGGCAGCAGCTGGAGGGATGCGCCGTTCGCATTCAGTCTCCACTATAGCAAAAGTCTTTTCAACTTCCGTGTGACCTTCCGTATACCAGTCGTGCGTGGCAAAAATTTAGACATCGGCTCGGCTCGTTCCCGCAACCCGCGGTGTAGCGCGTCGTGATGAGGCGTGGCGTGGCGAGGCGGGCGGCGAAGGATGAGCGCGCGTGAATATCCCTCTTGTTCTCATGCTCATACATGTGGGGAAACAACCTCTCTTATGAGGAGGTCCAACTCCCACCAAACTAGCAATGTGGGACTAAACTTTGGTTCCACCTCTTGCCTTGCACGAATGGGCTGCATGGGCCTCTAGGATTTATTAGGAATTTCTGAAATTGTGGGCTGGCCCAAAATATAGACAAAATTCTAGCAGCTACACCCTCCGGTCCTCCGCTACGCTAGAGGAACATGTTCTTGTCGCCCCTTCTAAAACTCTTGGCAATCATAGTACCTGAATTAATAGGTTTATCGATTTCACCCTCCGGTCCACCAATCCATATAATCATGGCTCGTAAAAGAATTTGGGTACCTGGTAATCAATCAAAAGTTTGATGATAATAGTCTTAGTTAAGGCCGGAAGCTAACTGTGTTATGGTTTTGGAACGAGCCAATTGCTACTAGTTGCTAGGGTGGTAATTATATTATGATATGATCCTACTTGAGTGGTAATTGGAACGAGCCCATTGCTACTTGATTACCACTAGTTAGTACTAGTTTACTAGTACATCGGCTTGATTTACTATTCACATGCATCTGAATATGTGCTAGTAATGCATAACTTTGGTATTACTATACATTGGTGCGCGTCGGTCCTAAACAAACGGTTTAAAACCCCTTTCCGCGACGGCATTTGGAACCGTCGCCAAGTGAGTGTGGGCGATAGGGGGATCCTTCCCACACGACCCAGAAATCGTCGGGGATAGGCCCTCCTGGGACCCAGGCTGGGGCTGTGTGCGATCGGGCGAGGCATCGAAACCCAATCATTTCCGTAGGTATGTACATCCCACACGGTGAATCCCAAAAATCATTTCCGTAGGTATGTACATCCCAAACAGTGAATCCCAGAAATCATTTTTGTAGGTATGTACATCCCACACGGTGAATCCCAGAAAAACATTTTCATTCGTATGTATATCACACTGTCAATCCAAGGAATACGTTTCCGTTCTTATGTACATCCCACATAGTCAATCCAGGGAAAACGTTTCCGTTCGGACGTACATCCCACACAGTTTTGTGTGTAGGCTCATGTGTGAAAGGTGTAACTATCACACACGGTGTGGGTTAACTGTTTGCTTTTATCAACTATATCACACACGATTTGATGAAGAAAACTGTGTGGCATTGGGCTATCCATCGCAAGCGCTTTTACTGCTAGAACCGTTTGCAAAGATCCATGACACATTTAGCATGTTTATTAGTTTACAATTAATAATTCTAGTATTACGCAAATTCACATTTCATATTGAACAGCTGTTTGCCAATTTCATATCAGGCACATAAATATATTATAACATGACAGTACGGTAGCTACATGAAAACAACACAGTACAACATATAGCTACTTCAACTTCATAAGAACAATATATTCATTTCCCTAGTCGAGATCAACCAGGCTCGTCTTATCCACCTCTGCTTTCAGTTCAGTAAGAACCCGTTTTGCACGGGCCAACTAGGAAAGTGCCTCCTCCTTCGCCAACACCATCTTAGCAAAGTCTGATTTAAAATATCTAAGCTCATTCTCCACCTTCAACTTTTTATCCTGCATCCCGAAATATGATTCAGCGTTGACAAGACTTTCTCTAAGCCTATGTGTGTTCTCTTCCTCATACATGCTCCAGAGCTTCGCTAGGCACATCTTCAAAGACTGTGGCCACTCTTGATCAACCCACTCCAAGTAAGAACACTTCCGTTCATCCTATAATATTTAAAACTAGATCAGTAACAATTGTAGGGGAAATGAGTTTATAGCAACATAGAAAATCACCAATGCTTATTTTGAAAAACTAAAGAAACATGTTAATTACGACATATCTTCTCAAAAAGATCAATGTGCAAATGAAATAATTGGTACTGAGACAACAACCAAATTTTGGAACATCAAAAGCTATAATCAACTACAACGACGCTACAAGTTCTTACTCATGTACAATAAATAACAAATTGAACATTTTATGGGGAAGGTAAATATAACTGCAACAGCATAGCGACAGTGTTTGGATGACAGCAAATTGATACTAACAGGTGTGTACATGCACAAATTTAGTAACATAGAACTAATAGCACTAAGGCCGTCACTATGTATGCCAAAAATGGGGTAAAGACAACTGTTGCTACATCATGTACCGGTGCCCTGCACTGGCGAGCCAATGCAGCGGAAAAAAAATCAGGGACCCGGACTCCGGAGCACGTAGTTGCTCCGATGCCCAGTTCCTTCGTGCCATAAAGATTTAGTATTTTACTGCTTGGTTGCTCGGATGTGTGGACCAAAGTTGGCTGCACAAACTGCTGAAGCGGTGCCAAATAATTTTCTAATGGCACTGCTGATGAGATGGCAACAATTTAAGATACTAGGTACAAACCGTGACACTATCTTAGGATGCGTTTGGTTGAAGCTGTGGTATGAATGGGTTGGGACCGTGACAGTGTGTGAATCACATCTAACAAATGATTTGTAACAACGAAAGAGGGTCTAACCTTCTCTGCACATGCCAGAAATGTCCTCCCACTGTCCACAGAATCAAACGCAACTAGCTTCACGCATGGAGATTGATGGTGACAACAAGCAGATAGATCTTCAGCCACCCCGCTCCATTCGTTGCCACTGATGGTCCTAGGGAGCTACAAGAGGAAAAATGACTCAAATCGACCGCCGGGTAAAAATCTTTCATTCCAAGTCATAGCCCGAGAGAGAGAAGAGAGGCATACCCGGGTGGTGAAGGAGTAGTCACCGAAGGAGGAACCGCTGGAGAGGTGTTTGAAGAAGACCATGGCGACCCCAGCAGTAGGGCGAGACGGCGAAAGCGAGGAAGCAGCTATAGCTTAGCAAGGAAGGAAGGAAGGAGGAAACATGGGAAATGTGACTTGTGGTCGGGGAGAAAAGGGGGTGGGGAAGGGGGCGGGGGTAGATATTTTGGTGTTAGGCCAAAATTTTGGAAATGTGGAGGGAACTTTGCGCGCGGTGCCGTCGGACCATTCACTTTGAACGATTGTGTGCATCGCAAATGATTCTTCTGCTTTACGCGCATGGGATGAGTTTGATAATTCAAATTTTGGTGGAAATTTCCTCGGGTACGTCATTGCATAATTTAACATCGCTTGCTAATTTGGGCACACAAAAGAGCGTACAGCAAACAGACCACACTTACTGAATCGAGCAATTTTAGTAATTAAACAAAGCAAGTTCACCTAACCAGTGCTCTAACAAAAGACCAGCATTAAAAACAAAGCCTAAGTACGCATAATTTTAATAAATCCGCCACCGCGCCGGCCTATGCATCGCCGTTGTGAGATGAGACGTCGATGACTTGTCTTGGCGACATGCCGCCGTTGGTGGACTCCGCGTCCCCCTACTAAAGTCGACCGCGTCCTCGTCCTCGTGCTCGGCGCCGCCCTCAAGGTTGTAGTACTCGTAGTAGTGGCTGCGCCAGAGCTCGCGTTGGTACTCCACCGCCGATTCCTCGACGGATAGACTCTTCTCTACCTCGACCTCAGCCACACGCAATTCCTCCTCCCGGAGCTGCTCGATCTCCGCCGCCTCCTACATCTCTAGCTCCCGCTTGGTGACCTCATGAGGAAGCAGGTGCTCCATGGACACCGCCGCCTTTTCAGACGTGGGTTGCACGCTAGAGTCCGAGGTGGCCTGAAATATCTTGGCGTGGATGGCCTCGACCCGGGCCAGGGCGACATCAGCGGCACAGACGGCAGCTCGAGCGCTCTCGGCGTTTGCAGTCGCCGTCGCAGCAGCAGCTGCAGCCGTCTCGGCTCCTGCAGCTGCCCTGTCGGCTGCCACAGACGTCCTCTAGGTGGAAGCGGCCACGCTCAATGCGGATGCGGCGGCACTCTCGGCGTAGCCGACCGCGCTCCCGGTGCAGGCGGCGGCGCTCGGGGGGGACGCGGCCATCGTACGGGCCTTCATGAAGCGTTTCCACGGCGCCATCTTTGCAAGAAGGGGGTGCGGGAATGGGGATCGGGATTCGTGGATTCAGGGGTTGCCGGCACTAGAGCAGACGAGCCGGCGAAGCTTAAGGAGGGAGACTTAAATAGACCCAGATATTTTCATCGCAAACGGTTCCTAGAAAACAACTGTGTGTGATGTTGTAGATATTTTTTATTAGCTATGAAAGACGAATTTCGAGTAAAGTGCCAACGGATGGTGTTTTAAATGAACGAGAATTTTTCAGTACTAATACAACTGTCATGTCAAATTTTGGAAAAATTTCAGGGGTCATTTGATCTTTTAAGACATTTAAGTGATTTTTTAGCCATTTAATGACCGTAATTGAAATTAGAACTACATGTACATGCAACAGCTCACCATAAAGGTTTGAAAACTCATATTTCGTGTACTTGTGTGCGATTTAATTCCATGTGCAGTAAATTGGAAGGAATTTTCAAACATATTGGTCTAACGGCTATGAAACAATTAAGCATGGAGTGACATGGCATTTTAATTCCAAAAAATAAAAAATAGAAACACATGAAACCTTGGTTGATGTAATGTCATGCCACCAAGATGATGTGGTAAAAAAATTGGCATGTTTGACGAAAGTTTGGACACACACCCCTCACAAACCGGAGCAATTCACTAGAAGGCTCATGGTTCCGAGAGGGAACAATGCATGTTTGATGACGAACGGGAGATAGCTTCCTCTTACGGCCTTCAATTTTTTTCTACGTTTAACGTGCACTACTACAACTGTAATGTGAATTTTTTGAAAATTCTAGGGGTCATTTGACCTTTAAAAGACATTTAAGTGATTTTCTAGCCATTTAATGACCATAATTCAAATTTGAACTACATCTACATGCAACGCTTAACCAAAACGGTTTGAAAAATCATATTTGTGTACTTGTGTGTGTGTTAGTTCCATGTGCAGTAAACTAGAAGGAATTTTCAAACATATTTGTCTCACGACATGGACACATGCATGCATACGTATGCATGGAGTGACATGGCATTTTAATTCCAAAAAAAATCAGAAACACATCAAACCTTGGTTGATGTAATGTCATGCCACCAAGATGATGTGGTAAAGAAATTGGCATGTTTGACGAAAGTTTGGACACACACCCCTCACAAACCGGAGCAACTCACTAGAAGGCTCGTGGTTTCAAGAGGGAACAATGCATGTTTGATGACGAACGGGAGATAGCTTCCTCTTACGGCCTTCAATTTTTTTCTACGTCTAACGTGCACTACTACAACTGTAATGTGAAATTTTGGAAAATTCTAGGGGTCATTTGACCTTTCAAAGACATTTAAGTGATTTTCTAACCATTTAATGACCGTAATTCAAATTTGAACTACATTTACATGCAACGCCTAACCAAAATGGTTCAAAAAATCATATCTGTGTACTTGTGTGCAAGTTAATTCCAGGTGCAGTAAACTAGAAGGAATTTTCAAACATATTTGTCTCCCGACATGGACACATGCATACGTATGCATGGAGTGACATAGCATTTTAATTCAAAAAATGATCAGAAACACATCAAACCTTGGTTGATGTAATGTCATGCCACCAAGATGATGTGGTAAAGAAATTTGCATGTTTGACGAACGTTTGGACACACACCCCTCACAAACCGGAGCAACTCGCTAGAAGGTTCGTGGTTCTGAGAGGGAACAATGCATGTTTGATGACGAACGGGAGATAGCTTCCTCTTACGGCCTTCAAATTTTTTCCTACATTTAACTTGCACTAATACAACTGTCATGTGAAAATTTGGAAAATTTGAGGGGTCATTTGACCTTTTAAAGACATTTAAGTGATTTTCTAACCATTTAATGACCGTAATTCAAATTTGAACTACATCTACATGCAACGCCTAACCAAAACAATTTGAAAAATCATGTCTGTGTACTTGTGTGCGAGTTAATTCCATGTGCAATAATTTAGAAGGAATTTTCAAACATATTGGTCTCACGACATGGACACATGCATACGTATGCATGGAGTGACATGGCATTTTAATTCCAAAAAATAAAAACATGATCAGAAAAACATGAAACCTAGGTTGATGTAATGTCATGCCACCAAGATGATGTGGTAAAGAAATTGGCATGTTTGACGAATGTTTGGACACACACCCCTCACAAGCTGGAGCAACTTGCTAGAAGGTTCGTGGTTCCGAGAGGGAACAATGCATGTTTGATGACGAACGGGAGATAGCTTCATCTTACGGCCTTTAATTTTTTTCTTGCGTTTAACATGCACTAGTACAACTGTAGTGTGAAAATTTGGAAAATTTGTGGGGTCATTTGACCTTTTAAAGACATTTAAGTGATTTTCTGACCATTTAATGACTATAATACAAATTTGAACTACATCTCCATGCAACGCCTAACCAAAACGGTTTGAAAAAACATATTTGTGTACTTGTGTGCGAGTTAATTCCATGTGCAGTAAATTAGAAGGAATTCTCAAACATATTGGTCTCACGACATGGACACATGCATACGTATGCATGGAGTGACATGGCATTTTAATTCCAAAAAATAAAAAATGATCAGAAAAACATGAAACCTTGGTTGATGTAATGTCATGCCACGAAGATGATGTGGTAAAGAAATTGGCATGTTTGACGAATGTTCGGACACACAACCCTCACAAACCGGAGCAACTCGCTAGAAGGTTCATGGTTCAGAGAGGGAACAATGCATGTTTGATGACGAACGGGAGATAGCTTCCTCTTACGGCCTTCAATTTTTTCCTACGTTTAACATGCACTAATACAACTGTCATGTGAAAATTTGGAAAATTTGAGGGGTCATTTGAACTTTTAAAGACATTTAAGTGATTTTCTAACCATTTAATGACCGTAATTAAAATTTGAACTACATCTACATGCAACGCCTAACCATAACGGTTTGAAAAATCATATTTTTGTGTACTTGTGTGCGAGTTAATTCCATGTGCAGTAAATTAGGAGGAATTCTCAAACATATTGGTCTGAATGCATGGGCACATGCATGGAGTGCATGCAATGGCATTTTAATTCCAAAAAATTAAAAAATGATCAGAAAAACATGAAACCTTGCTTGATTTAATGTAATGGCACCAAGATGATGTGGTAAAAAAATTGGCTTGTTTGACGAAAGTTTGGCACACACTACTGGAATTAGCTTATTTGTCGTCTGCTGGCGGACGGCAAAGAAGGTATTTGCCGTCCGCTTACAGAAAACGGACGGCAAAGAACAGGCTGACGGCAAATAAGGTCTTTGCCATCAGCCTGTTCTTTGCCGTAAGCCAGCGGACGGCAAAGATTCTTTGCCGTCCGCTGGCTGACGGCAAAGAGAGAGCTGGCCCCACTAAACGAACTAATTGGGAAAACTTAACGGCCCCCCTCAGACGGCAAAGAGGAATCAAAACAGACGGCAAAGGGTGGGCATACGGCAAAGAACAGACCTAACTAACGGCCGAGCCCCACCCCACCTCGCCCCTTCTCTCTGTTTCTCTCCCTCTCTCCTCCCCGACTACCAGAGCAGCCCCCGCCACCCACCGCCGCCCCCGCCACCCTCCGCCACTTGCCCCGTCGACCCACCACCCCGCCACCCCCCACGCGCCGACGCCTCGTCGCCCCACGACCCCACCACCCTGGCGCCCCGCCGCCCCGCCGCTCCACCACGTCGTCGCCCGACCGCCCGACCGCCCCGCCGCCCCCACCACCCGCCCACCACCTGGCGCCACCACCCCGGCGCCATCGCGGCCCCATCGCCCCCGCCTCCCTGCCGGCTCGGCGCCGCCGCTCACCGCCCCGGCGCCCCCGTCGCCGCCGCTCCAGTGAGTTATTTTTTTCTGTTTTTTCTTTTTTGCTGTTTAATTGTTAGTGTTAGATTCAGTTTAGTTTTAGTGCTAGAATGACTAGTTTTAGTTATAGTTTTAGTTTTAGTTTAGTTTTAGTTTTTATTTTTAGTTTAGTTTATTTTGGATTAGTTTTAGTTTTAGTTCAGAAGAAGAAGAAGAGTAGAAGGAGGAGGAGGAGGGAGGAAGAGGAGAGGGAGAAGAAGAAAGAAAAGAAGAAGAAGAAAGAACAAGGAGAAGAAGAAGAAGAAGAAGAAGAAGAATAAGAAGAAAGAAGAGGAGGAAGAGGAGGAAGAGGAGGAGGGAGAAGAAGAAAGAAAAGAAGAAGAAGAAAGAAGAAGAAGAAGAAGAAGAAGAAGAAGAGGACGAGGAGGAGGAGGAAGAGGAGGAGGGAGAAGAAGAAAGAAAAGAAGAAGAAAGAAGAAGAAGAAAAACAAGAACAAGAACAAGAAGAAGAAGAAGAAGAAGAAGAAGAAGAAGAGGAGGAGGAGGAGGAGGAGGAGGGAGGAAGAGGAGGAGGAAGAGGTGAGGAGGAGGAGGGAGGAAGAGGAGGAGGAAGAGGAGAGGAGGAGGAGGGAGGAAGAGGAGGAGGAGGAGAAGAGAAGAAGAAAAGGCTGTCACGTGCCCCGACCCCGACCACGACCCACACCCCGACCCCGACACGCCACCCCGACACTCCGGCCCGACACCCCGACCCCCGACCCCCAACACCCTGACACCACACCCCGACCCCGACACCCGACCCCCGACACCCCGACCCCGAAACAGCACCCCGACCCCGACACGGCACCCCGACCCCGACCCCCGACACCCTGACATCATATATTTTTCGATTTTGTTATGAGAAACATCATATATAATTGTGTTGATCAGGTAGATTTAAACATCATATATATATTTTGATTTTGTTATGAAAAACATCATATATTATTATTCATGTCGGTATTTTTTTTATGTTGTATTAATTTCGTTTACTCTTTGTCATGGCAGGTGTTGAAAGATGGTGGGCGCTGGTCTGGAGCGCTCCGAGGCCCCTTCTTCGTCGGCGCGTGGTGGGAGGTCTTCCATTCCACCCGCACAAATCCGCCGAGCGTTGCTGGACAGTATGGCGACACCGCTGGACCCTTCTTCGTCAACCGCGGTGCCCAGCAGGGGACGAGGAAAGGGAGGGAAGAAGAGAGGAGCTGGAACACATGGTCGTGGGAGAGGAGGTAGGGTGACTGCTAGGGTGCCTTCCTTGCCGCCATCCCCAGCTGTTTCACCTGAGCATGTGACTGCTAGGGTGCCTTCCTCGCCGCCACCCCCAGCTGTTTCACCCGAGCACGTGACTGCTAGGGTGGACTCGTCCGAGGAGGAGACTACACGGACTCCGGTCCACGAGCCTTGGGTCCACGGGCCTTCGGCCCATGATAGTTGGGCCCACGAGATCTCGGACGAGCACACGTCTGGATGGGGTACCTGGCCGGATCAGCCTGAGGGGCCGAGTGGCCATGCTGATGATGGCGGGGAGCCGACTGATATTGAGGAGGAGGGGGGCACCGTCTACCAGCGTGGTTGTACACGGCTCTCGTCCGTGCTAGCGACCCGCGAGCAGAGGTGATTGATTTTCCCTGATGGGGAGAGGTAAGTGCATTTAATAATTTTGTACCTTCTGCATTCACGTTTCTTCAAATATCTAATGCGTTGGCCTTGTCATGCTGCAGGGGTTGGGACCACCATGAGAAGGTCCGTCGGCCCAACTCCGTCCTTGGAGTGCTTTGCCGGCAAAACTTCCCGGGGTTTGTCACGTTGCCTGGTGAGGGTCGGCTTCCAGAGCTTGGATTGAACTGGGAGCACTACTTGGCTGCCCCGGCCCCGCCGGGTGACATTATCGACGGTGTCTTGTGCGACACGAGGGCAGACGTGGTGATCAGAAAGTTCTGGGTAATTTCTCCTTTACACAATTAAAAATCTTCAACTAGCTAGTTATTAATTGTACTAATCAATATTGTCTCATTTGATTGCAGACATTCTACAGGTGTGAGGAGGGATACGAGGAGGAGGCGGCAAATGTTATCGAGAACATCTGCAAGCGCGTACTACAGAACTTACGGCGCGAGGCTCGGGTGCAGGCTGTTCGAGACTACTACGCCTTGCATGGTATCAAGAAGCCCAAGTCGGCGTGCCGTGAGAAGTTCCTGACTAAGGAGCAATACATGAAGGTAATTCTTAAGGCCTTGTACTTACTTCCTTCATTTAGTAATTCATAGCCGTAGCGCTCAAGTTTCTATTTGCTAACTTAGGCGCCTCCGAGATGGTGTGCGGATCGGATGGATTGTTGGGAGGTGTTGGTCAATGAGTGGTGCTCAAAAGAATGGCTAGCCGTCCACAATGCGGCCAAGGACAAACGTGCCCAAATGGAAGGTGTGCCACACCATCAAGGCAGCTCCAACTTATATCAGTTCGGGCGGAACTTGGTATGTGGTTTGCTTCATGATTCATGCAATTCTTTCATCATGCTAGGTTGAGCCCTTTAATTACTAATTTACGTTGTTTCTCTCTTTTAGGCACGCTACAATAAGGCGGATAAGGTGCCAGAGGTGTACGACCTCTATGCCATGGCCCATACTGCCTCTTACAAGAAAGTCAAGGCATTCTCTCCGTCTGACCTCGATGATGCAAACAACTTCACCAACATCTCCTCCCACGACAAGCTCATGAAATATAGAGATCAAGGGAAGGCAAGGAAAGGGGAGGACTTTAACCCGAGCCAGGGTCCCATTGATCCAGAGCTGGTGATGATAGCTGGTGGCGGGAGGTCCCATGGCTCGATAGCCATTGGAGATGGACTTATCCGTTGTCGTAGCACTCTCCCGGAGATCAAGGCGTGCCAGTCGAAATCCGCTCCTGAGATAAGGCCTCGTGAACGGCCAGTCCAACTCGCCTTCAAGGTTAGTTATACGTACTCAGCTATCTTTCTCCATTACATTGTGTGCGCTTCCATCAATGATTACAAATGCAATGAGGAGTGGTTTTGCAGGCAGCTATACAGAGTGAGAGAGATAGAACGGAGAAACTTCTGTCGGAGGCGGCGGAGAGGCAGCGGGAGTTGGAGGAGAGGACGACAAAGATGTTGGAGGAGGAGAGGGCACGGAATGACATGCAGGCAAGGGCAATGTACGAGCTCCTTGTGGTAAGTTTCTTCTGCTGATTAGCCAAAACATTCATGTAGTGTTTGTCTCATTACTAACTAGTATGACTGAGTCGTCAAAACCAAATGTGCAGTCTGTGTGCGAGACGTCCGGTCAGACCACTCCGCCGATGCCAGTGATTTCTCCTGGGACGACGGTGAGTTTAATTTGAATGGACACTACTTGCTAGTCTTAACATTTGAGTGTCATCATGCTAACGAGACATTGGAAATGATCTTTGGTGCAGCGTAACTCCAGACAAGCATCGCACGATCCTTCTCCAGGTACCGGCACGAGCCAGCCCGCTCCCACACCTCCATGATCACGGTAAGTTTCTCTAGTGTTTTGCTTAACAAATGCATAAAGACCTACACTTAGCTTTATTTCCTCCGAAATGACTTAATAAGCTTATTGACCTCCAAAACCATCCATTTTACCTAAGTTAGCTCTAAAACGATCTATACTTAGCTTTGTTTCCTCCAGAATGACCAAAGTTAGCTCTAATATGCTTAGTTAACTAGGTTTGCTCAATAATGACATGTACTTAGCTTACTTGTGTCAAAAATGGCATAATTAGCTTAGTTAGCTCATAAACGATCCATTTTACCTAAGTTAGTTCTAAAATGATCCATTTTACCTTAGTTAGCTCATAAATGATCCATTTTACCTAAGTTAGCTCTAACATGACCCATTTTACCTTACTTAGCTCATAAATGATCCATTTTACCTAAGTTAGCTCTAAAATGACCCATCTTACCTAGGTTAGCTCCAAAAGGATCCATCTTACCTAGGTTAGCTCCAAAATGATGCATTTTACCTAAGTTAGCTCATAAGCGACCCATTTCACCTAGGTTAGCTCATAAACGATCCATTTCACCTATATTAGCTCACAAACGATCAATTTCATCTAAATTAGCTCATAAATGTCATATATTCTTCTTCTTCTTCTTCATTTTCTTCTTCTTCTTCTTCTTCTAATCTTATTCTTCTAACTTTCTTATTTCCCATTTTGCAGAATTCATTCGCTTCACGGAAGCTTGCATAGATGGAGTGCTTGTTTGGATGAACTATTTCTTTTATATCGATGAACTATGCATGTATGGTAGGATGACACTATTGTAATATGTATGGTTGGATGCATGTATGTGGAACTTGCTATGTATGGTTGATGGAACTATGCATGTACGATGAAATTATGTGCGTTGGATATCTCATATGTTTGCTGTGAACTTGCCATGTGAAAAATATATATGTATCATCTATTTGTTGTGAAAATGGTTGGGTATAAGAAAAAACAGAAAAAAGAGGCAATGCAGGCTCTTTACCGTCTGCCACCGACGGCAACGGGCTCTTTGCCGTCTGCGGCAGACGGCAAAGAAGCCACGTGGCAACCACCTGTGCTTCCTGGCAGCTGACCATTTGGTCAATTTGCCTACAGTGGCAGACGACAAAGGCCTGATGCTCTTTGCCGTCAGCCACGGACGGCAAAGACTGCCGTTAGCCACCTAACGAACTAACTGCGAATTTATTGCCGTCGGTTCTTTGCCGTCCGCCGCTGATGGCAAAGGCTCCTTTGCTGTCCGCGTCTGGAAGCAGACGGCAAAGAAGGTCTTTGCCGATCCTTTCTTTGCCGGCGCCTTTTGCCGTCCACCTTCCATGCCTTTGCCGTCTGCCTTGGCAGACGGCAAAGTAGCTTATTCCTATAGTGACACACCCCTCACAAAATCGGAGCAACTCGCTAGAAGGTTCGTGGTTCAGAGAGGGAACAATGCATGTTTGATGACGGACGGGAGATAGCTTCCTCTTACGGCCTTCAAATTTTTTCCTAAGTTTAATGTGCACTAATACAACTGTCATGTGAAAATTTGGAAAATTTCAGGGGTCATTTGACCTTTTAAAGACATATAAGTGATTTTCTAACCATTTAATGACCGTAATTCAAATTTGAACTACATCTACATGCAACGCCTAACCATAACGGTTTGAAAAATCATATTTTTGTGTACTTGTGTGCGAGTTAATTCCATGTGCAATAAATTAAAAGGAATTTTCAAACATATTGGTCTCAAGGCATGGATACATGCATGGAGTGCATGCCATGGCATTTTAATTCCAAAAAATGAAAAAACGATTAGAAAAACATGAAACCTTGCTTGATTTAATGTCATGCCACCAAGATGATGTGGTAAAAAATTGGCCTGTTTGATGGAAGTTTGGACACAAACCCCTCACAAACCAGAGCAACTCACTAGAAGGTTCGTGGTTCTGAGAGGGAACAATGCATGTTTGATGACGGACGGGAGATAGCTTCCTCTTACGGCCTTCAATTTTTTTCCTACGTTTAACGTGCACTAATACAACTGTCATGTGAAAATTTGGAAAATTTTAGGGGTCATTTGACCTTTTATAGACATTTAAGTGATTTTATAACCATTTAATGACCGTAATTCAAATTTGAACTACATCTACATGCAACGCCTAACCAAAACGGTTTGAAAAATCATATTTTTATGTACTTGTGTGTGAGTTAAAAAAATCATCAGACGATGTAAATATCTGGTGTTCAAAAAAGAAAATGTAAAGATCTGGCAAGACAACCGGCCCCCACACGATTGGCACTCTATCTTGCGGCTCGAGGTTTGGTAGGTGATTGGCGGGGATCATTAATCAGACACGGTTCTGTGTTGGAAACCGTCAATTATTATGTTCACTCATGGATTTTGCTGCCGGAATCGTGTGTAATTCAAACTACAGTACTCGTAAATTCCGGCGACCGACGTGTGTACTGTCCCGTCGATCTAGATTTCAGCCGCTAATAAATACTACCTTGCTCATGTCGTCCCGCCTGCATTCTCATCTACATCCTCCCCTTGCTCCCTCCCTCTCTCTCTCTCAAATCTCCGGCATGGCGTCACCGGTCTGCCCACGCGCCGACGAGGAGTCGCTGCCCCCCGAGGACGCTCACTCGATTAGCAGCGACAAGGACCCCTACGTGCCACCTGAAGAGGTTGCGCCGGACCCCCCAACTTTGGATTGGTTTTGGGGCCAGTACAATCTTTGTCTGTGGAAGTCGCTGCCGCCGGCTGAGAAAGCCAGGCAAGTGGCGTTCAAGAAGGAGATGGCGGAGGAGGAAGCCAGGTACCAGGCGGCCTATGAAGCTCGTGATGCCGCCTGGAAAAAGGAGGCGGCAGAGCTTTGGGGGCGGGCGCGTCGTCGTGCCGAGGAGGCGTACGAAGACGGGTACTTCGCGAGGAAGGTCATAGGCGCTGAGCGCCTTGTCGCTGCGTGGAGGTGGGCCGATAAGCTCCAGCGTGCCACCGACGAGGAGCTCCGGTGGGTGCCCAACGAAATGACAAGATCGGCCGCGCGCATCAGCCAGGAAGAGGCAGATCGGTACGTCGCTGCGAGGCGGAGGAGTCGGAGTACTGCCTCCGCACTGGGAAGACGCCGCGCACCAGGGAGCTGCTGGCGAGGGGCTGCCAGAATACTGGCCCAGGAGGAATTATTAGTTTTAGTATTGTTCGTTTTCAATTTTATGCATTATACTTAGTAGTTAAGTATCATCACGTATATGTGATGATATTATATATATATATATTCTGTGATGAACTAATGAACAATTAATATATATATATATATTATGAATTCCATTTTCTACCTATTTTTGTATACTAATTTGAATCTTGCTGTTATCATCCACATACACAGAATGGAAAGCGTATACGCACACATTGAAACAGAACATATAAGAATGGAAAACAGAGTACACACATTGAAACAAAGCAATAAACAGAGCAATACTATGATTGCTGTGAATACATAGCTATCCACGTCGAAACGACTTTTCAAAATAAAACGCGTCCATGAGACCATGACCAGCAGCCCTTGCCTAGGGTAGCTCTTGGCTCTGCCTGAACTCGTGCAGGCGTTCGTCCAAGCGGTCAACACGCTCGCGGTACATCTGGAGCGCGATCTCGAGCTCCAAGTTGGCTATTTCATCGGAGATCACCAGCTCAAGGATGCGACGGCCATGTTCCTCTACTACGCCCAGGTGGACACCTGGGCCAAGGAGGCGGTCGAGCCTACGGACCAGCGCGTTGGCATCCTGCGGGTCTCGGACAAGGCAAACGGCGGCACCCATGCGAATGGCACGGCGGTCTTCCGGTGCAAGTATGGCACAGCCGGCCTCTGGTGCAAGTATGGCGCTGAGGGCCTCTGCCCACTCCTAGCGAGGAATAGGGGTACTGACGGGACATGTTCCAGCTGCGACACCGTGTCGACAGTAGGCAAGCGCCGATGGATCCGCTCTTGCTGTGCGGCACGCCGCGCCTCTCACTCTGCAGCGCTCCAACGGTCTCGCCGTGTGGCGAGCCGCAGCCTATCAGCGCGGACGCGCCTAGCTTGCTCTGCGGCACGCCATCGATCATGTTGTGCGGCGAGCTGCAGCCTGTCGGCGCTGACATGCCTATCTGTCCATGATTGTCAAGCGCCAAAGGTCTGCTCAACCCTGGCGATGACGCACATTACGACGTCGTCCATCGCGTTGCCGGGGAGCGCCTCAGCCTCGACGGGCCATGGCGCCTGCTCGTTTTCCTCGTCGATGAGGTTGATGGCAGAGGCGGCGCTTTGGTGGGTTGGCATGCTTGGAAAAGGTGGATGTGCTATAGGCTGCGCTTGTCACCTCTGTGCGTCGCGCGCCCCCTATGCACAATATAGCAAGGTGGCGGGAAACAGGTGAGGAAATGGCGGGAAACAGTGGCGTATTCATAACATGCCATCAATTAATGGAAACTTAGCATAGAAGGAACATCGAGCTAGCACAAGAAGTAGATGATGATCAGATGAACACAGACCACACTAGGGAACCCGTCGGTGATGAATTCATCAATCCCAAACGCTTGAATACTAGCAAGCGTTTGGCCACAACACACACGGCCTATTCCATCACAAACAGGTCGGATGTATCAACTGTATGCCACGTATCGCACATTGTCAAAAAGTAATGCGGTAGACCTTCTTTAACATGTGTTAAAAAATAAAAAAAATAAAAAACAAGGACCTCGAGGTTAAATTAGCTGAGGGAATGGGTCATTTCGGTCATTTGACCGAAATGACCTATCCTATCAGTTAATTTAACATCAACACAACTTCCCATCCAGTCACCCATCTGATGGCTGCTCCAGCCTGAGCACACTTAACTTGAGAGTTCTCTTACATGAGCTACTGGTGGAACAGCTAGTCCTTGCTGATAGGATGGCTCTTCGCATCAGTATGGTGTATCTGGATGACCGCCCGTCCCCCAATGGCCAATAGATGTTGTGTAGACAGAGCATATCACATACATCTTATTAGAAGCAATCGTCTGTGTTATTATCGGTCTTCGCACACATTTCTGATTACAGACCTGTTTGCCGCGTATCACACACATCTTGTTATATTGAACCATTTCTGTTCTCTTGCCTAATCACAAACAGTTCATCCGAGTGAAACGTATGCTGTACATTGCACACACCTTGATTGGGCTGACCGTTTCTTTTGTGTTGCCTAATCACAAACAGTTCATCCGAATGAACCGTATGCTGTACATCGCACACACCTTCATCTGGCTGCCCATTTCTTTTGTTCCTCCTCATCGCAAACAGTTAATTGAGCTGAACCGTATGCCTTGCATCGCACACGCAACTAAAATCTGAACCGTGTTTGATGCATCCTCCATCGCAAACATTTTGCACCTTTTTTACGGTTATTTTACACCACCGGTTGCGATTATGGCATCGCACACAGTTCCGTCGAAGGGTCTCTGATCGTAGTGTCGCATTAGGAGCAACCTGCAATAGTGATATCTGGACCAAGTATTACCATCAGTTTAATTGTGGAGTAGACACGCACATGCAAAAAAAAATATGCACGGGGCTAGTTTGATTTGGTACGGGTGGGTTTAACCAGACTAGGGGTACACTCGCTCGGGCCAGCGTGTAGAATAAACTTTGTGCGCTCAAGCTTACTTCAGCGCATAGAATAAAGTTTGTCCCCAATAGCACTCACTTATAGCTATGTCTTCAAGTTGCATTTTCTGCACTAAGTGAATGTGATCGGACCCTTACCTCTCTATGCTTAACTCTTCGAATCTATCTAAATCTTCATATGCATTCTAATTGACATGTGTCCATTGTCTTCATCGTGTCCTTGTCAGTCCAAGATTTTGGGACCATTTGAAATGTTTTTATTCTATCCTTATCCATTTCGGATTTCACCGCAGAAGCCAGAACAACTTCCCGCCCAAATTGTTGTAGTGGGCAAGTGGGGTTAAGCGTGGCAGTAAAAACTGTGCATGCATGCCACACGTCACGCATATACGAAGCGTCGGTGGAAAAACAATAATTTCACCCGGGTCGAACCCCTCCCTATAAATACTTCACCCCCACGGTCATTTATTGCCTTCACACATGTTGCTCTCTCCACCTCAAACCCTAGCGTCGTAGCTCGGATTCATCGTCGCCGGAGAAGAAGCGCTTCGTTGTCGCGACTTCTTCGTCTTCGTACTCATGCCGGCCGTGGATATCTTCGACACGCCACCGCCGTGGTTGTCTTCCACCACCAAGTTAGGGCGTGGGAGATCAAACTGCTCGGCTTTTCTGCCTCATCGAGCTGTTCATCATCAGTTCATAGCGCGGTAATTAAAATCACCTTTTTACCGCTCGTTTGATCCGATAACATTTCCAGCATCTTCAAAAGTTGTTCTTTCACTTCCAATTCGTATTTTTAGTCGTTCTCACCCCACAAAGTATTTCACTTGTGCTACATGACTCGTATGATTCCTCACTTGTACTTATTTTTGAATTCATACAAATCTGGAACCAACCTCACGCACAATGTAAATGTTTTCATAGTATGAAGTCATTATCTTGAAAACTGGTTTATCTTCAAAATCGTCTGAGAATGCATATGACCTCTCCTACTTCCCTTGTATCTCTAATTCTTTCACAGGTACATGTCTGTAGTTGAGTCACGTGGTTCACATAGTCTAAATTTGTAGACTTCTTACAGCTTCACCTTGACTCACCTGAAGCTAGCTCTTCTCATATCAGCCGTGTGAAGCCAGTCAGTCATGTGAAGCCAATCATACTTGAGAAGCAAATGGCTAAAGATAATGCTATTGCTCAGAGAAGGGGCAGAAGGCAGAGGCGTCACAACATAGCACTAGACCGTATCTATGACCCTGAGGAAACCTATGGCCAGCACAAATCGCGCACTCAGTGGATTAGAAGATATTGGGCAGAGGAATGGTTCTCTATCACTTTTCACACCTGAATATGTTGCCAAGAATGCTGCCAGGCCCCCATGGGCAGATATTGAGTACATGAAGCTTATCTCGAAGACGAAAGCAGACGCTATTGGGTTAGTCTTCTACCCATGTATGCTACGATATGCAATGCCACAAGATCCAGACCCAACCACATTCATTGGTGTCATGAGGACGATCTATTTGAAGCCACTACCAGTTGGTGAATCCCCCAGTTAAGTAGTCATGCATTACAATAGGAACCCCTAATTCTCTTGCAAATACAGCTCTCTTAATCATGTCTTCACATGTACCCGCAGTCGCATTCAAGTAATGCCCCTTGATTTCACCGGTTTCGGCCTGTGATTTATAAATAGCTTCGGCACAAAAGACAAAACGGTCTCTCCAGCGCATAAAACAAGAAATATTATGGCATCAATTTCAATCATGGCCCCGAGGCACCAAGGCCAAATGGATCTCATGAGGCTGAACCAAATTTGGTTGGCCCCCTTAATGACTTTGCAGCTTATCTTTCTCTCTATGCTGCACTTCATGTTGATGCTGCAGAAGCTCCTGGAGGAGAGCATCAAGATGTTGCTCCTAAATCACCGAAGCCTATGAGAAAGGAAAATGTTTCGAAGGCTAAAGAGCCAAAAGCCTCAAAGGCTGCTACTGCCCCAAAGGCTTCAAGAGTGAAGCCATTGAGATCTGCACCTTCTGAAACCAGTACACATTCTGAAACTGTGTCTTGGACTTCTTCGAAGAAAAAAGCATCTGCTGGGCGAGACCCCAAACCAACAAGCACTTTACATGATGATGATGACATCATCGACTTGTCTAACGATGACTTGGATGATGATGCACTTGAGCAACTGATCAATAACAAGCAGGGAAAGAGGCTGGCATCTTCAAGAACCTGCCTCTATTCGATCATGATTTCTCAATAACTTCATTGATGATTTGTTTCACGATCCCTCACTCTCCACCAATGATCTTCAGCTGCCCATAGACATAAGCATCACATTTCAAGGTTTCATTGCCCAAGAACTGGGAGTTCTGCAAAAATTTCTTGAGCAAAAGAACCAGATCAATCATGAAAAGGAAGTCTTCAAGAAGCATGTTGACAAGCTTGGAGCCAAGGAAATAAAAGTCTTCTAGAAGATGATGGTTGATATGAAAGAATAATTTCATAAGCGCCGCGAGGAAGCAAAAGGCGCCAGAGAGCGTCTGAAGAAATATGATGAGAAAATAGTCCAAGCCCACAATGAGGGCTTGAAGAGAAAAGTGTTTGGCCGTCCAACAATTGATCCAAAATTGATCAAGACGAGAAGCCAGTGACTCCTGCTGTTGTGGTTTCAAGGCAAGAGATGCCTAAAGTTATCTTTCCATCAAACTTTCCTGGCGCGAAGCCATCTGCCTTGTCTGGTGCTCAAGAGAGGCAGAAGACAAAGTCTGCTAAAGCCGAAGCTCGCAAGCACAAGCAGCCTAAAGCCACTGCTCCCTCGTCCTCTCAAAAGCGCCAGAAGATGAAATCTTTAAAAGCTTCTCGCGGTTCCGAAATGCCTCCAGCTCCCCAGCAACCCGCTCAAGAGGAGCCTAATAACCCACAAGTATAGGGGATTGCAACAGTTTTCGAGGGTAGAGTATTCAACCCAAATTTGTAGATTCGACACAAGGGGAGCCGAAGAATATTTGCAAGTATAAGCAGCTGAGTTGTCAATACAACCACACCTGGAGATTAATTATCTGTAGCAAAGCGATCAGTAGCAAAGTAGTATGATAATTTTGATAATAGTGATAGCAGCAATAGCAACGGTAACAGTGATAGCAGTAGTTTTGTAACAAGTGTAGTAGTAACGATAGCAGTAATAACTTAGCAAGAACAATATAAGATAAATTCGTAGGCATTGGATCGGTAATTCGTTGGATGATATTCATCATGTGATAGTCATAACCTAGGGAGATACGGTACTAGCTCTAGTTCATAAATATAATGTAGGCATGTATTCAGTAAATAGTCATACGTGCTTATGGAAAGAACTTGCATGACATCTTTTGTCCTACCCTCCCATGGCAGCGGGGTCCAAATGGAAACTAAGGGATATTAAGGCCTCCTTTTAATAGAGAACCGGAACAAAGTATTAACGCACAGTGAACACATGAACTCCTCAAACTACGGTCATCACCGGGAGTGGTCTCGACTATTGTCACTCCAGGGTTGCCGGATCATAACACGTAGTAGGTGACTATAACTTGCAAGATTGGATCTAGAACATGGATATAATGGTGATAACATAAACGGTTCAGATCTGAAATCATGGCACCCAGGCCCAAAGTGACAAGCATTAAGAATGGCAAAGTCATAGCAACATCAATCTCTGAACATAGTGGATACTAGGGATCAAGCCCTAACAAAACTAACTCGATTACATGAGGAATCTCATCCAACTCCTCACCGACTAGCGAGCCTACGAAGGAATTACTTACTCTCGGTGGGGAGCATCATGGAATTGGCGATGGAGAAGGGTTGGTGATGACGAAGAACGAAGACCCCCCTCTCCAGAGCCCCAAACGGACTCCAGATCTGGCCTCCCGATGAAGAACAAGAGTTGACGGTAGCTCCGTCTCGTGGAACGCGACAATTCTTTCTCCCTGATTTTTTTCTGGAAAAATACGATTTTATAGCGTCCGTTTCAGGGTCTGCGCGGCCACCAGGTGGGGACAACCCACCTGGGCGCACCTGGGAGGGCAGGCGCGCCCTGGTGGGTTGTGCCCACCCAGGTGCCCCCCTCCGGTGGCTCTTGGCTCCAGAAATTCTCTTTATTGATATAAAAAAATCCTCGCAAAGTTCCGTTCCATTCCGAGAACTTTTATTTCTGCACAAAAACAACACCATGGTAGTTCTGCTGAAAACAGCGTCAGTCCGGGCTTAGTTTCATTCAAATCATGCAAACTAGGGTCCAAAACAAGAGGAAATCGTTAGGAAAAGTAGATACATTGGAGACGTATCAACTCCCCCAAGCTTAAACCTTTGCTTGTCCTCAAGCAATTCAGTTGATAAACTGAAAGTGAAAAAGAAAAACTTTTACGAACTCTTTTGCTCTTGTTTGCATAAATAAGCTAAAACAGCTCCTAGGTTTTTAGCCAACATCATAATTAACCATGCCGACAATAACTCTTAAAAATTATATTAACTCATATCAATGACATAATTAGCTAGCAAGCAATAATAAGATATCTCAAACAACAACACATTATCAAAACAACCATGATATAACATGACAATAGTGGTATCTCGCTAGCCCTTTCTGAGACCACAAAAGATGAATGGAGAGCACCTCCAAAGTTCAAGCAGCGACTAAACATTGTAATTCATGGTAGAAAAGATCGAGTCATGATGCACCCAACATTAGCTACACACAATGCATCAGGATGACAGCAGTGCTCTCAGGTTCTTGCGCTTATTTTAGAAGGTGATGACACAACATAAAAGTAAATAGAAAGTCCTTTCACAGAGGGAAGCAGTGATTTGCAGCGGTGCCAGAGCTCAAGTTTTTAAAACAGAGGTAAATGATATTTTGAGACATGCACCCTTCTTGTCTACTTCACGACTATCAGTTATCAATATCTTCCATGCTAAGCACGCTAGTGGCGGTTCCCAAGCGATAAAAGTAAAGGTTTACCCCCCCCCTCCACCATCAATCACACTCCACGGCTTGTCCGAAACAACGGGTGCCATCCATACCAACAACAGTCTCGGGGGAGTTTTGTTTAATTATTTGCATTTTGAGTTTGGGACTGGGAATCCCTAGTACCGCCCTTTTCTCGTGCGATGGTGAGTGAATAAACACCCAACCTGAGAATAACCCGCTTAGCATGGAAGATACCGACCACCTCCTGTCGTTCCATGAACGATCCAGGCACACAAAAAGGATATTTGTTTGAAGTTTTTGGAGATGGCACATGCAAATTTACTTAGGACGGCAGGGTAATACCGCATATAGGTAGGTATGGTGGACTCATCTGGAATAACTTGGGTTCAAGGTTTTTGATGTACAAGCAGAATTCCCACTTAGTACAGACGGAGGCTAGCAAATAGGTTGAGAAGCAGCCAGCTAGAGAGCAAAAACGGTCATGAACATGCATTATGCTTAAGTAACATTGGACACTAGCATGAGTAGGATATGAACACCATGAACATAAATATCGTAGAGGCTATGTTGGTTTTGATTCAACTACATGCATGAACATGTGCCAAGTCAAGCCACTTGAAAAATCAGAGGAGGATACCATATCATCATACTACATCACAATCATTTTAACGCAATGTTGACATCCAAGATAAATCATTATCCACGCCAAGCTACTTATGCATGGCATGAGAAACTATAATCTCTAATTGTCATTGCAAACATGTTTAATCATAATGGGCTGAATCATGGATACTAGGTTAAACATATTTACAAAAACAAAACAAGTCGAGTTCATACCCGTTTCTCTCTGCCATGGCCAGTTCATCGAATATCCTTTCACTTGCACGACCGAATGATGTGAAAATAATAATAGTGCAAGAGTGCCGTGGACTAAGCAAGAATCTGCAAACATTTTATTCAATAGGAGAAGACAAGGTAAAATGGGCTCTTTATTAGATCAACAATTATGCATACGAGAGCCACTCAACATTTTCATTGTGGTCTTCTCCTTGGTACGACTCAAATAAAAAGAAAAAAAATTCAGAGAAACACATTGAAATATTTTAGGAGCTTTTGGTATCCTTGAACAGGAAAATAAAAGGAAAAAGCAAAATGAGAAAACTATTTACACGGGAAAGCTCCCAACAAGCAAAAGAAGAACAAGGAAATCTTTTTGGGTTTTCTTTTTAGTAACACAACTAAGCATGCATAGAAAGTAAACTAACTACAACTATTTTTTTTGGGTTTTCTAAGGTTTTTCAAACACACAAGAAGAAAGCAAGAAAATAAAATTAAGCATGGATGATACAATGAAAAAGTGTGAACACCGACAACTGGAATGAAATGTGTGAACATGAATGTAATGTTGGTCGAAAACACATACTCCCCCAAGCTTAGGCATTTGGCCTAACTTGGTAAGCACTCAGTAGCCTAGATAGTAGTTGGGGTGCTGAGGAGTGGGCATCCACGCATCCCACTGCTGAGGCTCCTCCTCTGCTACAGCCTGGTTGTTCCGATAGGCGATGATATCCGCAGGCATAATCCTATACCGCCCCTAGCAACAGGATCAAACAAAGCAGGAGTAGGCAATGGAATAATATCACGAGTGTTAATGCTGAAAACCAGGTTACAAGGAATAGGAATGTTAGGTAATCTCGTGCAATAAAATTGTTCCATGGCTGCGCGATCTAGGTAAACCTTGGTCAGAGGGTAATCATGAAGGCGTATCTGAACATTAAAGCGAGCCGCCAAATGAGTAGCGAAAATCCCACCATGTATTTTACCCTTGGACTTAATTATTAACATGGAGGCGACGTGCCACAATAGCTCCCAAGCTATAAGTGTTGTCGCCCTCTAGTGCACGAGTAAAACAGCAAGGTCTGGTGAACTGAGTGCACCCACCTTCTCTCTGGCAAGCAAGCATTTTGTAATGAAAAGAGCGAAATAATGAACAGCAGGAAAATGCAAGCCAGCGGAACTGATACCCGACACCCCTCTCTCATATCCCACTGTCAACGTACGATAAAAGGCCTCAAACTCTGCCGGCCTAGGCTCTCCCAAACCACCATCAGCTGGAAGCAAGCATATTTCACAAAACTCAGTAAGCGGTATCTGATGGAAATCAGCGTATAAATTAAACTGCACCTCAGGAGGATTATTCCAAAGAAGGAAATTAAAACTTTGAACAAAGGTGTTTGTGAGGAGATGATACTGTTCACATTCAGCTGCGATGAAGTCGGTGAGGCCGGCATTAGCAGCATATTGTGTAAACTCCTGAAGGATTCCAGCCTCTTCCATGAATGGGTATGCAGCCATTCGCATGGCTGTACTTCCGCCAACCTCCGAGGATGGAGATCACTGTCAGACGACTCCCCAATAACTCCCTTGCAGTTCTTCTTAGAAGCAAACTTCCTAAAGATATTCATCCTTTTCCTATGAACAAAAATTCTGAAATTTTTTAGTCCACAAAATTTTCTCAACAAAACCTCACAAAATTGATAGCAACTACTCATAGGGATACATAGAGGCCTTAGCAAGCATTCAAACTACTTAGAACTCTAAGAATTCAACATATAAGCTCATCCACAACAGCACCAAGAGTAGCTAATTATTCAAAATATAAACAACTAAAACAAAAACTAATTGGACAAACAGAGGAGTCACATACCAAGCAACAATCCCCCGAAACAGTTTTGGAAACGGAGCTTCGAGAGATCGAAATCCGCGGGTTTGAGAGCAAGAATAAGAGAGAGAGAGCAATGGTGAATTTTTTCTGGAGGTAGGTGATGATGTGGGATGAAGAGATAAGTGAGGGGGCCCACATGGGGACCATGATAACCCACAAGTATAGGGGATCGCAACAATTTTCGAGGGTAGAGTATTCAACTCAAATTTATAGATTCGACACAAGGGGAGCCAAAGAATATTTGAAGGTATTAGCAGCTGAGTTGTTAATTCAAGCACACCTGGAGATTAATTATCTACAGCAAAGTGATCAGTAGCAAAGTAGTTTGATAGTTTTGATAGTAGTGACAGCAGCAATGGTAACAGTAACAGTGATAGCAGTAATTTGTAGCAAGTGTAACAGTGATGATAGTAATAGTATCGCAGCAAGATCAATAAGGATAAATTCATAGGCATTGGATCGGTGACTTGTTGGATGATATTCATCATGTGACAGTTATAACCTAGGGCGATACGGCACTAGCTCTAGTTCATCGATATAATGTAGGCATGTATTCTGTAAATAGTCACACGTGCTTTATTAAAAGAACTTGCATGGCATCTTTTGTCCTACCCTCCCGTGGCAGTGGGGTCCATATTGGAAACTAAGGGATATTAAGGCCTCCTTTTCATTGAGAACCGGAACAAAGCATTAACACATAGTGAATACATGAACTCCTCAAACTACGGTCATCACCGGGAGTGGGCCCAGTTGTTGTCACTCCGGGGTTGCCGGATCATAACACATAGTAGGTGACTATAACTTGCAAGATTGGATCTAAAACATGGATATAATGATGAATTCATAAATGGTTCAGATCTGAGTTCATGGCACCCGGGCCCAAAGTGACAAGCATTAAGCATGGCAAAGTCATAGCAACATCAATCTAAGAACATAGTGGATACTACGGATCAAGCCCTAACAAAACTAACTCGATTACATGATGAATCTCATCCAACTCCTCACCGACCAGCTAGCCTACGAAGGAATTAGTCACTCCCGGTGGGGAGCATCATGGAATTGGCAATGGAGATTGGTTGGTGATGACGAAGAACGAAGATCCCCCTCTCTGGAGCCCCAAACGGACTCCAGATCCGCCCTCCCGAGGAAGAACTGGGCTTGGCGGCGGCTCCGTCTCTTGGATCGTGATAATTCTTTCTCCCTGATTTTTCTAGAATAATGTGAATTTATAGTATCAGGGAGGTCGTCAGCGGGGCCACCAGGTGGGTACAACCCACCTGGGCGCGCCAGGAGGGGGGTGCCCTGGCGGGTTGTGCCCACCCAGGTGCCCCTCTCTGGTGGGTCATGGCTCCAGAAATTCTTATTATTGATATAAAAAATCCTCGCAAAGTTTCGTTCCATTCCAAGAACTTTTATTTCTGCAACAAAACACCACCATGGTAGTTCTGCTGAAAACAGCGTCAGTCCGGGGTTAGTTTCATTCAAATCATGCAAATTAGAGTCCAAAACAAGAGGAAAAGCATAAGAAAAGTAGATACACTGGAGACATATCAACTCCCCCAAGCTTAAACCTTTGCTTGTCCTCAAGAAATTCAGTTGATAAACTGAAAGTGAGAAAGAAAAACTTTTACGAACTCTTTTGCTCTTGTTTGCATAAATAAGCTTAAACATCACCCAGGTTTTCGGCCAGCATTATAACTAACCATGTCGACAATAACACTTAAAGATTATATTAACTCATATCAATGACATAATCAGCTAGTGAGCAATAATAAGATATCTCAAATAGCAACACGTTGTCAAAACAACCATGATATAATATGACAATAGTGGTATCTCGCTAGCCCTTTCTGAGACCGCAAACATAAATGCAGAGCACCTCCAAAGTTCAAGCAGCGACTAAACATTGTAATTCATGGTAGAAAAGATAGAGTCATGATGCACCCAACACTAGTGTCGGCGTTCTGGGAACGGGGGTCCCCAGACTTGCCTGCCTGCGGCCCACGGCGTGGCTAAGTCAGCGGGCCGTACAGCCCATCTCATCAATAAGACATCCAAGACCCTCGCGAGGGGCCAAGCCTCGCGAGGTGGACAACGCAAGACCTCCTCAGGAGTGGCCTAGCCAGGCAGGCTCACGAGGAGCGGAGATATCAAGGCGGGGCAAACCTCACGAGGCTCTCGTGACGTGAGCCATGACGATCGATACCAGGCGGGCGCCAGGCGAGCACCAGCGCGCGCAGCGTCCTTGTTTCCTCTTTGGTGCTAAGGAGGCCAGCGCAGGCGAGGAGTACCGAGGCATCAGGCAAAGGTTGCCTTATCGGTGCAATGAGACCAAGACCAGAAGGATGGAGGTCATCGTGGAGCCCAAGACGGCGTCACCACCAGAGCCTTTCGCGGGCGAAGACCACTTTTGTCAGGATAGCTTGTACTAGCTGTCCCCCTTCAAATTTGCCCGCCGTTGTTGGCTCCCTTCCCGCTCAATATTTGGGAAGAGGACCAGGGCCTATATAAGTAGAGCTAGCCACCACAGTAGGGGAGAGAGTTCTGATCCGCCACACCCAGCACAAGAACACCTCAACCTCAGGAGGTTGTTCTTCCCCTTGTACTGTTCATCATCAGCCCAAGAGGCAATCCACCACCACACACACTGGAGTAGGGAATTACACCACAACGGTGGCCCGAACCAGTATAAATCTCGTGTCTTTCTGTGTTTTGAGTTCTTCGAGTTTGTCCGCGAGATCTTAGCGAGCTAGGGCATAGATTGGTAGGAGGGAAAGACTTCGCGCGCACCCCAGAGTTCGAACCTTAAGGGTTTGCCGGAACCCCACATCCGGTAACTAGCTATACATAATGCATAAATCATGACAGTTGTGCTCTACTCAGTTTCTGGCGCTCGTTTTTAGAAGGTGGTGAAACAACATAAAAGTAAATAGATAGTCCCTTCGCAGAGGCAAGCAATGATTTGCAAAGGTGCCAGAGCTCAATTTTTAAAAGAGAGATAAATGATATTTTGAGACATGCACCCTTCTTATTCACTTCACGACCATCAATTATCAATAACTTCCATTCTAAGCACGCTAGTGGCGGTTACCAAGCGATAAAAGTAAAGGTTTACTCCCCCTCCACCATAAATCACACTCCATGGCTTGTCCGAAACAACGGGTGCTGTCCAAACCAACAACAGTCTCGGGGGAGTTTTGTTTAATTATTTGCATTTTTGAGTTCGGAGCTAGGAATCCCTATTACCGCCCATTTTCTCATGCGATGGCGAGTGAATAAACACTCGACCTAAGAATAACCCGCTTAGCATGGAAGATACCGACCACCTCCTGTCGTTCTATGAACGATCCAGGCACACAAAAAGGATAATTTTTAGAAGTTTTTAGATGTGGCACATGCAAATTTACTTAGGACGGCAGGGTAATACCGCATATAGGTAGGTATGGTGGACTCATCTGGAATAACTTTGGTTTCAAGGTTTTTGATGTACAAGCAGAGTTCCCACTTAGTACTGGCGAAGGCTAGCAATTAGATTGAGAAGCGGCCAGCTAGAGAGCAATAACGATCATAACGATGCATTAAGCATAAGTAACATTGGACACTAGCATGAGTAGGATATGATCACCATGAACATAAATATCATAGAGGCTATATTGGTTTTGATTCAACTACATGCATAAACATGTGCCAAGTCAAGCCACTCGAACATTCAGAGGAGGATACCATATCATCATACTACATCACAACCATTTTAACGCTATGTTGATATCCAAGATAAATCATTATCAACTCCCAGCTACTTATGCATGGCATGAGAAACTATAATCTCTCATTGTCATTCCAAACATGTTTAATCATAATGGGCTAAATAATGGGCACTAGGTTAAACATATTTACAAAAACAGAACAAGTCGAGTTCATACCAGTTTCTCTCTGCCACGGCCAGTTCATCGAATGTCGTAATTATTGCCTTTCACTTACACGACCGAATGATAAGAAAATAATGATAGTGCATGAATGCCGTGGACTAAGCTGGAATCTGCAAACATTTTATTCAACAGGATAAGACAAGGTAAAATGTGCTCTTATTAGTTCAACAGTTATTCATATGAGAGCTACTCAACATTTTCATCGTGGTCTTCTCCTTGGTACAACTCGGATAAAAAGAAAAGAAATTCAGAGAAACACACTGAAATATTTTTGGAGTTTTTGGTTTTCTTCAACAAGCAAATAAAAAGAAAAAACGAGAAAAACTATTTACACGGGAAAGCTCCCAACAAGCAAAAGAAGAACAAGGAAATCTTTTTGGATTTTCTTTTTAGAACTACTACTAAGCATGCATAGAAAGTAAATTACTACAACTAATTTTTTGGTTTTTCTAAAGTTTTTCAAACACACAAGAAGAAAGCAAGAAAATAAATCTAAGCATGGATGATACAATGAAAAAGTGTGAATAGCGCAAATAGAATGATATGTGAACATGAATCTAATGTCGGTGAGAACACGTACTCCCCCAAGCTTAGGCTTTTGGCCTAAGTTGGTAGTCAATCAGTAGCCTGGAGGGTAGTAGTCGGCGTGGTAGCTCACAGAGGCTCTCGGTGCGGATGCCTCAGCACGTCGTGCCGCCACCACTGCTGCATTATGAGCTCGGGCCTCGCTCTCAAGAAGAAAATATCTTCCCTTGCTGTTATAGTCAAAAAGAGCAGGCGCAGGCAAATATGTGTCCACAACAGATGATTGGTTAAACATCAGATTATAAGTGAAGTCATGAATCTTTCCTTTAAGGATTTTATGCTCTTTTAAAGCATCAAAATCTAAATACCGAGTGGGTAAGATAGGATCAAAGGGCAAAGGTGAAACACCCAGCCCTCGTGCTAGACGTGTGCCATAAATTCCACCATAGAACCAACCACTTATGGTGTTATGCTGAAGTCTACGTGCAACAATCGCTCCAAGGTTATAATTCCTTTCACCAGTGAGAGCGGTGTGAATGACGCTCAAGTCTGGCACACAAAGTATGCTACAGTCTTGCTTGCCTACTATGCATTTCCCGTTACATAAAGTAAAATACTGAATTGCGGGAAAGTGAATGCTCTTTATTCTTCCTTGTCTCACTCCCCTATTTTCACCGTAACAAAGGCTCGTCAAGAAAGATTCATACTCAACCGTTGGTGGCTCATCAAGCGAACCCCAAAATGGAAGTTTGCAATGATAAGAAAAATTCTCTAATGGAATAGCAAATGGATTATCATAAAGCATATACGACACCCTAGACTCATGTGGAAAATATTTAAATCCTTTGACAAATGATTTACTGAGAAGTTGGTGTTGTTCACACTTATCTGAAAGGTAGGGACCGAGACCGGCATTGTGTACATATTGCTCAAATTCCTCCTTAATGCCCACTCGCATCATATACTCATCGCAAGGCCATAAGTATGTTTTTGTAGCGGCACTTCGTGTGGAGCTTTCACTTGGTTCAACATATGACCGGCGGGCAGAACTATCACTAGAAGATGCCCCCAAGGATCGTCTACTCAAAGAACTCCTTCCAAATAGGTTCATCATGTCCGCGTACAATTTTATGAAAATAAAAATTTTGGGGTGACAAAAATTTGTCAAAAAAACTTTATAAAATTGATAGCAACTACTCATAGGGATACATAGAGGCCATAGCAAGCATTCAAACTACTTAGAACACTAGGAATTCAACATGCAAGCACATCTACAGCAACACCAAGAGTAGCTAATTATTCAAAGTATAAACCACTAAAACAAAAACTAATTGGACAAATGGTGGAGTCACATACCAAGCAACAATCCCCCGAAACAGTTTCGGAAACGGAGCTTCGAGCAAAGAGATCGAAATCCGCGAGTTTGAGCTCAAGAACACGCGAGAGAGAGCAATGGGGATTATTTTTCTGGAGGTAAGTGATAATATGGGCTAAAGAGATAAGTGAGGGGGCCCACGTGGGGACCACAACCCACCAGGGCGCGCCTGGGGGTCCTGGCGCGTCCATGTGGGTTGTGCCCACCTGGTGCACCTCCCTCTGGTATTATTTGCACCAAAAATTCAAAAATATTCAGAAAAAAATTCATGTTCAATTTTCAAGGCATTTTGAGAACTTTTATTTTTGGGTCATTTTTTTATTGCACGGGAAATTCAGATAACAGACAAAACATGGCATTTTATTTTATTTAACCAATAAAAACAGATAATAAAAAGTAGGGACAGAAGGTAGTGCTTACTAAATTCATCAACTTCATACCGCTCAAAAATGATTCATTAATAAGGTTGTTCAGGTCTTATTAACGACCACTTTCGACTAGCATGAAACCGAAGAACTTTCGTAAATCACTAAGTTACCGCAATGGGGATATGAATATCCCCAACAGTAAGCATATCATATTTCTTTTTGACAGTAGGTAGAGGTATTTGAAAACTTCCAATAGTGATTGTCGGAGATTTTTCAATAACATTAATACCATTCACTTGGAATTGTTTCTTCGGAAAGTGCACCGTATGCTCGTTACCATTAATATGAAAAGTGACCTTGCTTTTATTGCAATCAATAACAGCCCCTGCAGTGTTCAAGAAGGGTCTACCAAGGATAATCGACATGTTGTCGTCCTCGGGCATCTCAAGTATAACAAAGTCAGTCAAAATAGTTACGTTAGCAACAACAACGGGCACATCCTCACAGATACCGATAGGTATGGCGGTTGATTTATCGTCCATTTGCAAAGATATTTCATTAGGTGTGAGTTTATTCAAGTCAAGTCTTTTATATAAAGGGAAAGGCATAACACTAACACCAGCTCCTAAATCACACAAAGCAGTTTTCACATAATTCTTTTTGATAGAGCAAGGTATAGTTGGTATTCTCGGATCTCCAAGTTTTTTAGGTACTCCATCTTTGAAAGTATAATTATCAAGCATAGTGGAGATTTTAGCTTCCGGTATATTTCTCTTATTTGTGATGATGTCTTTAATATACTTTGCATAAGGAGGCATTTTCAAGATATCAGTCAAGCGAGTACGCAAAAAGACTGGCCTCAGCATTTCAGCAAAGCGTTCAAATTCTTCATGATCTTTCTTTTTAGTTGACTTGGGTGGAAAAGGCATAGGTTTTTGAACCCACGCTTCTCTTTCCTTATCGTGTTTCCTAGCCACAAAGTCTCTTTTATCATATCATGTATTTTTTTGTTGTGGGTTATCAAGACCAACTGGTGGTTCTATTTCAACATCATTATCTGGTTCTTTTTTATTGTTTGGTTGAGTATCTTCATGAACATCAGCATTATCTTTTTCATTATCACTAGATGAATGTTCATTACCAGATTGAGTTTCAGCATCAGAAATAGAAACATCATTATCATTAACAGGAGGTTTTTCTACTTCGGGTTCACTAGAAGCATGCAAAGTCCTATCATTTTTCTTTTTCTTCTTCTTTTTAGAAGGACTAGGTGCAGTAGTGTTGTTTCTTTGTGAATCATGTTCAATTATTTTTGGGTGTCCCTCAGGATAAACTGGTTCTTGAGTCATTTTTCCTCCTCTAGTTGCAACTCTAACAGCAAAGTCATCTATGTTGTTATTCATGTCACCTAGTAATTCTCTTTGAGATTTAGCAACTTGTTCTAACTGGGTTTGTACCATAGAAGCATGCTTTCCCACACCTCTAACATCATTTGAGATTCTAAATAACAAGTCACTCAAGCGAGCAATCATATCAGAGTTATATTTCAATTGTTTCATAACATTTGCATTGTAGTGATCTTGCTTTCTAATGTAATTCTCAAACTCATGGAGGCATTGGCTAGGGTGCATATTGTGAGGATTGTCATTATCATTGAATTTCATTAGAGAATTTACCTCTACCACCATAGGCAGTGGTGGTGTATCAAGCCCATGTATTTCTTCAATAGGAGGTAAATTTTTGACATCCTCAGCTTTAATACCTTTTTCCTTCATAGATTTATTTGCCTCTTGCATATCTTCAGGACTGAGATATAATATACCCCTCTTCTTCAGAGTGGGTTTAGGCGTTAGTTCGGGAAGAGTCCAATCATCATAATTTCTCAATATGTTATTCAAGAATTCTTCAGCTTGCCCAATAGTTCGTTCCCTGAAAACACAACCAACACAACTATCTAGGAAGTCCCTAGAAGCATCGGTTAGTCCATTGTAGAAGATATCAAGTATTTCATTTTCCTTAAGAGGATGATCAGGCAAAGCATTAAGCAATTGGAGAAGCCTCCCCCAAGCTTGTGGTAGACTCTCGTCTTCAATTTGCACAAACTTAAATATCTTCTACAAGGCATCTTGTTTCTTATGAGCAGGAAAATAATTTTCAGAGAAGTAATAAATCATATCCTGGGGACTACGCACACAACCAGGAGTAAGAGTATTGTACCAAGCTTTAGCATCACCCTTTAATGAGAACGGAAATAATTTGAGAATATAGTAATAGCAAGTTTTCTCATCATGAGTAAAAAGGGTGGCTATGTCATTCAACTTAGTAAGATGTGCCACAACAGTTTTAGTTTCATAACCATTGAAAGGATCAGATTCAACCAAAGTAATTAACTCTGGGTCGACAGAGAATTCATCGCCCTTTTCATCAGTAAAGATAGGTGAGGTAGCAAACTTAGGATCATATTGCATTCTAGCATTCAGAGATTTTTCTTTATACTTGCATAATAATATCTCTAGATCATCTCTATCCTTGCAAGCAAGAATATCTCTAGTTGTCTCCTCATTCATAACATAACCTTCCGGTACCTTAGGCAATTCATATCTAGGAAGGTTAGTTCTAGCAGGTGTTTCAAGATTTTCAATTTCAAGCTCATCATCAGATTCAACAACATCATGTTGTCTTACTCTACAATTTGTTCATCAAGAAATTCACCTAGTGGCACATCATCATCATGCAAGATACTAGCATCATTCATAGCAGAAGTAGCATCATCAATAACTTGTGACATATCAGGATTAATAGCATGTGGTGGTGTTGCAAGTTTACTTATAACAGAAGGTGAATCTAAAGCAGAACTTGATGGCAGTTCCTTACCTCTCCTCGTCCTAGAGGGAAAAATAGTAGTCTTAGCATCCTTCAGATTCCTCATAGTGATAATATGATAATAATCCCAAGTGACCCAACAAATATAGCTATGCTCCCCGGTAACAGCGCCAGAAAAAGGTCTTGATAACCCACAAGTATAGGGGATCGCAACAATTTTCGAGGGTAGAGTATTCAACCCAAATTTATAGATTCGACACATGGGGAGCCAAAGAATATTTGTAAGTATTAGCAGCTGAGTTGTCAATTCAACCACACCTGGAGATTAATTATCTGCAGCAAAGCGATCAGTAGCAAAGTAGTATGATAGATTTGATAATAGCGGCAGCAGCAATTGTGACGCCCCCGATTTGACCGTACAGTAATCATGCACGCAAATGTGTACGATCAAGATCAGGGACTCACGGGAAGATATCACAACACAACTCTAAAACATAAATAAGTCATACAAGCATCATAATACAAGCCAGGGGCCTCGAGGGCTCAAATACAAGTGCTCGATCACAGACGAGTCAGCGGAAGCAACAATATCTGAGTACAGACACAAGTTAAACAAGTTTGCCTTAAGAAGGCTAGCACAAACTGGGATACAGATCGAACGAGGCGCAGGCCTCTTGCCTGGGATCCTCCTAACTACTCCTGGTCGTCGTCAGTGGCCTGCACGTAGTAGTAGGCACCTCCAGTGTCGTAGGAGTCGTCGTCGACGGTGGCGTCTGGCTCCTGGGCTCCAGCATCTGGTTGCGACAACCAGGTAGAAATGAAGGGGGGAAAAAGAGGGAGAAAGGCAACCGTGAGTACTCATCCAAAGTACTCGCAAGCAAGGAGCTACACTACATATGCATGGGTATATGTGTAATGGGGCATATCAGTGGACTGAACCGCAGAATGCCAGAATAAGAGGGGGATAGCTAATCCTGTCGAAGACTACGCTTCTAGCCATCTCCATCTTGTAGCTTGTAGAAGAGAGTAGATTGAAGTCCTCCAAGTAGCATCGCATAGCATAATCCTACCCGGCGATCCCCTCCTCGTCGCCCTGTTAGAGAGCGATCACCGGGTTGTATCTGGCACTTGGAAGGGTGTATTTTATTAAGTATTCGGTTCTAGTTGTCATAAGGTCAAGGTACAACTCCGGGTCGTCCTTTTACCGAGGGACACGGCTATTCGAATAGATAAACTTCCCTGCAGGGGTGCACCACATAACCCAACACGCTCGATCCCATTTGGCCGGACACACTTTTCTGGGTCATGCCCGGCCTCGGAAGATCAACACGTCGCAGCCCCACCTAAGCACAATAGAGAGGTCAGCACGCCGGTCTAAATCCTATGCGCACAGGGGTCTGGGCCCATCGCCCATTGCACACCTGCACGTTGCGTACGCGGCCGGAAGCAGACCTAGCCTAGTGGCGTTCCAGTCCAATCCGGCGCGCGCCACTCAGTCGCTGACGTCACGAAGGCTTCGGCTGATACCACGACGCCGGGATACCCATAACTACTCCCGCGTAGATGGTTGGTGTGTATAGACCAAATGGCCAGACTCAGATCAAATACCAAGAACTCGTTAAGCGTGTTATGTCGAAGTAACCGCGGACGCCTTCCAGGGCCAGGCCCACCTCTCACCTAGGCGGTCTCAAGCTGCCCTGTCGCTCCGCCACAAAGATCCACTTGCGGGTACTCCTACGAGCCGACCCGACTTTAGGCACCACCTGTGTCATGTATAGAGTATATAAGTATATACCCGTGATCACCGCCCAGGTGATCACGGCCCGATAGTATAGCACAGCAGACGGACAAGAATGTAGGGCCACTGATGGAAAACTAGCAACCTATACTAAGCATGTAGGATTGCAGGTAAAGGTAACAACAGTAGAAGCTAGGGCAGGCTATGCATCAGTATAGGATTAACGGAAAGTAGTAACATGCTACACTACTCTAATGCAAGCAGTATAGAGAAGAATAGGCGATATCTGGTGATCAAGGGGGGCTTGCCTGGTTGCTCTGGCAAGTAGGAGGGGTCGTCAACTCCGTAGTCGAACTGGACAGCAGCAGCGTCGGTCTCGTAGTCTACCAGAGAGAAGAGGGGGAAGAAACAGTAAATACAATGCAAACATAAGCATGACGATGCGTGACATGACAATGAGCGGTACTAGGTGTGCCCTAACGCGGCAGTAGGTGGTACCGGCGAAGGGAGGGAACATCCGAGAAAGTATTCCCGATGTTTCACATTTTCGAACAGATGAACCGGAGGGGGAAAGTTGCGAGTTCGATATGTTAGGGATGTGTGGCTGACAAACGGACTACGTATTCGGACTCGTCTCGTCGTTCTGAGCAACTTTCATGTACAAAGTTTTTCCATCCGAGCTACGGTTTATTTTATATTAAATTTTAAAGATTTTATTAATTTCTGGAATTAATTATTTAATATATACATTATCCGAAACAGTGTTCGATGACATCAGCATGACATCATGCTGACGTCAGCAGTCATCTGACACGTGGGTCCCACATGTCATAGACTGATTAGGGTAATTAGGGTTAACTAATTAATTAACTATTAATTAGACTAATTAATTAAATTAGATTAATCTAAATAGGGTTAATTAACTTAATTAATTAAGTTAATTAATTAATTAAATTTATTTTTATTATTTATTATATATTTTTTATTTTTTAATCGCTCAGGGGGCTGGGCCCCTCTGGTCAGTGGCACATGGGCCTAACGGGGCGGATCGGTTAGCGGACGCGGGCGTGGGCGTCGGCGCCCGACTGGGCGTGCGCCCAGATCGACAGGCAGAGGGGGGGCGCGCCAGCCACGGGGGGGGGGGGGGCGAGGCCGCCGGCGCGCGGCGGGGTAAGGCCATCGCAACAGGGCGGGGCAAGGGACAGGAGCAAGGCACAGCGGCCGCAGCGCCGGAGTTGGCCGTGGGTATGGGGGCGTCGCCGGCGCAAGGGGTGGGGCGCAGGAACGGGGCGGATGTGGGCGCCGTCCGGCGGGCGCGGCCGTAGTCGCGAGCGCCTTGGGCGTGGCCGGCACGGGTGCGCGGCAGTGAGGCCAAGGGCGTCGACGAGCATGGCGGTCGTGGGGCGGCAGCGGCAGCCGTAGAGGGCGCCGGCGGGAGCGAAGCGGCGCGGGGCTGGTGGCCATCGGGGACGGCACCAGGGCCACGGCGCGGACGACGGCACGGTCGGATTCGGTGACGGGAGCAGAGGGGAGAGGAGGAGCGGGAGGTGCTCGCGCGAAGACGAGCGCGGCAGCGGGGCTCACATTGCCGGTAGGGGAGTGGCAGCGGGGCGCGAGGTGGAAGATGGGGACGACGGGCGACGTGGGAGCAGGCCGGTGGGGAGGAGGAAGCAGGCCGGCGGAGGAGCTCCGGCGTGGCGACGTCCAACGGCGAGGCGGAGTGGTCTCCTGGCGCGGGGTCGGTGGTCTCCTCTCGATCCCGATCCAAATCGGGGGAGAGGGGGGAGATATTTCGTGGGGGGGGGAGTGTCGGTGGGGGGTTCGAGGTCCAGGGGGTTATGGTAATGGGTGGGTTGGCCGGCTGGGCCTGGGGGGGTTGGCCCATTTGGGCCACGGTCCAGGGGTTTTCTCTTTTTTTTCTATTTTGTATTTTCTTTCTTTTATTTATTTTCTTTTATGTTTTATTTCAATTTAAATTATTTAGGCATTTTATAAAAATATGTTTTCTTTACTATAATTACCCTTGTAATATTCGGCACCCACCGAACATTTTTGTTTCAATTTTGAAAAACTTTTATTGTTGATATTAATTTGAATTTGAATTTTGAAACGGTTTGACCTAATGGTAGATTAGCAACAGTAACTGTGGTGACGTGGCACCATTAGCGTGGGATTACTGTAGCTTGATTATCCGGGCGTTACAGCAATAGCAACGGGAACATTGATAGCAGTAGTTTTGTAACAAGTGCAGCAGTAACGATAGCAGTAATAACTTAGCAAGAACAATATAAGATAAATTTGTAGGCATTGGATCGGTAATTCGTTGGATGATATTCATCATGTGGCAGTCATAACCTAGGGCGATACAGCACTAGCTCTAGTTCATAAATATAATGTAGGCATGTATTCCATAAATAGTCATACGTGCTTATGGAAAGAACTTGCATGACATCCTTTGTCCTACCCTCCCGTGGCAGCGGGGTCCAATTGGAAACTAAGGGATATTAAGGCCTCCTTTTAATACAGAACCGGAACAAAGGATTAACACACGGTGAATACATGAACTACTCAAACTACGGTCATCATCGGGAGTGGTCCTGACTATTGTCACTCCGGGGTTGCCGGATCATAACACGTACTAGGTGACTATAACTTGCAAGATCGGATCTAGTACATGGATATAATGGTGATAACATAAACGGTTCAAATCTGAAATCATGGCACCCGGGCCCAAAGTGACAAGCATTAAGCATGGCAACGTCATAGCAACATCTATCTCAGAACATAGTGGATACTAGGGATCAAGCCCTAACAGAACTAACTCGATTACATGATGAATCTCATCCAACTCCTCACCGACCAGCGAGCCTACGAAGGAATTACTCACTCCTGGTGGGGAGCATCATGGAATTTGCGATGGAGAAGGGTTCGTGATGACCAAGAACGAAGATCCCCCTCTCCTGAGCCCCAAACGGACTCCAGATCTGGCCTCCCGATGAAGAACAGGAGGTGACAGCGGCTCTGTCTCGTGGAACGCGATAATTCTTTCTCCCTGATTTTTTTCTGGAAAATAGGATTTTATAGCGTCGGTTTTAGGGTCTGCGGGGCCACCGGGTGGGGACAACCCACCTGGGCGCGCCTGGGAGGGCAGGCGCACCCTGGTGGGTTGTGCCCACCCAGGTGCCCCCCTCCAGTGGCTCTTGGCTCCAAAAATTCTCTTTATTGATATAAAAATCCTCGCAAAGTTTCGTTCCATTCCGATGTAACATCCCAATTTTCAATTTGGATGTTAATCATTAGGTCATCATATGCATCCATGTTTCGAGCATTTTGAATTTGGTTTTATTTGGACATTTTGATCCATCATTAAGCAACTCAAGGACCATTTGAGAGAGTTGGAGGTTTTCATAAAATTCCATTTTTGAGTTTTCAAAATTGGTAATTTGGATCAAAGTGATTTTTATTTGAAATTATTTTTCCAATTATTTCAAAATAAATAAAATAATGAGAGAAGATAATATGACTTCTTCAAAACAGCGAGGAAATAATGGAATTTTAATTTTGAATAAAAATATATTATATTTGAATTTTTATTTGAGATTTTATTCGGTTAAATTAGGGAAAAATTGCATTTTTAAAAATTACTTTTTAGCCCAGAAAAATGTTCACGTGGTCCTAAATATTAGGAGAGGACCATGAAAATTATTTTTGGAATTGTAGGATTTTTATTTTATTTTATTTTGGATTTTTTCTGCGGCAAAATTATTTAAAAAAAATCTTTCCGGACCGAACTGGGCCGAAGGCCCAGCCGGCAAGCTCATCGCCGCCTTCCCCGCCGTGACCGAGCCGGACTCTGGCGGAGTCCGATCCGCCGCCGCCTCGCCATCGCCCCCTTGTCCAAGTCGGCAAGTCCCCCTTCTTTAAATAGCCGCCCACCCCGCCGCCCTCTCCTCCCCAAGTCGCCCCCGCCCCGAGCTGCAGCGCCGCGCCCCCCGCCGCCTCCCGTCGCCGCCCGCGCCGCTAGCCGCCGTAGCCGGAGCCCGCCGCCGCCTCGCCTCGCCTCGCCGGAATAGCCGCCGCCGCCGGTCTTTTTCCCCGGACCGGTACAAAACCGCTAAAACCCGCCCGTTTTTTTAGTTAGTTCGGTTTATTCTTTAGATCGGTTTATTTATTAGGTTAAGTTCTTTAGTGAGCGTTCGCTCCTTCAGTTCTGTTAACGAACAAATTCATTCGTTTGTCTCTGTTAGCGGACGTTCGTTTGATACATTTATCTTTTTTGATTTATTTTCGGCCAGGGAACTATTCGCGAATAGTTTTCTTTCGGATTAGTCCCTGATCTTTAAACCCTCGCAACTTTTTGCTCGTTTATCCAAATCCAATGAAACCAACGCCCAAATCTTCGTTTTGTTCCCCTCTATTCAAATAAACAACATAAACATGTTTTTGAAAAATTTAAAATTTGGTTTCAAGCAGATTTGAATTTGAACTTCTTTTGATCGTAGTTTGTGTTTCGTAACTCCGATTCGATTGATTGTTTTTGCAAATCGAAGCTTTTCATTCAAACTTTCTGTTTAGATCTTTTTTTTTTGGTTTTAACTTTGCGTCTTATGCTTGAGTGCTTATGTATGCTATTGTTTGTTCACGATAGAGTTTCCGGAGTGCGAAGCGTGCTACTACGAATCTCTAGGGTTTTCCGATCGTCAGCAAGGCAAGTAACACTTTGATCATATCCCTTTATTACCTAGTTTTATGCATTAGTTCAAATCCTCAAACATTGCATGAGTAGGTTTTGATAATATGTGGATATGGGAAGTAGTTGATGAGGTAGGAACCTATTGTCTTTTATCAAACACCGGGTATTATACGATATGCTTATACTGCTTTGCTATGCACGTAGACGTGGTTTGGTATGTGAAATTTCATGCAAGATGTGAGATATTTTAATTAAGGGAAACTTAAGGTGGCTACTTTAATACACATCTGGGTGGATGGTTGTTTGCACCTGGGGATATACCAGTGTTGTCCTAGGAGATCCCGAAGAATCCGTGTGATCATCCTATGGAATGCCACCCAGGCTCAAAGGGATCATAAGATTATTCTTGCTGGAAACTTCCGTGTGCAGCCACAAGCCATTATGGGCTCTGGCATTGTTGAGTAAGTTGTGGGAAACCTTTCCATGACGGGCTAGAAAATGTAGGGGATTGTAGGTGTACCGACCTATCTATCGGTTAAGGGGACCTCCTCAGAAAGACCGTGTCTCGGTCATCCGTTTCTCAAACATGATGCAGTGCGAGAAATACAACGGAGGAGATCGAGTCTTGTGGGGAAAAGTGCACAAACCTCTGCAGAGTGTACAAACTAATCATGGTTAGCCGTGTCCCCGGTTATGGACGTCTTGAGTATCTGGTACTTGAATTATTGTTTGATCTCATCACCTTACTTAATTAATTTGTGGGGTTATAATTATTATTTTGGGATTGAGTTGGGGGTACCTTCTCAATAAAGTCTTAAAACTTTGTAGTTAAATAAAATATATTCCTTTGTTGTAGGGAAAAATTAGCTTTATGCAAATGATAACCATAGAGCCTCCACCAGCCAAATATGCATATAGTGATAGCTGTTATTTGTTCATTGCTCTATAGTGTTATCTTGCCAGCATATCCCATGTGCTGACCTACATGGCTGCAACGTATCATGTTGCAGAATTTTCAGACGAAGAGTAAGGTGTGATAGGTCGTTGTCATGCACTCAGTATTGTCGTGGAGTTGGATGGACTCATTTATCTTCGAAGCTTCCGCAGTTATCTTTTAGATGGCCTTCAGCCATATTATTGTAATAAGTTCTCTTTTTGAGACTCTCGATGTAATAAGTGTGTGATTGAATTCTGTTATAAATCCTCAAGTACTGTGTGTGTCAGCAATACCGATCCAGGGATGACACATAAGCACAGAGACTATGGTCCATTGGGATCAAGTCGCTACAAGATGGTATCAGAGCACACGCTGACTGTAGGACGCGACCACTAGGAAAAGCCACAGGATACTCTTCTCTACTCATTTCTAACTCTTCTCCATTTCTACTCTATAGATGGCGGACCCAAGGAACAAGTTCACTCAACTGGATGACGACACCCCTTTTGGACGACACTTGAAGGAAGTCACTAGGTACCTGTACATCGGCATACCAAGCTTCACCGGAACTTTCACCACCACTTTACCAGAAAAGGAGCGCTGGATGATTCAAGTTCGTGTTCCAGGAAGGACTTTTACACCAGTTACCGAGCCTATCAAGTTTTCCTTTGATGCACCGACCTGGAGTTTGGGAAAGAGCATGGCTGCTCACATCTCCATTGGTCGCATAGGCGAAGTGTACAACAAGGATCTTAAGGACACCATCACCAGATATGTGGACACCGAGATGAGCAATGGGAGATGATTTGCACCAGGAAGGATAAATCCATTGCAGCCTACGTACAGGAGTTGAATCAGCACATTCGTCGTCAGGAGAACCAGATGTGCGCCAACATGATGGACACGAAGAAGGTGATGACCCGGAACATGGAGCTAGAAGAGGAACTCAAGTCTACACGCGATGGATATGAAGAAGAAATTGTTGTACTACTGGAGAAGAATGAAGACCTGAAGAAGAAGCCAGGGATATTCATGGGGGATCCTGAACCTGGAGCGGACATTCGTTCTGAAGACTACATCATAATAGACGACACAGACTCCGACCCCAACAGCAATGATGAAAACAGTGATGATTAAGAAGACGAAGCTGGAGCTGACATTATGGAGTCTTCCACCGATCAAAATTTCTAGTCGACCACCATATTACCCTTAGAGTTCTTCCATGTATATAGAAATAGTATGCGAGATTTTGTAATGGTAGATTAGATCGATTGTATGTTTCATGTTTGAATTTGAGTGGTGTGGAATGAATATGTTTGTCTCATGTGCATATGGGTAGTGATTTCTCTTTAGACTCTACTCTATTCTGTTCTCACCCCTGTAAACCTATCAGATGCCTCCGAGATGTGACCCCAGATTCGTTTTCCCGCCAGAGCTCACTCAGTTGATCCAACAGCAGAATGCCTTGATGCAGTTGCTAGTCCAGAACCAAGGCAACAACAACAACAACAACAACAACAACAAACAACAACAACAACAACAACAACAACAACAACAACAACAACAACAACAACAACAACAACAACAACAACAACAACAACAACAACAACAACAACAACAACAACCACCCACCGCCACCACCACCAGTTGACAACTTAGCCCGTTTTCTAAGGTTGAATCCGCCGGTGTTCTCTAGTAACACCGAGTCGATTGTTGCTGATGACTGGCTCCACAAGATTGGAAGGGAGCTGGTCACCGCAGGTTGCACAGATGATGAGAAGGTGCGCTTCGCCGCACATCAACTCGATGGACCCGCAGCCTCATGGTGGGAGAACTACACCGCCACTTTCCCCGTGGCCAATGTCACTTGGGATCAGTTTCAACAAGCCTTCCGCACTGCACATGTTTCAGCCGGGGCTATGAGTATGAAGAAGCATGAGTTCCGCAACTTACGCCAAGGAAATCGTACCGTGGCGCAGTACATGGATGAGTTCAGCAAGTTAGCTCGCTATGCCCCAGATGATGTGGCCACAGATGCCGTGAAGCAGGAGAAGTTTATGGAGGGGCTGAATGACGAGCTGAGTATGCAGTTGATGGTGGCAACATTCATGAACTACCAGGAACTGGTAGACAGGGCTCTCATGATTAAAGGCGAGCAGCAGCACATAGAGAACCGCAAACGCAAGTATGGACAGGGGAAGTAGAACTCTGGAGCTCAGCAGAAGCCTCGTTTTACCCCGAACTCGGGAGGACATACCCATCATAACCATGGAGGACATTCTCATACTGGAGGAAGTTCACATAACCACAGTGGCCCTAAGAATGGAAATAGGAATGGAGGAAACATCAATCAGAGTCGTTCCAACCCAGCAACACCCGCCAGGAAGGATCTGAGCCATGTTACCTGTTTCAAGTGCGGGAAGACTGGACACTACGCCAATGATTGTTCTGAGATAAAGAATGGTAACGAAAATGGAAGCTCTGGAAAGAAGCCCAACCCTTTCACCAGAGGGCAGGTGAACCACGTCAACGTGGAGGAAGTTGAAGAGCAGCCTGATGCAGTTATTGGTAAGTTTTTGATTAAGTCATTTATAGCTATTGTCCTTTTTGACACTGGTGCATCGCATTCATACATATCAAGGGGATTTGTGGATAAGTTTAAGTTGCCCACTGTAGCTCTTAAGACACCTATGTTAGTAAGCTCACCTGGAGCGGAGTATATGGCTAGCAGAGGATGTTTTCAGTTGCCATTGACCATATGTAGGCATGTTTTCCCCTCAAACCTAATTATTTTGGAGTCACAAGGATTGTATGTGATACTAGGCATGTATTGGCTATCTATGTATGGGGGAAACGTCGATTGCGCGAGTAAGTCAATTTTTCTCACCACCCTAGAAGGGAAAAGGATCAAGTATGTGTCTAGGCATGCGCCAAGGAGGACTCAAGTGAATTCACTCTCGGGAGTTGTTCGGGAGGAAGTACCAGTTGTGAAGGATTATCCCGATGTATTTCCAGAGGAATTACTTGGCATGCCACCAGATCGAGATATAGAATTTTTGATAGAGCTGTTACCAGGCACCGGACCAATATCGAAGAGACCGTATCGGATGCCGACAAATGATCTGGAGGAAATTAAGAAGCAGATTAAGGAGTTATTGGAGAAAGGTTATATTCGACCAAGTTCATCACCGTGGGGAGCCCCAGTGCTGTTAGTTGAGAAGAAGGATGGATCTTTGAGAATGGTTGTTGATTATCGTGCACTGAATGAGGTGATGATCAAGAACAAATACCCACTACCGATGATCAACGATTTGTTTGACCAGCTACAGGGAGCTAAGGTATTCTCCAAGATCGATCTTCAATCAGGATACCACCAGTTGAAGATCCGAGAACAGGATATACCTAAGACAAATTTTACCACAAGGTACGGGCTATACGAGTACATGGTCATGTCTTTTGGATTGACTAACGCCCCTGCCTACTTTATGAGTATGATGAATAAGGTATTCATGGAGTTCTTGGACAAGTTTGTTGTGGTGTTCATTGATGATATATTGGTGTACTCGAACAATGAAGAAGAACACAAGGAACATTTGCGCTTGGTTCTCGAGAAGCTCAGGGAACATAAGTTATATGCCAAGTTCAGCAAATGTGAGTTTTGGTTGAAGGAAGTCAGATTTTTCGGACATGTTATATCTGGAGAAGGTATAGCAGTAGACCCTACTAAGGTTCAGTCTGCCACCGAGTGGCTGGCACCCACCTTAGTTGGAGAGATACGCAGTTTTCTTGGACTCGCAGGATATTATAGGAGATTTATTGAGATTTTTTCCAAGATTGCGAAGCCCATGACGGAGTTATTGAAGAAGGACACTAAGTTTAAATGGATCGAAGAATGTGAGGCCAGTTTTCAGGAGTTGTAGACGTTTAGTTACAGCCCCAGTGCTAATTCTTCCGGATATACGCAAGGATTTCCAAGTATATTGCGATGCTTCTCGCCAGGGACTTGGAGGTGTACTTATGCAAGATGGAAGAGTTGTTTCATATGCCTCACGTCAGCTTCGACCTCATGAGTTGAATTATGCCACACATGATTTGGAGTTAGCAGCCGTAGTGCATGCGCTCAAGACCTGGAGACATTTTCTTATTGGAAACCATTGTGATGTTTACACGGATCATAAGAGTTTGAAGTATATCTTCACGTAGAAGGAGTTGAATCTCGGGCAAAGGAGATGGTTGGAGCTCATAAAGGATTATGATATGAAGCTGCATTATCATCCAGGAAAGGGCAATGTTGTAGCAGATGCTTTGAGCCGCAAGAGTTATGTTAATACTCTCGTAACCGGAGGTTTACCTCAGGAGTTAGCCAACGATCTCAGAGAACTTCACTTGGAGATAGTTTCGAGAGGTTTCGTTGCAGCGTTGGAAGTTCAGTCCACGTTGTTGGGAAGGATTCGAGAAGCCCAGAAGACTGATAAGGAGATTGCGGAGATAAAGGAAAATATCAGTAAAGGAAAAGCCAAAGGTTTTCGTGAGGATGAGCACGAAACTTTATGGTTTGAGGATAGTATTTATGTGCCCAGTGACCCAGAGATCAGGAAGTTAATACTTCAGGAAGCTCATGACTCGCCATACTCGATTCACCCAGGAAACACCAAGATGTATTTGGATTTGAAGGAACGTTTCTGGTGGACAGGTATGAAGAAGGATATTGTCGAGTATGTCACCGTGTGTGATGTATGTCAGAGAGTTAAGGCAGAACACCAAAAGCCAGCAGGATTACTTCAACCTTTGCCGACACCCGAATGGAAGTGGGATAAACTTGGCACGGATTTCATCACCGGATTACCGAGGACACGATCAGGTTATGATTCCATCTGGGTAGTAGTTGATCGCTTGACCAAAGTGGCTCACTTTATCCCTGTGAAAACTACTTATACAAGCGCGAAGTTGGCCAAGATATATATGACCAGGATCGTATGTCTGCATGGAGTTCCAAGGACCATCGTATCAGATAGAGGAACACAATTTACCTCGAAGTTTTGGAATCGGTTGCACCAGACTTTGGGTACCAGGCTAGAGTTCAGTACATCTTTTCATCCGCAGACAGATAGACAGACTGAGAGAGTCAATCAGATTCTAGAAGACATGTTGAGAGCTTGTGCGCTAGATTATGGATCTAGTTGGGATGATAATCTGCCCTACGCAGAGTTCTCATATAACAACAACTACCAAGCCAGTTTGAAGATGGCCCCTTTCGAAGCTTTGTATGGAAGGAGGTGCAGGACACCGTTGATGTGGGATGAAGTTGGAGACTGACAATTGTTCGGACCAGATTTTATCAAAGAATCTGAGGAGAAAGTCAAGTTAATCCGTGATAGACTGAAGGTAGCTCAGTCTAGGCAGAAGAGTTATGCCGACACTAAACGCAAGGAGGTGGCCTATGAAGTCGGAGACAGAGAATATCTCCGTGTGTCACCACTTCGAGGAGTTAAACGATTTGGAGTCAAAGGAAAGCTAGCCCCACAATTTGTAGGACCATACAGAGTTGTGGAACGTATGGGTGAAGTAGCCTACAAGTTGGAGTTACCCGAAGGTTTGTCAGGAGTTCATGATGTGTTTCACGTTTCCCGGTTGAAGAAATGCCATGCAGAGATGGCGTATATCCCTCTGAGAGATACAGTGCCCCTGGAAGCAATTCAGTTGGAGAGTGACCTAACTTACGAGGAGAAACCCGTCAAGATTCTCGAGTTTGCCAGCCGAGTTACACGCAGTAAGGTCATCAAGTTTTGCAAAGTTCAGTGGAGCCACCATACCGAGGAAGAAGCCACCTGGGAGCGAGAAGACGACCTACGAAAAGACCACCCACACCTGTTTGCTAGCCAACCTGAATCTCGAGGGCGAGATTCATCTTAAGGGGGGTAGGTTTGTAACATCCCAATTTTCAATTTGGATGTTAATCATTAGGTCATCATATGCATCCATGTTTCGAGCATTTCGAATTTGGTTTTATTTGGACATTTTGATCCTAGAGACCTTAAGCAACTCAAGGACCATTTGAGAGAGTTGGAGGTTTTCATAAAATTCCATTTTTGAGTTTTCAAAATTGGTAATTTAGATCAAAGTGATTTTTATTTGAAATTATTTTTCCAAATATTTCAGAATAAAAACATAATGAGAGAAGATAATATGACTTCTTCAAAACAGCGAGGAAATAATGGGAAATTTAATTTTGATAAAAAATATTTTATTTGAGATTTTATTCCGTTAAATTAGGGAAAATTGCATTTTAGCCCAGAAAAATGTTCACGTGGTCCTAAATATTAGGAGAGGACCGTGAAAATTATTTTAGGAATTTTAGGATTTTTATTTTATTTTATTTTATTTTGGATTTTTCTGTGGCGAAATTATTTAAAAAAACTTTCCGGACCGAACTAGGCCGAAGGCCCAACCGGCCCGCTCGCCGGCGCCTTCCCCGTCGTGACCGAGCCGGACTCTGGCGGAGTCCGATCCGCCACTGCCTCACCCAAGTCGGCAACCCCCCTCTTTAAATAGCCGCCCATCCCGCTGCCCTCTCCTCCCCAAGTCGACGCCGCCCCGAGCCGCACCACCCGCGCCGCCGCTTGCCGGTGCCACACAGCGCCCCGCACCGCCCGCGCCGCTAGCCGCCGTAGCCGGAGCCCGCCGCCGCCTCGCCTCGCCTCGCCGGAATAGCCGCCGCCGCCGGTCTTTTTCCCCGAACCGGTACAAAACCGCTAAAACCCGCCCGTTTTTTTATTTAGTTTGGTTTATTTTTTTAGATCGGTTTATTTATTAGGTTAAGTTATTTAGTGAGCGTTCGCTCGTTCGGTTCTGTTAACGAACGAATTCGTTCATTAGTCTCTGTTAGCGGACGTTCGTCCGATATATTTTTCTTTTTTTGATTTATTTTCGGCCAGGGAACTATTCGCGAATAGTTTTCTTTTAGATTAGTCCCTGATCTTTAAACCCTCGCAACTTTTTGCTCGTTTATCCAAATCTAACAAAACTAACGCCAAAATCTTCGTTTTGTTCCCCTCTGTTCAGATAAACAACTTAAACATGTTTTTGAAAATTTAAAATTTGGTTTCAAGAAGATTTGAATTTGGTTTGTGTTTCGTAACTCCGATTCGATTGATTCTTTTAATTGAAGCTTTTCATTCGAACTTTCTGTTTAGATCTTTTCTTTTGGTTTTACCTTTGCGTCTTATGCTTGAGTGCTTATGTATGCTATTGTTTGTTCACAATAGAGTTTCCGGAGTGCGAAGCGTGCTACTACGAATCTTTAGGGTTTTCTGATCGTCAGCAAGGCAAGTAACACTTTGATCATATCCCTTTATTACCTAGTTTTATGCATTAGTTTAAATCCTCAAACATTGCATGAGTAGGTTTTGATAACATGTCGATATGGGAAGTAGTTGATGTGGTAGGAACCTATTGTCTTTTATCAAACCCCGGGTATAATATGATATGCTTATACTGCTTTGTTATGCACGTAGACGTGGTTTGGTATGTGAGATTTCATGGAAGATGTGAGAGATTTTAATTAAGGGAAACTTAAGGTGGCTACTTTAATACACATCTGGGTGGATGGTTGTTTGCACCTGGGGATATACCAGTGTTGTCCTAGGAGATCCCAGGGAATCCGTGTGATCATCCTATGGAATGCCACCCAGGCTCAAAGGGATCATAAGATCATTCATGCTGGAAACTTCCGTGTGCAGCCACAAGCAATTATGGGCTCTGGCATAGTGGAGTAAGTTGTGGGAAACCTTTCCATGATGGGCTAGCAGATGTAGGGGATTGTAGGTGTATCGGCCTATCTATCGGTTAAGGGGACCTCCTCGGAAAGACTGTGTCTCGGTCATCCGTTTCTCAAACATGATGCAGTGCGAGAGATACAACGGAGGAGATCAAGTCTTGTGGGGAAAAGTGTGCAAACCTCTGCAGAGTGTACAAACTAATCATGGTTAGTCGTGTCCCCGGTTATGGACGTCTTGAGTATCTGGTACTTGAATTATTGTTTGATCTCATCACCTTACTTAATTAATTTGTGGGGTTATAATTATTATTTTGGGATTGAGTTGGGGGTACCTTCTCAATAAAGTCTTAAAACTTTGTAGTTAAATAAAATATATTCCTTTGTTGTAGGGAAAAATTAGCTTTATGCAAATGATAACCATAGAGCCTCCACCAGCCAAATATGCATATAGTGATAGTTGTTATTTGTTCATTGCTCTATAGTGTTATCTTGCCAGCATATCCCATGTGCTGACCTACATGGCTGCAACGTAACATGTTGCAGAATTTTCAGACGAAGAGTAAGGTGCGATAGGTCGTTGTCATGCACTCAGTATTGTCGTGGAGTTGGATGGACTCATTTATCTTCGAAGCTTCCATAGTTATCTTTTAGATGGCCTTCAGCCATATTATTGTAGTAAGTTCTCTTTTTGAGACTCTCGATGTAATAAGTGTGTGACTGAACTCTGTTATAAATCCTCGAGTACTGTGTGTGTCAGCAATACTGATCCAGGGATGACACATAAGCACAGAGACTATGGTCCATTGGGATCAGGTCGCTACATCCGAGAACTTTTATTTCTGCACAAAAACAACACCATGGTAGTTCTGTTGAAAACAACGTTAGTCCGGGGTTAGTTTCATTCAAATCATGCAAATTAGAGTCCAAAACAAGAGGAAAAGCATTAGGAAAAGTAGATACGTTGGAGACGTATCAGAGCCTATGTTCGTTGAACCAATTTCCGTTGCTCCTCCAGCCTCCACCAACACAGAAAGGTACGTTGCGATACATGAGCCTGCTCCCACAGAGGCTTCTCAGAAAGAGTCTGAAAAAATTCAAGTTGTTGACTTCACTGCAGCTGAAGATATTGGTCATGATGACAATGTGAACCAACATGGTGATGCAGTTCTTCCTCAGCACCAATATGAACCGGTATCATCGCATGTTTAGGGAAACAATGAGGATGTCAGTATTGGTGATCCTCCAACGTCAATCATTCCTGATGAGTTCTGGTAAGAGTAGCACCTCAGTTCACCTCTTCATGAAGTGATTCCAATGGCTCCACCCGCTCAAGTTACCACACCCGTGCTTGATTCACCATAGACACCAGCATAAACCATGGAGGAAGATAGTACATCTTCACAGGCGTCGCCCTCGTTCAGAAGGCTTCGTAGAGGCCCAAGGCCCTCCTCCTCCATGTCTAGCATTCCTGAAGAGGAAGTACGTGCTGAAACCTCTGTTGCACAAGAGGTCACGCATGAAGCTATACCCTCTAGCACCACGGAAGAACCTGAAGCTAAACAGGCTGGAGACATTCCGGCTACAACAGCCGAAGACACTCAAGCTCCAACTTCTGGCACCATTGCCACTACTGTGACACCTGAGGCTGAAGCCACAACGACTGAAATCAATGTGGCTGAAGCCAATGAAGCTGAAGCTAGTGAAACTTATTTGACTAAAGACACTGCTCAGCCTGCAAGTAATGACGGCATAGTCTTGGCTCAAGACAAATATGGGCCTGAAGTCAACTGGTTCGAGTGCAATGGCCAAATCTCACTCCTCCTGAAGTGCCTGGACCCCAGTACGAATTCAACATCAATAATAGGCCACAGATTCAGAAGCCAATGCCTAGACTGCCAACGGTTCGGAGTGCTGCTTCAACAGACTGCACATTCAGTGTCTTAAGCTTCAGGGAGCATAACACATCTTTGTCCGTGCCAAGAACCCCCTATGACAAGCCGCAAATATCTCTACATAGGTTCTGGAGCCATCTTCAGAGAAGCTATTACATGTGTATGCTTTACAAGCAAGATCGAATTCACCCACACAAGAGGCTCAGCTATGAAGCCATGACAAATTTGTCGTGCTTGGATCAAGCACTGGAATGCTTCAAGGATGTTGGATTATTGCCCTTTGTCACAGACAAAGAACATTGGAATGAGTAGTTGATTCTTCAATTTTATGCCACTCTCCACATCTCCGGCTACAATAGGGATCGAAACACTTGGGTTCTTGAGTAGATGACAGGAGATATACATCACAAGGCTCATGCTAGAGAGCTTCTTGAGCTAACCAACCTTCCCACTCCTGGTGAAGATTATGAACTAGGTTGTGATGCCTATGCTAAGGCCAAGGAGAGCATTGCTACTTCTTGAGCTTGCGTTGATTTTTCCCTTGAAGAGGAAAGGGTGATGCAGCAAAGTTGAGATAAGTATTTCCCTTAGTTAAGAACCAAGGTATCAATCCAGTAGGAGGCACAAGAAAGTCCCCAATAGATGCACCGTCACAAACTAACAAACACTTGCACACAACGCGAAAAAGGGGTTGTCAATCCCTTCACTCACTAGCAAGAGTGAGATATGATAGGGATAGATATAAAAAGATAAGTAAAAGCGTAAAATAAAGTAAATATAAATAAATTGTAGCAAGGTATTTTTGGGTTTTTGGTTTTATAGATCTGAAAATAATATGATAGGAAGTAGACCTGGGGGCCATAGGTTTCACTAGAGGCTTCTCTCTTGAAGAAGGCATATGGTGGGTAAACAAATTACTATTGAGAAATTGATAAAAAAGCGCATAGTTATGACAATATCTAAGGCAATGATCATGAATATAGACATCACACCCGTGACAAGTAGACTGACTCCTGTCTGCATCTACTACTATTACTCCACACATCGACTGCTATCCAGCATGCCTCTACTGTATTAAGTTAATAAGAACAGAGTAACGCCTTAAGCAAGATGACATGATGTAGAGGGATATATCCAATCAATATGGTAAAATCCCCATCTTTTTATCCTTAATGGCAAGAATACAAATATGTGTCTCGCTACCCCTACTGTCACTAGGTGAGGACACCGCAAGGTTGAACCCATCACAAAGCACCTCTCCCATTGCAAGAAAAACCAATCTGCTAGTTGGCCAAACCAAATCGATAGATCGGAGAGAAATACAAAGCTATCTTAATCATGCATAAAAGATTTCAGAGAAGACTCAAATAATATTCAGTGATAATCTGATCATAAATCCACAATTCATTGGATCTCAACAAACGCACCACAAAAGAAGATTACATTGAATAGATCTCCAAGAACATCGAGGAGAACATTGTATTAAAGATCAAAGAGAGAGAAGAAGCCATCTAGCTACTAGCTATGGACCCGTAGGTCTGTGGTAAACTACTCACACATCATCGGAAGGGCAACAAGGTTGCTGTAGAGCCCCTCTGTGATCGAATCCCCCTCCGGCAGAGTGTCGAAAAAGGACCCAAGATGGGGTCTCACGAGAACAGAAGCTTGCGGCAGCGGAAAAGTATTTTTGGTGTGCCCTCTGATGTGAGGGAAATATTTGGGTATTTATAGAGTAGAGATTAGGGTTAGGAGAGCCACGGGGGGGCCCGCAAGCCTAGGGGCGTTCCCCCAGGGCTTATGGCCCCCTCGTGGGTATTTTGGCCTCCTCCCGAAGCTTCGTGGTTGTCTTCTAGTCCAAGAAAAATCCTCAAAATGTTTCGTTCCATTTGGACTCCGTTTGGTATTGATTTTCTATAGAAGACAAAAACAAGGAAAAAACAGCAGCTGGCACTGCGCACTAGGTTAATAGGTTAGTCCCAAAAAATGGTATAAAATAGCATATTAATTCATATAAAACATTCAAGATGGATAATATAATAGCATGGAACAATCAAAAATTATAGATACGTTGGAGACGTATCAAGCATCCCCAAGCTTAATTCCTGCTCGTCCTCGAGTAGGTAAATGATAAAAACAGAATTTTTTGATCTGGAATGCTGCCTAACATGTTTATCAAGTAATGTTTCTTATTGTGGCATGAATATTCAGATCCATAAGATTCGAAACAAAATTTAATGTTGACATAAAAACAATAATACTTCAAGCATACTAATAAAGCAATCATGGCTTTTCAAAATATCATGGCTAAAGAAAGTTATCCCTACAAAATCATATAGTCTTGTCATGTTCTATCTTCATCGCACAAAGTATTTATCATGCACAACCCCAATGACAAGCCAAGCAATTGTTTCATACTTTTGACGTTCTAAAGCATTTTCAACTTTCACGCAATACATGAGCGTGAGCCATGGATATAGCACTATGGGTGGAATAGAAGGTGGTGGTAGACAAAAAGGAGAAAGAAATTCTCACACCAACTAGGCAAATTAATAGGCTATGGAGATGCCCATAAATTGATATTGGTGCAAGTCAGTAGGGATTGTCATGCAATGGATGCACTAGAGATATAAGTGTATGAAAGCTCGAAAGAAAACTAAGTGGGTGTGCATCCAACTTGCTTGCTCACGAAGAGCTAGGGCAATTTGAGGAAGCCCATCATTGGAATATACAAGCCAAGTTCTATAATGAAAAATTCCCACTAGTAATATATGAAAGTGACAACATAGAGACTCTCTATCATGAAGAACATGGTGCTACTTCGAAGCACAAGTGTGGAAAAAGGATAGTAACATTGTCCCTTCTCTCTTTTTCTCTTTTTTTCTTCTTTTGGGCTCGTTGGCCTCTCCTTTTTTTTCTTTTTTTTCATCCGGAGTCTCATCCTGACTTGTGGGGGAATCATAGCCTCCATCATTCTTTCCTCACATGGGACAATGCTCTAATAACGATGATCATCATACTTTTATTTACTTACAACTCAAGAATTACAACTCGATACTAGAACAAAAATATGACTCTATATGAATGCCTCCAACGGTGTACCGGGATGTGCAATGATCTAGCTTGATATGTATAAAAAATATGAACGGTGGCCAAGGCACAAATACTATGCCAACTATATGATCACACAAAGCAATATGACAATGATGGTATGTGTCATAATAAATGGAACAGTGGGAGTTGCATGGCAATATATCTCGGAGTGGCTATGGAAATGCCATAATAGGTAGGTATGGTGGCTGTTTTGAGGAAGGGTATATGGTGGGTTTAATGCACCGGCAAAAGTTGCGCGATACTAGAGAGGCTAGAAAAGGTGGAAGGGAGAGAGTGCGTATAATCCATGGACTCAACATTAGTCATAAAGAACTCACATACTTATTGCAAAAATTTATTAGCCCTCGAAACAAAGTGCTAATACACATGCTCCTAGGGGGATATATTGGTAGGAAAAGACCATCGCTCGTCCCCGACCGCCACTCATAAGGAAGACAATCAAAAATAAATCATGCTCCAACTTCATCACATAACGAAAGAACATACGTGCATGCTTCGGGAATCACAAACCTTAACATAAGTATTTCTATTAACCCACAGTTACCAACTAGCATGACTCTAATATCACCATTTTCATATCTCAAAACAAATGCAAGGAATCAAACTTCTCATAGATTCAATGATCTACTTGAAAGATTTTATTATGTCCCTCTTGAGTACCCATCGTATTAGGACTAAATTCATAACCTAAGCAAATTGCCATACTATTTTGAAGACTCTCAAAATAATATAGGTGAAGCATGAGAGTTCATCAATTTCTTCAAAATAAAACCACCGCCATCCTCTAAAAAGATATAAGTGAAGCACTAGAGCAACTACCTAGCTCAAAAGATATAAGTGAAGCACATAGAGTATTCTAATAAATTCATGACTAATGTGTGTCCCTCTCAAAAGGTGTGTACAGCAAGGATGATTGTGGCGAACTAAAAAGCAAAGATTCATATAATAAAAGATTCTCCAAGGAAAACACATATCATGTGGTGAATAAAAATATAGCCTCAAGTAATTTTACCGATGGATTGAAGAGAAAAGAGGGGATGCCATCCGGGGCATCCCCAAGCTTAGATGCTTGGTTGTCCTTGAATATTACATTGGGGTGCCTTGGGCATCCCCAAGCTTAGTCTCTTGCCACTCCTTATTCCGTAGTCCTTCAAAATTTTACTCAAAACTTGAAAACTTCACAACACAAAACTCAACAGAAAACTCGTAAGATCTGTTAGTGAAGCAAAGCCAATAACCACTTTTAGGTATTGTTGTAAACTCATCCCAATTTTTTATTGGTGTTATATCTACAGTATTCTAACTTCTTCATTGTTCATAACCCCGTATACTACCAATAGATTCATCAAAATAAGCAAACAACACAATGAAAACAGAATCTGTCAAAAACAGAACAGTTTGTAGTAATCTGAACTCTAGCCATACTTCTGTAACTCCAAAAATTCTGAAAATTTAGGACAACTTAAGCAATTTGTATAAATCTTGTGTAAAATATTCAGATCAAAAGCACGCTTTTGTAATTTTTTAAAATTCTAGCAATGAGCGCAAAAGTTTCTGATTTTCAGGAAGATCAAATCAACTATCACCATAGATCATCCCAAAGGTCTTACTTGGCTCAAACACTAAATTAAACACTAATACACAATTACTACAGAAGTAATATTGTGTATTTATTTAAGAACACAAGCAAAAACAAAAAATTTGAAATAAAATTGGGTTGCCTCCCAACAAGCGCTATTGTTTAACGCCCCTAGCTAGGCATATTGCATAGATCTAGGTATTATCATCTTCAGTATTTAACCCATAAGTATCCCTCATAATAGATTCATATGGTAACCTAATTTTATTTCTTGGAAAGTGTTCCCTGCCATTCCTTAATGGAAATTGAAATCTAATATTTCCTTCTTTCATATCAATAATTGCACCAATCGTTCTAAGGAAAGGTCTACCAAGAATAATAGGGCATGTAGGATTGCAATCTATATCAAGCACAATAAAATCTATGGGCACATAATTCCTATTTGCGATAATAAGAACATCATTAGTCCTTCCCATAGGTTTTTTAATAGTGGAATCCGCTAGATGCAAATTCAAAGAACAATCCCATAGCTTGCGTTGATTTTTCCCTTGAAGAGGAAAGTGTGATGCAGCAAAGTAGAGATAAGTATTTCCCTTAGTTAAGAACCAAGGTATCAATCCAGTAGGAGGCACAAGCAAGTCCCCAATAGATGCACCTGCACAAACTAACAAACACTTGCACACGATGCGAAGAGGGATTGTCAATCCCTTCATGATCACTAGCAAGAGTGAGATCTGATAGACATAGATATAAAAGATAAGTAAAAGTGTAAAATAAAGTAAATATAAATAAATTGCAGCAAGGTATTTTTGGGTTTTTGATTTAATAGATCTGAAAATAATATGATAGGAAATAGACCCGGGGGCCATAGGTTTCACTAGAGGCGTCTCTCTTGAAGAAAGCATACGGTGGGTAAACAAATTACTTGTGAGCAATAGATAGAAAAGTGCATAGTTATGACGATATCTAAGGCAATAATCATGAATGTAGGCATCACGTCCGTGACAAGTAGACCGACTCCTGCCTACATCTACTAGATTACTCCACACATCGACCACTATCCAGCATGCATCTAGTGCATTAAGTTAAAAAGAACGGAATAACGCCTTAAGCAAGATGACATGATGTAGAGGGATAGATCCAACCAATATGATAAAAAAAACCATATTTTTATCCTTAATAGCAACAATACAAATACGTGCCTTGCTACCCCTACTGTCACTAGGTGAGTACATCGCAAGATTCAACCCATCACAAAGCACCTCTCCCATTGCAAGAAAAATCAATCTAGTTGGCCAAACCAAATCGATCGATTGGAGAGAAATACAGAGCTATCTTAATCATGCATAAAAGAGTTCAGAGAAGACTCAAATAATATTCATAGATAATCTGATCATAAATAAACAATTCATCGGATCTCAACAAACGCGCCGCAAAAGAAGATTACATCGAATAGATCTCCAAGAACATCGAGGAGAACATTGTATTAAAGATCAAAGAGAGAGAAGAAGCCATCTAGATACTAGCTATGGACCCGTAGGTCTGTGGTAAACTACTCACACATCATCGGAAGGGCAGCAAGGTTGGTGTAGAGGCCCTCTGTGATCGAATCCCCCACCGGCAGAGTGCCGGAAAAGTCCCCAAGATGGGATCTGACGAGAACAGAAGCTTGCGGTGGCGGAAAAGTATTTTTGGTGTGCCCTCTGACATAAGGGGAATATTTGGGTATTTATAGAGCATAGATTAGGGTTAGGAGATCCACGTGGGGGCCACAAGCCTTGGGGCATGCCCCCAGGGCTTATGGCCCCCTCGTGGGTCTTCTGGCCTCCTCCTGAAGCTTCGTGGTTGTCTTCTGGTCCAAGAGAAATCCTCAAAAAGTTTCGTTCCGTTTGGTACTGATTTTCTGTAGAAGATAAAAACAAGGAAAAAAACAGCAACTGGCATTGGGCACTAGGTTAATAGGTTAGTCACAACAAATGGTATAAAATAGCATATTAATGCATATAAAACATTCAAGATGGATAATATAATAGCATGGAACAATCAAAAATTATAGATACGTTGGAGACGTATCAAGCATCCCCAAGCTTAATTCTTGCTCGTCCTCGAGTAGGTAAATGATAAAACATAATTTTTTTTGATGTGGAATGCTACCTAACATGTTTATCAAGTAATGATAAAAACTTAAGGGGATATTTGGGTATTTATAGAGAGGATATTAGGGTTAGGAGAGCCACGGGGGCCCACAAGCCTAGCCCCCCCCGGCATGCCCCTAGGGCTTGTGGCCCCCTTGTGGGTCTTCTGGCCTCCTCCCGAAGCTTCGTGGTTGTCTTCTGGTCCAAGAAAAATACTCAAAAAGTTTCGTTCCATTTGGTATTGATTTTCTGTAGAAGACAAAAACAAGGAAAAAATGGCAACTGGCACTGGGCACTAGGTTAATAGGTTAGTCCAAAAAATGATATAAAATAGCATATTAATCCATATAAAACATTTCGAGATGGATAATATAATAGCATGGAACAACAAAAAATTATAGAAGCATCTTCTACAAGTCAGAGCCCAGCATGAAAGAAATGCTTACCATGATGAAGCCATTGCTTGCTGAAGCTCACTGTCCCACTGCATTCTTTGTGAATGACCTTGAGTACTTGCCTTGCACTGTACTTCATATATACTTCGGCATAGTTGGTGGCCTATCAAAGGGCATTCTTCTTCATGCAAGCTCAAAGCCGCCTTGAAGATAGTGGTCTACTATGTCATCAATGGCATAGGTTCAATATGTATGACTTCTTCATTAGGCAGCTTGCCGCGTCAGGAATGGATCTGTTTGGCCTCAAACTCTATGTTCCATGGATCATGAGCCTAATCAAGGCTCGCTCCTCAGTCCAGTGTGAACCCTCTAGCCATACACATCACATCTTTCTACCTGAAGTTGATGCTCCTCGCGAAGTTATTTATCCTTCGGCAGATAAAGATCCAAGGCTTGTGGAACCAAGCCACTCTGCGCACATGGAAGCCATTCACCTTCCTAATGTGGCCTCAACTTCTGGTCTTGTTGGTCAGTTTCAGCAACCTCAACAAGCTAATACTGAAGCCACTACCAGCACAGTACCTCAACGGCCTTAGAAGCTTGCCAGGGTGATGATAGATAGGGAACTTCTCATGTCCCTTCATAAAAAACAGGACAAGCACCATTTATGGCAAATGTGTTAGATGCAACGTCTTCTCACTGACATCAATCGCATTAGAAACTTATCGACCAAAAATGCGTTTGTTGCTCATGAAGCTAATCGTCGTGCTTGGAAGATCCTCGCACTCTTATGCTCTAAAGAAGATCTTGCTACCGATGGCTTCAAGGAAAGCTTCAAGTTTGGGTCCAAGCCACCAACAACTAAGAAATGCCGAGCTACACCATCCATTGAAGACTCTGAGTACTCATCTTCTGCACCCATAGTTCATGCTAGGGTGGTCGATGAAGAAGACGATGCCACTTCTCCGGCTATGACTTCACGGCATCATGATGCTGCATCAGGCCCTTCTGCACCACTCAACTCCAACATCGACCCGGCTGTACCAACAACTTCAACAGCACCTTCCGGGAATGCTTAGACACTCTATGTTCTCAAACCTTTTTGGTCATTTGATGACAAAGGGGGAGAAGCATACGAATTGATAGTCTTCAAGCAGGCATATTGGGCTAGGCCTTGACTATATTTTTTTAAGTTTGCAACTCTTGTTCGTGAACATTTATCATTTTGGGTTGTAAACTTAAGTCCTGATGGACATCTTCTACATTTGCTACTCGTGTTTCTTGCGTGTTGCCTTAATTGATTTTGTGTGCATAATGTCATTTTGTAGACGCCCATTTTCCATTGTGCATTACACTATCTTCAGAGTATTCTTTATATGCACTAGGATTTGACTTGAAAAGAGCGAGATCTCCACAAAATAAATCCTTCCATGTGCATTTTCATTCAAAAAAAATTACATATATGCACATCTTCAGGGGGAGCCCCTTCCAATTTCATGAAGCCAAACACCTTGTTCCTTAACTTTCACATATTTTTATCCCCATTGAAAACTCAACAAATTTGTCATCAATCACCAAAAAGGGGGAGATTGTTAGTGCATCTAGTGCCACCCTTGGTTGGTTTTGGAGTATTGACAACAAACTTGGTTGTGGAACTAATGTGTTCGTGATATTCAAAGGAGAAGATAGGTCGAAATCCCTATTGATTCGGTTTACCCATCAAGGATGACCCCTAAAATGTATGAAGACATTGAAGATAATGGTGGTTCACGAAGACATTCGTGTTGAAGATAATGGTACGTGAAGACTTTTGCTTGAAGACAATGGACCACGAAGACGTAGTATTTCATTTTCTTCCGTCTTGGGTCATAGGAACCACCGCAGTGTTAAGTGGGGTCGAGGTAAACAAAGTCAGAAAAGTAACGTGATGCTCAAACTAAAATCCTATGTCTTCGAGCGAAGACAATGAGAGAAAATCTCTTCCAGAGTTGGTTGAGTCAGCTTTACTTGGAGCCTAAGTCAAGTTGTCGCGTGATACGTCTCCAACGTATCTATAATTTTTTATTGTTCCATGCTATTATAGTATCAATCTTGGATGTTTTATATGCAATTATATATCATTTTTTGGGACTAGCCTATTAACCCAGTGCCAGTTGTTGTTTTTGGCTGTTTTTGGTTTTCCAAGAAATCAGTACCAAACGAAGTCCAAATGCTACGAAACATTTCGATGATTTTTTTGGACAAGAGAGACCCTAGAAGCTTCGGGGGAGACCAAAAGGCAAATGAGGAGATGGAAAGGCAGCAGGGCACGCCCTGATGCCTTGTGGGCCCCTCGTGGCCCCGTCAGGCCTAATTCCACATCTATAAATTCTCTAAAATTGGGAAACAAATAGCGAGCTGCACTTAATACTCTTTCCGCTGCCACAAGTCTCTGTTCTTCCGTGATGCCATCTGGAGGCCTTTTTGATACTCTGCCGGAGGGGGAATTGATCACGGAGGGCTTCTACATCAACCTTGCTGCCCTTTCAATGATGTGTGAGTAGTTCACCATAGACCTATGGGTCCATAGCTAGTAGCTAGATGGCTTCCTCTCTCTCTCTCTTTGATCTCCAATACAATGTTCTCCTCGATGTTCTTGGAGTTCTATCCGATGTAATCTTCTTTTGCGGTGTGTTTGTTGGGATCCGATGAATTGTGGGTTTATGATCAGATTATTCATGAGAAATATTTGAGTCTTTTTTTGAATTCTTTTATGCATGATTGTTATAGCTTTGTATTTCTCTCCGATCTATCTGTTTGGTTTGGCCAATTAGATTGATTTATCTTGCAATGGGAGAGGTGCTTTGTAATGGGTTCAATCTTGCGGTGTTCTATATCCCAGTGACAAAGTAGGGGACAAGACACGTATTTGTATTGTTGCCACTAAGGGGAAAGCAATGGAGTTTATTCATATTGGTTGGATTTACTTTGTCTACATCATGTCATCTTGCTTAAGGCGTTACTCCATTTTATACTTAATACTCTAGATGCATGCTGGATAGCGGTCGAGGGTGGAGTAATACTAGTAGATGCAGGCAGGAGTCGGTCTACTTGTCTCGAACGTGATGCCTATATACATGATCATTGCCTTGAATATCGTCATAACCATGCGCTTTTCTATCAATTGCCCAATAGTAATTTGTTTACCCACTGTATGCTTTGTGTTCGAGAGAGAAGCCTCTAGTGAAAACTATGCCCCCATGTCTACCTTTATCATATATATAATTGATACGTCCATTTTACATTATGATTTCCTACTATTATTTATGAAGTTTTTGGCCAAATATAATACTTTATGGTGTCATTCTAATGCCTTTTCTCTGTTAATTTGCAAGATTTACATGAAGAGGGAGATTGCCAGCAGCTGGAATTCTGGGCCTGAAAAAGCTATGTCAGATATACCTATTTTGCACATCTCTAAATGAGCTGAAATTTCACGAAGAATTGTTTTGGAATAAATAAAAAATACTGGAACAAATAAATAGCAGAGGGGGCCACCCAGGTGCCCACAAGGTACCAGGGCGCGCCCACCCCCTGGGCGTGCCCTAGTTGCTTGTGGGGCCCCTGGCCAGCCTCTGGTGCCTGTCTTCTTGTATATAAGCCCATTTTCCCTAGAAAAAATAAGGAGAGAACTTTCGGTATGGAACGTCGCCGTCTCAAGGCAGAACTTGGGCAGGGGCACTTTTGCTCTCCAGGGGAGCAATTCCGCCAGGGATACTTCCCTCCGGGAGGGGGAAATTGAAGCCATCTTCATCACCAACAACCCTCTCATCATGGGAGGATCAATCTTCATCAACATCTTCACCAGCACCATCTCATCTCAAACCCTAGTTCATATCTTATATTCAATCTTTGTATCAAAACCTCAGATTGGTACCTGTGGGTTGCTAGTAGTGTTGATTACATCTTGTAGTTGATGCTAGTTCGTTTATTTGGTGGAACATTATATGTTCAGACCCATTATGTTATTCAATACCCCTCTAATCTTGAACATGAATATGATCTGTGAGTAGTTTATTTTGTTCTTGAGGACATGGGAGAAGTCTTGTCATAAGTAAGCATGTGAATTTGGTATTCATCCGATATTTTGATGATATGTATGTTGTTGTTTCCCTTAGTGGTGTTATGTGAACATCGACTACATGACACTTCACCATCTTTGGGCCTAAGGGAATGCATTGTGGAGTAGTAATTAGATGATGGGTTGCTAGAGTGACAGAAGCTTAAACCCTAGTTTATGCGCTACTCCGTAAGGGGTTGATTTGGATTCATATGTTTAATGCTATGGTTAGATTTATCCTTTTTCTTCTTTCGTAGTTGCGGATGCTTGCGGGAGGGGTTAATCATAAGTGGGCGGCTTGTTCAAGTAAGAGCTGCACCCAAGCACCGGTCCACCCACATATCAAAGTAGCGAATGCGAATCAAACAAACATGATGAAAGTGACTAGATGAAATTCACGTGTGTCCTCAAGGGCGCTTTACTTATTATAACAGATTGTTCTGGCCCAATCCTTTGCTACAAAAAGTATTGGGCTACCTTACTGCACTTTTGTTATCGTTACTATTTATTGCTCGAATTATCTTGCTATCAAACTATCTGTTACCAGCAATTTCAGTGCTGGCAGAAAATACCTTGCTGAAAACCGCTTGTCATTTCCTTCTGCTCCTCGTTGGGTTCGACACTCTTACTTATCAAAAGGACTATGATTGATCCCCTATACCTGTGAATAATCAAAAAAAATCCAAAAATACCTTGTTGCAGTTTTATTACCGTTATTTTATTTTATCTATCTACCACCATGATATTTGATCCTCGCAAATAACCTCCAAGGGGATTGACAACCCCCTTAATCGCGTTGGGTGCACGTATTTGATTTTTGTGTATGTAGGTGTTGTTAACGAGGTTATGCGTGGTTCTCCTACTGTATTGGTAACCTTGGTTCTTAACTAAGGGAAATACTTATCTCTATTGTACTACATCATCCTCTCCTCTTCGAGGAAATCCCAACGCAGCTCATAAGTAGCAGGAAGAATTTCTGGCGCCGTTGCCAGGGAGACATCACCAAAACCTATCATGTACCTTCACATAAACTATCATATACTTTGTCTTACTTTCATTTGCCATTTGCCTCTCGTTTTCATCTCTCTCACTTCTAAAACAATTTTACAAAAAAACACAAAAATATTTGTATATGCTTGTTTGCTTGCTTTGTTGCTATGTCTCAAGAAAACACCAATTTGTTTGATTTTTTCCAATACTAATAATAATGATTTTATTAGTACTTCAATTGCTCCTCCCGCCACTAGTGCGGTGTCATGTGAAATTAATGCTGCTTTGTTAAAGCATGTTATGAAAGAACAATTTTCTGGTAGTCCTAATGAAGATGTTGGATCCCATCTTAATATTTTCCCTGAATTGTGTGATATGCAAAATAAAAAATATGTGGATAATGATATTGTCAAGTTGAAATTATTTCCGTTCTCACTGCGAGATCGTGCTAAACTTGGTTTTCATCCTAGCCTCAAAACAGTATTGATTCTTGGGATAAGTGTAAGGATGCTTTTATTAGCAATTATTTTCCTCCTGCTAAGATTATTTCTCTTAGAAATAAAATTATGAATTTTAAGCAACATGAGCATAAACATGTTGCACAATCTTGGGAGAGAATGAAATTAATGATAAGAAATTGTCCCACTCATGGTTTAAGCTTATGAATGATCATACAAAACTTTTATACGGGTCTAAACTTTGTTTCTAGAAATCTTTTAGGCTCTACCATAGGGGGTACCTTTATGGAAATCACATTAGGAGAAGCTACAAAACTCCTTGATAATATTATGACAAATTATTCACAATGACACACTGAAAGAACCCCAACTAGTAAGAAGGTAAATTCTGTTGAAGAAAATTAATACTCTGAGTGATAAAATGGATGCTCTTATGAAATTGGTTGCTAGTAAAAGTGATCATGTTGATCCCAATGATGTGACATTGTCTACTTTGATTGATCAAAATAATGATGCCATTGATGTGAATTTTGTCTCTAGAAATAATGTCAGGACCCCGATTCTAAGTCACAACGATCTAGCATGTAACACCTCATATCACTTTGCGGCCTCACGCACGGTATTCCCACGGGTGTCGCCTTACCTGGCCCGGGACCGTTTGCGCCTTTTGGCTCACATATATGATAGTGTCGCTAGCATCCATATGATAGAGAACCCGGGCCGACATGACTAGTCGTGAACCCAAAGTGGCACTAACTTACGGGGACAGGCATACATGAAACAACATCGAGCATGTCGGTCAGCAGCGTGTGAATTCGGGCTGTAGCAACTGGGCTAACAGGACTCCGGGAACCCGGGCTGTAGCAGTCTAGCAGGACTTCGCATGTCACCGCGTGACATTTCCTCGAAGGGACACACACAGGAACGAAGTGTATCACATGTCGGCCAGTCTAGGTGTTCCGGAGCAGTAGTGCTGGGCTAGCAGGACTCCGGTAAACTGGGCTGTAGCGGACTACCAAGGCTCAGTGGAAGCACTAGACTACATTTCCCCATAAGAGAGGCTACCAAGGAAAAACAACTAGATTGTCGGATCCCACACGTACCAAGCATTTCAATCATACACACAATATGCTCGATATGTGCAAATACAACATGGCATCACAACAAGACTCTACGACTCAGAGTATTTATTCATTCGGCTCCGAGGATCCAAGTATTACAAACATGGGTCTCATGACCCAACATACAGAGCATACAAGCATCAAGCGGAAGCATAACCATGTCTGAGTATAGACAACTACAAATGAAAAAGGCTGAGAAGCCTGACTATCTACAAGACCCTCCCAAGGGTATAAGATCATAGCTGAGGTATCAAGCTAAACGTCGAAGCCCATGCGGAACTACTAGTGAGACTGAAGTCTCTCTACAAAACATAAAATAAGCAAACGTGAGTACAAATGTACCTAGCAAGACTTACATCAGAACTAACTACATATGCATCGGTATCAACAAAGGGGGTGGTGGAGTTTAACTGCAGCAAGCCAGCTTTGACTCGGTGGCTATCCTAAACTACGACTGCAAGTAACTCTTTTGAGGTGGCGCACACGAGTCCACATATTCACCATTCAATACACCACTATGGATCCGCTCCCGTCTCCCTACGAGAACGCCATCCATAGCACTCACGCTTATCTTGCGCATTTTAGAGTATCCACTTTCACTTGTCTATGAACTGTTATAGGCAACCCAGAAGTCCTTCACCGCGGACACGGCTATTCGAATATATGATGTTAACCCTGCAGGGGTGTAGTTCTTCACACACGCTCTCGCCACTTACCACCATGTACACGTCGTGTATCTCGGCAACCTTCAAGCGGAAGCCTGGCGAGGGAGTCGGCCACGACCTGACTAACCACACAAGTCTCTAGTCCAGGTTTATCGCCTATATATTCGGGTTCCATCCACGAGGAGATCCGGCCGGGGTTTCGCTCACAGCCCCAAATGATGTGTGCAGGGTTCCCGAGACACCAAATGGGCGCCCGGTACACCGTGCCACGGTGTATCTACCGCATCATAACCCACCTCTAGGGTCAGCGCTACGCACGGCCTCCAACACATATCCTACAAACACCAGAGACTAGTTGCAACTCCTGGACAGAGATCAAGGCGATTAATAAGTCGAGAGAGTCAATTAAGGATCCCAATGTGTGGTAGTAGCTGTTCATGGATCACAAACACAGAACTCAGTTCCTGAGGACGGTTTCAATGAGACAACCCACCATGTACTCCTACATGGCCTCTCACCGCTACCTTTACCAAATCGTGTTCACACACTTAGCTCTCAACAGTAGGACATGTTCACCACATTCCAATTCATCCCCGATGAATCGGACCTGACTCAACTCTAAGCAGTAGCAGGCATGACAAACAAGCATGAATGAGTAGGCACATCAGGGCTCAAACAACTCCTACTCATGCTAGTGGGTTTCATCTATTTACTGTGGCAATGACAGGTCATGCAGAGGAAAGGGGTTAAACTACCGCAGCACGTAACAGTTGAATCGTTGTTGTCCAAATGCAGTAAAAGAGAGCAGGAGCGAGAGAGCGGGATTGTATCGGAAGGAACAAGGAGGTTTTGCTTGCCTGGCACTTCTGAAGATAGTATAACTCTTCATCGGTGTCATCGAACTCATCGTCGAAACCACGTCTACTAAGAGGGGACAAACACCGGCAACAGAGAAAGAACACAATCAATGTAATGCGACAATATGATGCATGATCATGACATGGCAATATGATGTGATTTGAGCTAATGCATCTAGCAACCAGATTAAATGAAGTTGGTTTGAATTAAAGATTCAAATTCAACTCCATATGTGAAGATTCAAATGCCATTTATTTCATTTGCCCTAAACAGTAGTCATAAGTTAATCTAACATGCATGCAAATGGTACAGATGCATAGATTGGATTTTTCTGATCATTTTTCAAATATAATTTATATTATTTGGAGTTATAGATAATTTTCTATGAATTTTAGAAGTTTTGGGCATTTTCTGAATTTCCTGAATAAGAATAAATCCAGAAAATGGCATTACTGCATCAGCATTGCGTCAGTAGGTCAACTGTGCCTGACCAGGTCAAACCTGACGACCAGGTCCCACATGTCGTTGACTCACTGCTAACTGGGAGTTAATCCCGTGTTGACTGGGATTTGACCCGCTGCGGGGCCCACTATCAGTGGCTGGAGGGCGGCTAATCAGTAGGATTAGCCCCTAATGGTCGTGCCATGTCGGCGTGGTTACGTCGGCGATGACCCGACGCGGCGACGATCACCGGCCGGCCGTTTCCGGCCACGGCTGGTCGCACGGTTAGGTGCGTTGGAGAGCCCGTGGTGCGGGGCATCTAGTGGTGGTCGTGGGGATGACGGGGACGGCGTGTAGCGGCGGCAGCAACGAGCTCAGGCGGTGGCGGGGCTCGGTGATGTGCGCGGGTGGTGCTGCGGGGTGCAAGCGGGCAAGGGGAGGCGCTAGCGAGGCTCAGCGCTGGGCGGCAAGCTCGGTGGACACGCACCCGGGACCAAATGGTCACCGGAGAGTCGTCGACGGCGAGCTCAGGCGGCGGTGCATCTTCGGCCTCTACGAGAACGGTGCTACAGCAAGCAAACGGGAGCGGGACTATGGGGGAAGGCTCGGGTGCTCCCGGTGATCACGTAGAGGTGGTCAGCGAGCTTGGGGAGGCAGCGAGTCGAGCGCGGGGTCGCCGGTGATCTCGGGGCCCGAAGGTTGAAGAAGAGTCGAGGAAGCCCTTGTGGGGCGCATCCGGTCGCGTGGCTTAGCGGAGACAGCGTAGAGGTCGACGGCGGATCTTTCTGCCATGGTGGGGAGGCTAGGCGAGCTCGGTGGGCGCGGTGGCAGCAAGCGGCGGAGACGGCAGCGTCCGGCTGCGGCGGTGCAGAGGCAAGGGAGGGAGCCGGGGAGGAGTGGGGGTGTCAGCAGGATCGGGACGGCTCTGGGGCGTTCACCCACGCGTCCAGAGGCTCGGCGGCAAGCAGGAGGAGGAGTGGCGCCTCACGGGCGCGTGCGCTGTCCCGCCTCTGCCTACTGCCAGAGGTTAGGGATGACTGGCACCAGGACAGGTGGGCTGGGCCAGCACTTGTGAGGCCTAGATAAGCATTCTCTCTCTCTCTCTGGTTTTTCTATTTATTTATGTTTTCTATTTTCTGCAATTGGTTTTGATTTGATTTAAAACATCAAATCATTTTTTTGAACTTTCTGTAAATTATTATGTGAACTCAGAAACTAGTCCAAGGTCACAGGCAACTTACAAAATATTTGAACTTTATTTCTTATATAACAGAAATAAATTCAACTCAAATATGTCATTGATTTAAATCAAAGGCCCAAAATAATTTATTTCTGTGACTCCAAATATATTGGTTTGAATTTCACCTCATGCCAATATTTTCAGAGAATAACAGAAACATTTTCTTGGACTCATTTGATGAGATTTAAATGTTGGTTATTTTTAGAGGTTTTCTGAGGCTTTTGAAAAATTCTCAATTCAAATTTCATTTGAATTTAAACATGATGCTCACATGGAAGCTAGCATAGGTCAGACCAGAATTAGGGATGTGACAACTCACCCCCACTAAACAAGAATCTCGTCCCGAGATTCAAGACGTGAGGTAAGATGGAAGGGGAACGCATAACTAACACAACCTTCACGATCCAGGTTGTACTTCATAAGAACGTTGATACGATCACCATCTTTGTCGATGTCTTGCTCTGAGAACTCCAACTAACATGACAACGAGAGGAAAGGGCAAACTCTAGAAGGGTCGATCTTCTCGAAGATCGAACAACTCAGGATCAACTCACGAAATGAGACATAGCAACATCTCTTGAGCTGAGACACGAAGCACACATCCAAAGGAATGGAGTGAAGCAGATGACGAAGGTTCACTAGGTAGACAACAATTTCACGCTTAACAAGGTGGTGAAGGGTTGTCAACTTAGCGAGGATTGAGTTGCCATGATACCATAACGAGACACCTTAGAGGAGGTGACTTGTAGAGTTATTTCCTTAAGTGGCAAAAAGAATTACTTTTGATTCAGAGATCAACAAAATTCTCTAACCCAGCCTAAGGAAATTCACCAACAATCGTTTGGGGAAGTACGAAAGTATGGCATACCCGGACTAGAATGAATGATGTGGACTACCTTATTGAAGACAAAGCAATGGATGATTTTGCTTATCATCGAGAATGGATGGAATCTGTGGTAGGACCACTTTGAAGATGATCCTAATCAGTAATTACTGAGAAAGGTAGTCCATAGGGGATGGCACAATGGCGGTGCAAGCTGGGAGCAAAATACAAATGCTGGGAATGATTCTAGTAACCGGCGAGAAACTCAACAGACGAGAGTGATTCCACTGTTTGAATGGTTCTAGCATAATTGAGGAAACCGAGAGCACAAGGACCCCTGAGGATCAACTTCTAGAATAAGTTGCACTAAATCCTCATGGAGAAGATGGTCAAATAGCTCAATGAAGATACTACAATGATAGATCTTCCATCTAGGTGTGTCGGCCAGAACATCAACCTTGTCGAGACCTACATCATAGATCTTGGAAAAGTTCCAACCATCATATCTGCCTGAGATTCAGATCTGGTTGGTAACGTGGTATTCCAGACTCATCAAGTCTAGAAAAAAATGAAAGTTTCCAACACAAATCGACGAGATGGCGTTGCAAGATTCTCGGGGAATGAACTACGATAGCAAGCACCAAAACATGAGCTGGTTCTGCTACTCACATGTGAACATGCTGTCCAAGACAAGCATGACCACGTAGAAGTCTTACGATAAAACACTACCGGGTTCAGGTGGGGAAACAACATCGAGGACAACGAAGTCCTAACATAAGCCATGATTCCTAAGAAGGGACTTCTTCTCCATGAACAAGTCAATCAGTGGCTTGGTGTGCTAGGGATACATATAGAATGAAGGTTGCAAGTCTCCAGACCACAGAATACTTCGCACATATGCATGACTAACTTGGGATGATTCCAGAGGAAGCAAAAACAAACTTTCTCGAATTCAAGGTGGCAACTTGCTTCAAATGCACATGAACTAGAGGAAGTCACTTCTTTCATCCAACATATTCTTCATGAACGGGCACGAAGATAATGCTTACAAAAGTTTCCAAGGACTGGCTTAATGTTCAACATGAATCATGGAGAAGATAAAATGTTGCTGATGGGTTCAACAACAAATCATAAAGATTTCCATGAAGATGGAACTCCACAACTATGTGAACAAAGCAATAGCATTGATCAGAACAAAAGATATAATGGTGTATGTTCAAGGATCAACCATGAGTAAGACAACATTACGAACATCGTTGGTTCTGATTTGATTTGAGGATAGCCCACACTCAAATCAAAGTTTTAACAAGACAATAGATCCAACAATTGATCACGAGGACCAATTGGTGAAGATATCATCTTTCTTTAACACACACACAAACACAAAGATATCTCTTTGGGATGAACTAAGTTAGGCAAAGCTTTTATCCTCCAACTCTCCAAGTTGTTGTTTAGCTTAACCAACTAGCTCAGGGATATCCAACACAGATTCTTGGAGAAGGGGTGGTTTATAAGAAACCAACTTGATCACGAACTCAACATAGCGGTCAGGTGACAACCTGGTTATACTTCCGAGAAGATACACGGAAAATCACGAACCACCGATATTTCACTAAGCTCGAGAACAATCTTGCTTTTCAGGGCAAGACGATATGATCAAGGGAGCGAGGAATTGACACAATCCTAACTCACTGATCGAAGAGTGCACCAGGAAATATGGACTAGGTAGCACGACCCATCTTAGAATGATGGTTCAGTACCAACACGCTAAGAATGAAATTATTGTCCATTAACTACCGAGCAACGGAGTTGCTAGGAGTATCGATTTCACACATCACGGTTCACTTGTCGACATTCTGGCTTCAACAACACGGAGACCAAGAAATGAACAATGACGGCGAGAGGTATCACTGTATCAAGAGTTCATAGGAGGTGGTGCAATTCCCATGACATTTTGATATAAAGGGGGTAATACTCCAGGTAGAACAGACTAGAAGCTGGATTGGCATTCTTAATCTGCGGAATACAATTGCTTTGACCCAATCCTAGATATGGATGAGGTACTGGAGTTTGTTTCTCCTAGTCATTCTGAAATTGAATGGCTTGACGGACCACAACAGTAATAGGTATCGATGAACGAATGCACATATACTCTTGACTATCAATTGACAGATGAGGGCCAGAAAATAACTAAAGAGGGACAACTCAAAGGAACATATAACTTTCTGAGTTGTGGATGCATAGATCAGTATGTCGAGCAAAGTTCAACATAATTCTTCCGGATAACCCATGCAGAAAAGGAAGGACTGGCAGAGTCACAATATGAATGGAGTACTCCTCAAGAGCACCCTGGTTGTGATCTTTTGGTTCAAAAGAACTTCTGCCATGATGGTTCATGGTATTGGAAGAATGAGATACCACGGACCTCGAGGACTATCGCAAAGGTTACTAATATCCTAAAGGTACGAGCAACACTATCAACACGAGGTAAGTAGAGTGAATCTTGGGCTTAAGAACCTAGAGATAGAAGGCCTACTAACTAAATGGCATCACGGGATGCTTTCGAGAATGGGGCCAGAATCATCACACTGGGAACACAAAACATGGCTAGATTACTAGGTGACTCCCTAAGACAGCTAGGGTCATAATAATAGCTCCAACATATATGTTGCCTCAACTCTCCGATTAGTGTGGTTAAACTGGCCCAAAGAAACATCGGGAACGGAAAGAAGGGATTTGCAAATGCATTAGGCTATTTAGAAATCTGGGATGACTCGGACAGCATAACGTCTGGAAATGCTCAAAAAGATTTGAGACATCCTGCAAAAATGGTGGCATAACTACTCAGAAGCACAATATCAAGGTTCCGAGACCAACTATGAACACACGGAAGTAGTAGAAACTGAACTGGGGCTTAAATCCATCAATCCTATAAGTCTCTATCATAGTAACTCGTCATCCTGATAGATAGATGAGAAGGCCTTGTTCTTAATCCCCGTAGAAAGGAAGAGGATGACTCATATCAGAAGGGCGTAAGGTAAAGGAATAAAAAGAGCCTTGCGTTCCCTTCCACAATCAATTCCCTTATATAACTAAAGCATTTCTAGACTCGACTTCGACCAGTTTGGCTTGGTAATCCTACAGGCGGTCAGGCTCTGATACCAACGCTGTCAGGACCCTGATTCTAAGTCACACCGATCTAGCATGTAACACCTCATATCACTTTGCGGCCTCACGCACGGTATTCCCACGAGTGTCGCCTTACCTGGCTCGGGACCGTTTGCACCTTTTGCCTCACGTATATGATAGTGTCGCTAGCATCCATATGATAGAGAACCCGGGCCGACATGACTAGTCGTGAACCCAAAGTGGCACTAACTTACGGGGACAGGCATACATGAAACAACATCGAGCATGTCGGTCAGCAGCGTGTGAATCCGGGCTGTAGCAACTGGGCTAACAGGACTCTGGGAACCTGGGCTGTAGCAAGCTAGCAGGACTCCGGATGTCACCGCGTGACATTTCCCAGAAGGGACAGACACAGGAACGAAGTGTATCACATGCCGGCCAGTCTAGGTGTTCCGGAGCAGTAGTGCTGGGCTAGCAGGACTCCGATAAACCGGGCTGTAGCGGACTACCAAGGCTCAGTGGAAGCACCAGACTACATTTCCCCATAAGAGAGGCTACCAAGGATAAACAACTAGATTGTCGAATCCCACACATACCAAGCATTTCAATCATACACACAATATGCTCGATATGTGCAAATACAACATGGCATCACAACAAGACTCTATGACTCATAGTATTTATTCATTAGGCTCCGAGGAGCCAAGTATTACAAACATGGGTCTCATGACCCAACATACAGAGCATACAAGCATCAAGCGGAAGCATAACCATGTATGAGTACAGACAACTACAAATGAAAAAGGCTAAGAAGCCTGACTATCTACAAGACCCTCCCAAGGGTACAAGATCGTGGCTGAGGTATCAAGCTAAATGTCGAAGTCCACGCGGAACTACTAGTGAGACTGAAGTCTCTCTGCAAAACTTAAAATAAGCAAACGTGAGTACAAATGTACCCAGCAAGACTTACATCAGAACTAACTACATATGCATCGGTATCAACAAAGGGGGTGGTGGAGTTTAACTGTAGAAGCCAGCTTTGACTCGGTGGCTATCCTAAACTACGACTGCAAGTAACTCTTTTGAGGTGGCGCACACGAGTCCATATATTCACCATTCAATACACCACTATGGACCCGCTCCCGTCTCCCTACGAGAACGTCATCCATAGCACTCACGCTTATCTTGTGCATTTTAGAGTATCCACTTTCACTTGTCTATGAACTGTTATAGGCAACCCAGAAGTCCTTCACCGCGGACACGGCTATTCGAATAGATGATGTTAACCCTGCTGGGTGTACTTCTTCACACACGCTCTCGCCACTTACCACCATGTACACGTCGTGTATCTTGGCAACCTTCAAGCGGAAGCCTGGCGAGGGAGTCGGCCATGACCTGACTAACCACACAAGTCTCTAGTCCAGGTTTATCGCCTATTCGGGTTCCATCCGCGAGGAGATTCGGCCGGGGTTTCGCTCACAGCCCCAAACGATGTGTGCAGGGTTCCCGAGACACCAAACGGGCGCCCGGTACATCGTGCCACGGTGTATCTACCGCATCATAGCCCAACCCTAGGGTCGGCGCTATGCACGGCCTCCAACACATATGCTACAAACACCAGAGACTAGTTGCAACTCCTGGACAGAGATCAAGGCGATTAATAAGTCGAGAGAGTCAATTAAGGATCCTAATCTGTGGTAGTAGTTGTTCATGGATCACAAACACAGAACTCAGTTCCTGAGGGCGGTTTCAATGAGACAACCCACCATGTACTCCTACATGGCCTCTCAACGCTACCTTTACCAAATCGTGTTCACACACTTAGCTCTCAATAGTAGGACATGTTCACCACATTCCAATTCATCCCCGATGAATCGGACCTGACTCAACTCTAAGCAGTAGCAGGCATGACAAACAAGCATGAATGAGTAGGCACATCAGGGCTCAAACAACTCCTACTCATGCTACTGGGTTTCATCTATTTACTGTGGCAATGACAGGTCATGTAGAGGAAAGGGGTTCAACTACCGCAACACATAACAGTTGAATCGTTGTTGTCCAAATGCAGTAAAAGAGAGCAGGAGCGAGAGAGTGGGATTGTATCGGAATGAACAAGGAGGTTTTGCTTACCTGGCACTTCTGAAGATAGTATAACTCTTCATCGGCCTCATCGACCTCATCATCGAAACCACGTCTACTGAGAGGGGACAAACACCAGCAACAGAGAAAGAACACAATTAATGCAATGCGACAATATGATGCGTGATCATGACATGGCAATATGATGTGATTTGAGCTAATGCATCTAGCAACCAGATTAAATGAAGTTGGTTTGAATTAAAGATTCAAATTCAACTCCATATGTGAAGATTCAAATGCCATTTATTTCATTTGCCCTAAACAGTACTCATAAGTTATTATAACATGCATGTAAATGGTACAGATGGATAGATTGGATTTTTCTGATCATTTTTCATATATAATTTATATTATTTGGAGTTATAGATAGTTTTCTATGAATTTTAGAAGTTTTGGGCATTTTCTGAATTTCCTGAATAAGAATAAATCCAGAAAATGGCATTACTGCGTCAGCATTGTGTCAGCACTGCGTCAGCAGGTCAACTGTGGCTGACCAGGTCAAACCTGACGACCGGGTCCCACATGTCGTTGACTCACTGCTAACTGGGAGTTAATCCCGTGTTGACTGGGATTTGACCCGCTGTGGGGCCCACTGTCAGTGGCTGGAGGGTGGCTAATCAGTAGGATTAGCCCCTAATGGTCGTGCCATGTCAGCGTGGTTACGCCGGCGATGACCCGACGCAGCGACGATCGTCGGCCGGCCGTTTCCAGCCACGGCTGGTCGCGCGGTTAGGTGCGTTGGAGAGCCCGTGGTGCGGGGCATCCAGTGGTGGTCGTGGGGATGCCGGGGATGGCGTGTAGCGGCGGCGGCAACAAGCTCAGGCGGCGGCGGGGCTCGGTGATGTGCGCGGGTGTTGCTGCGGGGTGCAAGCGGGCAAGGGGAGGTGCTAGCGAGGCTCAGCGCTGGGCGGCAAGCTCGGTGGACACACACCCGGGACCAAATGGTCACCGGAGAGTCGTCGGCGGCGAGCTCAGGCGGCGGTGCATCTTCGGCCTCTACGAGAATGGTGCTACAGCGAGCAAACGGGAGCGGGATTAGGGGAAAAGGATCGGGTGCTCACGGTGATCACGTAGAGGTGGTCAGTGAGCTCGGGGAGGCAGCGGGTCGAGCACGGCGCCGCCGGCGATCTCGGGGCCCGAAGGTTGAAGAAGAGGTCGAGGAAGCCGTTGTGGGGTGCATCCGGTCGCGTGGCTCAGCAGAGACGGCGTAGAGGTCGAGGGCGGATCTTTCTGCTATGGTGGGGAGGCTAGGCGAGCTCGGTGGGCGCGGTGGCAGCAAGCGGCGGCGACGGCAGCGTCCGGCTGCGGCGGTGCAGAGGCGAGGGAGGGAGCAGGGGAGGAGTGGGGGTGTCAGCGGGATCGGGACGGCTCTGGGGCGTTCACCCATGCGTCCAGATTCTCGGCGGCATGCAGGAGGAGGCATGGCGCCTCGCGCGCGTGTGCGTTGTCCCGCCTCTGCCTACTGGCAGAGGTTAGGGATGACTGGCACCAGGCCAGGTGGGCTGGGCCAGCATAGGTGAGGCCCAGGTAAGCATTCTCTCTCTCTGGTTTTTCTATTTATTTATGTTTTCTATTTTCTGCAATTGGCTTTGATTTGATTTAAAACATCAAATCATTTTTTTGAACTTTTTGTAAATTGTTATGTGAGCTCAGAAACTAGTCCAAGGTCACAGGCAACTTACAAAATATTTGAACTTTATTTCTTATATAATAGAAATAAATTCAACTCAAATATGTCATTGATTTAAATCAAAGGCCCAAAATAATTTATTTCTGTGACTCCAAAAATATTGGTTTGAATTTCAGCTCGTGCCAATATTTTCACACAATAACAGAAACATTTTCTTGGACTCATTTGATGAGATTTAAATGTTGGTTATTTTTAGAGGTTTTCTGAGGCTTTTGAAAATTCCTCAATTCAAATTTCATTTGAATTTAAACATGATGCTCACATGGAAGCTAGCATAGGTCAGACGAGAATTAGGGATGTGACAAATAATTTCAACAACAACGCTTATAGGAGTAGTTTCAATTCTAGACCGTTTCCCGAAAAATCCTCTAATAATTATGGTAATTCATATAATAATAATGGGATACCCTATGATCTTGAGAACAATATTAAATAATTCATCAATTCCCAAAAGATTTTTAATGCCATGGAGAAGAAAAATTGAATAAAGTTGATGATATGGTCACAAACATGGATAGAATTGCTCATGATGTGGATACTCTCAAAATTAAAATTTTGCCACCCAAGCATGATATTAGTGAGTCTATTGAAGCTATCTATGTCTCCACTAATGAAAGTAAAGAGAGAGCCGCTAGGTTGAGAGCTAAGAGCGAATTTCTAGAAAAAGCGATTCCACCCGGTTCTTATCGTAATCATGATGAAGATATTAAAATGATTGGTGTCTCACCTATTGAATATTTATTTAGTTATATAAAACTTTATGAGAAAGGGACTGAAGATGAGTCAACTTTAGCTAGAAGGTGTCTGAGAGCACAAGTGCTCCCTGGGTGATTTTGGTAATTACTGTCAACATATCTCTTGTTGGACTGATAGTTTTATCTAGTATATTTCAGATAAGTTCAACAATGGAGTGGCAAGGACAAGAGGATGTGGAACCCCCCTCAAAATGCTAAGGACAAGGATTGGCAAAAGCTCAAGACTCTAAATTTTTGTTTAAGTGATCCAAGATCACATTGAGTCCATAGGAAAGCCAATACTATTAAAAGGGGATGAGGTGTTGCTTAGTGATCTTGTTGCTCAAGTGCTTCATGACATTGCTCCAAAACCCTTAGCCACTTTCTCTATCCACATATGTCCTAGCCCTAATTTCCAACTCGGCCCCATCGATATTTCCCATCTGGAGCCACCGAGTTCATCTGGACTTAGCCACTGGCAAAAACCCTAACAATTCGGTCTTACCGATACGGATCTCGGTACCACCGAGATGGCCTTGCCAGCGCTTTGTGACTTGTTGCACTCAGTTCGGTCTCATTGAGATGTTGCAATCGGTCCCATCGAGTTGGCTTGACTGATTCTCTGTTGCTTGTTGCTTCACTTCGGTCCCACCGAGATGATGCAATCGGCGCCACCGAGATGAGGTTTGCCCTAAGCCCTAGCACATCGGTCCCACTGAGTTGTTCCAGTCGGTCCCACCGAGATTCCCAACATTCATATTTTTGTACAGATTAGTGCCACCGAGATGGGTCAAAAGTGTGTAATGGTTGGATTTTGTGTGGAGGCTATATATACCCCTTCACCCCTTCTTCCTCAGAAAACAGAGCCATCAGAACGTGCCTACACTTCCACCATTCATTTTCTGATAGAGAACCACCTACTCATGTGTTGAGATCAAGAGATTCCATTCCTACTGTCGATGTCAAAACCGGTAGATCTTAGGTAGGGGGTCCTGAACTATGTGTCTGAGGATCAATGGTAACAAGGGACGATGGGGACACAATGTTTACCAAGGTTTGGGCCCTCTAAAAGGAGGTAAAACCCTACGTCCTGCTTGATTGTATTAAATGAGTATAGGGGTTACAAGAGTTGATCTACCTTGAGATCATAATGGCTAGACCCTAGCTGTCCAGCCTATGAGAATTCTGATAGACTCTACGGACTAAACCCTCCGGTTTATATACACACTGAAGGGGCCTAGGGTTGTACAGAGTCGATTTGTAGGGGAAGGAAATAACATATCCGGACATCAAACTTGCCATCCACGCATATAGGAGTCCTACCCGGACACGGGGGAAAGTCTTCTGCTTTTATCTTCATGGCCCATCAGTCCAGCCCATATCAAATAGCCCGGACACCCGAGGACCCCCTAATCCAGGACTCCCTCAGTAGCCCCTGAACCAGTCTTCGAGGACGATGTGTTCGGCATGCAGATTGTCTTCGTCATTGCAAGGCGGGTTCCTTCTCCTGAACATTTTAGGATAACTCCCTGCACAAAGGAACTGTATCCGGCTCTATATAATTAATACAACCCTTAGCCACGAAGGCAAGATGTCAAAATAAAACAGTGTCTTTTACTGACAACTTTTTCGGCGAGGTGTCACACTTGGCTCTTTAACATTTCAAACCGTTTTCACGCCTCCTGTTTCGTGTGTTTCGAGGCATAGCCTCCATTGGCACGTCTTGTCAAAACAGAGATCGTGCCCGCCCATTGCGGGATTCTCATCAATACGGTTTTGGGTAATCCAACCGCGCCTTTCGCACGATCTCTTTGGGAACAGGCGAGTTTCAAGGCTTGAGAGGGGGGCGTTTGGTATTTCACCGCCTATAAGAGGGTAAAAAAATCCTTTCTTTTTTCCCCGCGCCTTCTTGTTGCTCCTGCCTTCCCATCTCTGAGCTCCAGCGCCCAAAACTTCAACCTTTCCCACCGCCACCTTTCACCCCAGCCATGGCCAGATCCGGTTCCAAGGGCAAGTGGGAGGCCTCCTCCGTCACCGAGAAGGACATTAAGGATCTCCGGAGCGTGGGCTATCTTTCCGCGGACATCGCACATAGGCTCTCTGACAAAGATCAGGTTATCCCTAATCCGGAGCCGGGCGAGAGGGTCGTGTTCATCGCTCATTTCCTTCGAGGGCTAGGGTTTCCCCTCCTCCCCTTCATCCGAGGCCTCATGTTCTACTACGGGCTAGATTTCCATGATCTAACCCCAAATTCCTTCCTCCACATATCGGCGTTCGTCGTCGTGTGTGAGGATCTTCTTCGCATCCCCCCGCACTTCGGCTTATGGCTCAAGGTCTTCAATCTGAAGCCGAAGGTGGTCGACGGACATCATGCAGATTGCGGCGGGGCTATGGTCAGTAAGCTCCCCAATGCCGTATGGCCCAAAGGGGTATTTGTCGAGACTGTCAAGGTGTGGCAGCAAGAGTGGCTCTACATCACCGAACCTCGCGACGCCAAGTGGGCGGCCACACCTCACATTTATATTTCTTTAAATCATGATAAATGTTTATTATTCATGCTAGAATTGTATTAACCGAAAACTTAGTACATGTGTGAATACATTGACAAACAGAGTGTCACTAGTATGGCTCTACTTGACTAGCCCGTTCATCAAAGATGGTTAAGTTTCCTAGCCATAGACATGAGTTGTCATTTGATGAACGGGATCACATCATTAGAGAATGATGTGATTGACAAGACCCATTCGTTAGCTTAGCACTATGATCGTTTAGTTTATTGCTATTGCTTTCTTCATGACTTATACATGTTCCTATGACTATGAGATTATGCAACTCCCGAATACCGGAGGAACACTTAGTGTGCTATCAAATGTCACAACGTAACTGGGTGATTATAAAGATGCTCTACAGGTGTCTCCGATGGTGTTTGTTGAGTTGGCATAGATCGAGATTAGGATTTGTCACTCCGATTGTCGGAGAGGTATCTCTGGGCCCTCTCGGTAATGCACATCACTATAAGCCTTGCAAGCAATTTGACTAATGAGTTAGTTGCGGGATGATGCATTACGGAACGAGTAAAGAGACTTGCCGGTAACGAGATTGAACTAGCTATGATGATACCAACGATCGAATCTCGGGCAAGTAACATACCGATGACAAAGGGAACAACGTATGTTGTTATGCGGTTTGACCGATAAAGATCTTCGTAGAATATGTAGGAACCAATATGAGCATCCAGGTTCCGCTATTGGTTATTGACCAGATCCTGAAACTGAGTGCTTCTGCTGTGAAGGAAATAGTCACTGGAAGCGGAACTGCCCCAAATACTTGGCGGATAAGAAGGATGGCAAAGTGAACAAAAGTATATATGATATACATGTTATTGATGTGTACTTTACTAGTGTTCATAGTAGCCCCTGGGTATTTGATACTGGTTCAGTTGCAATGATTAGTAACTCGAAAAAGGAGTTACAAAATGAACAAAGACTAGTTGAGGACAAGGTGACGATGTGTGTTGGAAGTGATTCCAAGGTTGATAAGATCACCATCGCACACTCCCTTTACCTACGGGATTAGTGTTGAACCTAAAATAAATGTTATTTGGTGTCTGCGTTAAGCATAATATGATTGGATCATGTTTATTGCAATACGGTTATTCATTTAAGTCAAAGAATAAATGTTATTCTATTTACATAAAACCTTCTGTGGTCATACACCCAAGGTGAATGGTTTATTGAATCTCGATCGTAGTGATACATATATTCATAAAATTGATGCCAAAAGATGCAAAGTTGATAATGATAGTGCAACATATTTGTGGCACTGCCGTTTAGGTCATATTGGTGTAAAGAGCATGAAGAAACTCCATGCTGATGGGATTTTGGAATCACTTGATTATGAATCACTTGATGCTTGCGAACCATGCCTCATGGGCAAGATGACTAAGACTCCGTTCTCCGGAACAATGGAGCGAGCAACTAACTTGTTGGAAATAATACATACTGATATATGTGATCCGATGAGTGTTGAGGCTCACGGCAGGTATCGTTATTATCTGACCTTCATAGATGATTTGAGCAGATATGGATATACCTATTTAATGAAACATAAGTCTGAACATTTGAAAAGGTTCAAAGAATTCCAGAGTGAAGTGGAAAATCATCGTAACAAGAAAATAAAGATTCTACGATCTGATCGTGGAGATGAATATTTGAGTTATGAGTTTGTTCTTCATTTGAAACAATTTGGAATAGTTTCACAACTCACGCCACCTGGAACACCACAGCGTAATGGTGTGTCCAAACGTCGTAACCGTACTTTATTGGATATGGTGCGATCTATGATGTCTCTTACCGATTTACCATTATCGTTTTGGGGTTATGCATTAGAGACAGTTGCATTCACGTAAAATAGGGCATCATCTAAATCCGTTGAGACGACACCATATGAACTGTAATTTAGCAAGAAACCTAAGCTGTCGTTTCTTAAAATTTGGGGGTGTGATGCTTATGTGAAAAATCTTCAACCTGATAAGCTCGAACCCAATCAGAGAAATGCGTCTTCATAGGATACCCAAAGGAAACTATTGGGTACACCTTCTATCACAGATCTGAAGGCAAGATATTCGTTGTTAGAATGGATCCTTTCTAAAGAAGGAGTTTCTCTCGAAAGAAGTGAGTGGGAGGAAAGTAGAACTTGATGAGGTAATTGTACCTGCTCCCTTATTGGAAAGTAGTTCATCACAGAAATCAGTTCCAGTGATTCCTACGCCAATTAGTGAGGAAGCTAATAATGATGATCAAGAACTTCAAGTTACTACCAAACCTCGTAGGTCAACCAGAGTAAGATCCGCACCAGAGTGGTATGGTAATCCTGTTCTGGAGGTCATGTTACTTGACCATGACGAACCTGCGAACTATGAGGAAGAAATGATGAGCCCAGTTTCCGCGAAATGGTTTGAGGCCATGGAATCTGAGATGGGATCCATGTATGAGAACAAAGTATGGACTTTGATTGACTTGCGTGATGATCGGTGAAGCCATTAAAAATAAATGGATCTTCAAGAGGAAGACGGATGCTGATAGTAGTGTTACTATCTACAAAGCTCGAATTATCGCAAAAGGTTTTCGACAAGTTCAAGGTGTTGACTACGATGAGATTTTCTCACTTGTATCGATGCTTAGAGTCTGTCCGAATCATGTTAGCAATTGCCACATTTTATGAAATTTGGCAAATGGATGTCAAAACTGCATTCCTTAATGGATATCTTAAAGAAGGGTTGTATGGGATGCAACCAGAAGGTTTTGTCGATCCTAAAGGTGCTAACAAAGTGTGCAAGCTCCAGCGATCCATTTATGGACTGGTGCAAGCCACTCGGAGTTGGAATATACGCTTTGATAGTGTGATCAAAGCATATGGTTTTATACAGACCTGTGGTGAAGCATGTATTTACAAGAAAATGAGTGGGAGCACTACAGCCTTCCTCATAAGTATATGTGAATGAAATATTGTTGATCGGAAATGATGTAAAATTTTCTGGAAAGCATAAAGGAGTGTTTGAAAGGAGTTTTTCAAAGAAAAACCTCGGTGAAGCTGCTTACATATTGAGCATCAAGATCTATAGAGATAGATCAAGACGCTTGATAAGATTTTTTCAATGAGTATATACCTTGACAAGATTTTGAAGTAGTTCAAAATGGAACAGTCAAAGAAGGAGTTCTTGCCTGTGTTGCAAGGTGTGAAGTTGAGTAAGACTCAAAAACACGACCACAGCAGAAAATAGAAAGAGAATGAAAGTCATTCCCTATGCCGCAGTCATAGGTTCTATGAAGAATGCCATGCTGAATACCAGACCTATTGTGTACCTCACCATGAGTTTGGCAAAGGAGTACAATAGTGATCCAAGAGTAGATTACTGGACAGCGGTCAAAATTATCCTTGGAGGACTAAGGAAATATTTCTCGGTTATGGAGGTGATAAAGAGTTTGTCGTAAAGAGCTACGTCGATGCAAGCTTTAACACCGATCTAGATGACTCTAAGTCTTGATCTAGATACATATTGGAAGTGGGAGCAATTAGCTAGAGTAGCTCCGTGGAGAGCATTGTAAACATAGAAATTTGTAAAACACATACGGCTCTGAATGTGGCAGATCCGTTGACTAAACTTCTCTCACAAGCAAAACATTATCACACCTTAGTACTCTTTGGATGTTAATCACATAGCAATGTGAACTAGATTATTGACTCTAGTAAACCCTTTTGAGTGTTGGTCACATGGCGATGTGAACTATGGGTGTTAATCACATGGTGATGTGAACTATTGGTGTTAAATCACATGGCGATGTGAACTACATTATTGACTCTAGTGCAAGTGGGAGACTGAAGAAAATATGCCCTAGAGGCAATAATAAAGTTGTTATTTATATTTCCTTATATCATGATAAATGTTTATTATTCATGCTAGAATTATATTAACCGGAAACTTAGTACATGTGTGAATACATAGACAAACAGAGTGACACTAGTATGCCTCTACTTGACTAGCCCGTTAATCAAAGATGGTTAAGTTTCCTAGCCATAGACATGAGTTGTCATTTGATGCACGGGGTCACATCATTAGAGAATGATGTGATTGACAAGACCCATTTGTTAGCTTAGCACTATGATCGTTTAGTTTATTGCTATTGCTTTCTTCATGACTTATACATGTTCTTATGACTATGAGATTGTGCAACTCCTAAATACCGGAGGAACACTTAGTGTGATATCAAACGTCACAACGTAACTGGGTGATTATAAAGATGCTCTACAGGTGTCTCCGATGGTGTTTGTTGAGTTGGCATAGATCGAGATTAGGATTTGTCACTCCGATTGTCGGAGAGGTATCTCTGGGCCCTTTCGGTAATGCCCATCACTATAAGCCTTGCAAGCAATGTGACTAATGAGTTAGTTGCAGGATGATGCATTACGGAACGAGTAAAGAGACTTGCCGGTAACGAGATTGAACTAGCTATGATGATACCGACGATCGAATCTCGGGCAAGTAACATACCGATGACAAAGGGAACAACGTATGTTGTTATGCGGTTTGACCGATAAAGATCTTCGTAGAATATGTAGGAACCGATATGAGCATCCAGGTTCCGCTATTGGTTATTGACCGGAGATGAGTCTCGGTCATGTCTACATAGTTCTCGAACCCGTAGGGTCCGCACGCTTAACGTTCGATGACAGTATGTATTATGATTTTTGTGATTGAATGTACCGAAGGTTGTTCGGAGTCCCGGATGTGATCACGGACATAACGAGGAGTCTCAAAATGGTTGAAACATGAAGTTTGATATATTGGAAGGTTATGTTTGGACACCGGAATGGTTTCGGATGAGTTCGGGCAATTTCCGGAGTTAATGGGCCTTCATGGGCCATGGTGGAAGCGAGGAGGAGGCGGTCAAGTGGAGGGGCGTGCCCCCCCCCAAGCCCAATCCGAATTGGGGAGAGGGGCTGGGCCCCCTTTCCTTCTCTCCCTCTTCCCCTTCCTTCCCCCTCCTAGTTGGACTAGGAAAGGGGGGAAACCTACTCCTAGTAGGAGTAGGAATCCCCCCTTGGGGAGCACCCTAGGAGGCCGGCCCTCCCCCTCCTCCACTCCTTTATATACGGGGGAAGAGGGCACCCCATAGACACACAAGTTTGTTTGAGCCATGTGCGGTGCCCCCCTCCACAGATTTGCACCTCGGTCATATTGTCGTAGTGCTTAGGCGAAGCCCTGCATCGGTAACTTCATCATCACTGTCACCACGTCGTCGTGCTGACGAAACATTCCCTCAGCCTCAGCTGGATCTAGAGTTCGAGGGACGTCACCGAGCTGAACGTGTGCAGATCGCGGAGGTGTCGTGCGTTCGGTACTTGATCGGTTGGATCGCGAAGACGTTCGACTACATCAACCGTGTTACTTACGCTTCCGCTTTCGGTCTACGAGGGTACGTGGACACACTCTCCCCGCTCGTTGCTATGCATCTCCTAGATAGATCTTGCGTTATCGTAGGAAATTTTTTGAAATACTGCGTTCCCCAACACCCCCTACGAGACTCACCTCATGGACCGCCAAGGGCCTTGATTGGGGGTCCCAACCAGAGGTGATGATGCTGCAGAAGCCCATCTGCAACGTGTTGGGTAAAAACACTGGTCTCGCAAACATGATTCAAGTGATGCTCTTCCGCTGTGTCCTTCCCTGCCAACTCCGGGCCTCCCCTATGTGGGAGTTCAATCCGGAAGAGCCACGGACCTTGAAGCGCTTATTCGGCACCACGCACAAAGATATATGGATGCAACTTTTCAAGGCCCACAAGAGTTGGCCAATGAAGACCGAGGACATCGGACTCGACAGTGAGAACCCAGCCTCAGTGGTAAGCATAACCCTCCCGAAGACTTATTTGGCTAACACTTCAGATGTGATGAAGATTATATTATCCTCTTTACATACAGGGCTGGACGGCGAAGGTGGAGCGGATCAACTGTCCGGCGCCGCTACCGTAGAACCCGGCCACCCCCAGCTAACGGAGATGTTGGTCCCGGCCAAGGTTGTCAGAATCGTGATTCTGAATCGAATCGGAGCTCTGATGGTTGGATCGTAAATCATAGAATCTTGACTATCAGGATCGTAGAAACGTAGATTCTAGAGACTAAAATCATAGAATCGGAGGGGTTAGTTTGGATCGTAAAGTCGTAGAATCGTTCAATAGAATCGCGATTCTGACAACCTTGGTCCCGGCACCGTATCAAGCACCGGAGAAGAAGGCCAAGAAGAATAAGGGCAAGGAGGCCAAGGCCGGCCCCCGCCACAAGGTCCTTCGGACGCAGTGTCCGGAGAGACTGAAGCCCTCTCCTCCCACGATGGAGACAAGGAAGAGGAGGAGGAGGTGGTGGAAAGTGACTCCCCTCGTAAGGGGAGGAAGAAGAAGAGGGTGCCCTCCGAAGACCCGGAGGGGAGGCGCCCAAGATAGGAAAGGTGATCCTCCAGGACAGTTCGGACTCTGATGCCGAACTGGTCCCCAAAACACCTCCCAGTGCGAAGCCCCTGGCCGAATCGTAAGTATTCAGATACTCACTGTTTATCTTCAGTACTCCCTTTATATTATATAAGTTATTTTGTTGTGTGCCTTTCAACCCTCCACACAAGCTCCCGAACACTCCATTATCGGAGGGGAACTCTCTACCGCCCGAGATGGCAGAGAGTGAGACGCCGCCACGAGCCCCCTCGCCTATCACCATGGATGACACCGAGGTGTTATCCCGAAGGACCACTCCTAGCCGAGGGGGGCGGGCGAGGCTGTCGAGAAAGCGCCCGAGGTTAATACCTCAGTCGCCGAAGACCTAGGGGAGGAGACCCCTATGACAACTGAGGGTGGGGACCCCCAACAATCCGGGCCCCAGCCGGACACCATTCCGGAGACCAACACGACTCTGAGATCGGGTGAGCAGCCCCCTTTGAAAGAGGGGGGAGGAGCATCAGCTCCATCGGCGACCTCCACTAATCCGGAGGCGCCGAACGTTCTAGAGGAAGCACTGCAACGTGCTTCCATCGTGGAAGAGCATCGCACCTTGATGGGTGCGGTGGTGGAGAAGGTTCAGTCTGCAAGAAGCAGACTGAACGAAGCCTTCACCAGCCTACTGACGGGCTTTGAAGTATCCAACGTAATGTCCTAAACATTTTGTTTCGTATAGAGAAATATACCTATGTATAGACAGTAGCCCCTGAGCCTCTGTCCGGTTTAAAGAAACCGGTCAGAGGATCCACATAGTATTCGGGAGAGTAACATGCCTAACTATTATTGTGACAGGCTTCCCTGTTGGCGGCCACTGCCCAGGCCGCAGAAGTATCCGAACTCAATCGGAAGCTTCAAGTGGCCGATGAAGAAATCGACCGCATTAACAAGCGGTTCGACGAGACGCAAGGTACGCGTATAATGTTTAAAAGCTTTAGTTGTATATCAAAAGTGATATATATGTTTAGAGGTTAACTCATTTAATGCTTTGATTATGGGCATAGTTGGTGCAGTCGAGGTCGAGAACCTCAAAGGCGCCCTTGCCCAAGCCAAGAAAGAGGCGAAGGCAAACAAGGCAGCCGCTGACAAAGCGGCTGCAGAACTGAAGACCAAGCAGGCTGCCCCGCCGCAAACACGAAGCTCGGGTGGCCAAAGTGGATCACGAGCTAAAGGATGCCATCAGCAAATGCGAGGTTTTGGAGGAGAAGACTTCGGCCCAATCGTCTGAACTCGCCAAAGCTCTCCAAGAGGCTAAAGAGGCGCAGATCGAGTCCCGGAGTGCTCGCGAAGAAATCCATCAGGCGAGGCAGATAGCGGCTAGTAAGGCCTTTCTTTTGTAGAGTAGTTTTGGAGTTCAAAGATATGCTTTGCTCACTCGAGTGTGGAGTTCTCAAGACGCGTTTGCGGATCTTCCGAGGAGTGCCGCCGATGCTGCACAGTTCTTGCGAGCCCAGGAGGGGAACTTGACCGAGAAGTTGTTCTGGTCGCAATTTCTTGCGCCGGAGCAACCGACGCCTCTGAACAACCAGCTGAAGCAGCTAGTGGAGCTGCATAGCACTACAAAAAAATACACTTCCATGATGATACGTGTTTGTCACAGTAGGTCACGTTTTCTGTCATGCATGTACATCCATGACAAATTTATGACAGAATCAAGATAGTCATACCTGTGCTGTCGTAGAAGTGTTCCATGACATTGCCAAAATTATCATCACGGAAGTGTCCACTTCCATGATGATAAATCGCGCGTCACAGAAGTGCTTTTGTCAAGGGTGACCGACACGTGGCATCCACTGTAACAGAACGCCGTTAAGCTATCGGGTCCGGTTTTGGATCCGATAACCCGTTAACAGCCCGGACCAATGGGGATTTTCCACGTGTAAAATTCTGATTGGCTGACGGAAACACGTGTTAGCTCCGTGTTGGCACAGGTGTCACTCATCCAATGGGCGAGATGCGCCTATGATATGCTGACACGTGGACCGGCCCATAAAGTTCAAATGGGCCGGCCCAACTAAAGGCCCACAAGATTTTGTGGTCCATAATGGGCCAGCCCAGCAAAAGGCCCACGAGATTTTTCGTATCATAATGGGCCGACCTAGCTAAAGGCCCACGAGATTTTGCGGGCCATAATGGGCTGGCCCAACTAAAGGCCCGTGAGATTTTGCGGACCATAATGGGCCGGCCCAGATAAAGGCCCAACATTCACAATTAAGGCCCGTACGGCTAGTGTCAAATCGGCCCGTCAACGGCCTATCCTAAACTTGTCATCATCGCGGCCCATGATCACTTCTGGCCCGTTAACAGTCCGCTAAGTATATGGGCCGAATTACGGCCCGGTGTATTTCCGGCCTGTTAAAGGTCCGGCTTCATTTGGGCCCATTTACAGGCCATTGAAACTTTGGGCCCATAAACGACCGTGAAGGATTTGGGTCATATTCGGCCATGTCTGACATTCGGCCTATTAGCGGCCCACTATAGATTTGGGCCACTTTCGGCCTGTTGTGATTTTCGGCCTGTTAACGTCGGACAAAATCCATGGGCCATATGTGGCCCAACGTCACATCGGGCCCATTAACGGCCCATATAAAAAGGACGATAATCTAGCCCGACCGAACTTCCGGCCTGTTAAAGGCCCGTGTATTAGGTCGGCGCATTTACGGCCCGTCTGAATTTCGGCCTGTGAAAGATCCGCATCGTAAATGGGCCCAATCTCACTTTCGGTCTTTTAAAGGCCCATGTTTTTTATGGGCTCGAGATATTTACACCTGTAAACGGCCTATTGTTACTGAGGGCCCAAATTATGTTTAGGCCTGTTAAAGGCCCACTATGGGCACAGGCCTACCAGAAAAATAAGAAATCTTATGCTGATTTAGGCCCGGATATTTTTAGTGGGCTACATGCAAATTTCGGCCCATAATCATTTTTAGCCCAATTGGAATGGGCCCGACGAATGTTGGCATGTTGGGCTCCTACGAAGCTTTCGGCCGAATACATTACTAAGATAAACCTACACTATACAAAAATAGCGTCGTAATTATTGCAGCCTTTGGCAGCAGCATAAATGTTGTATCACAACAAAAGGCCTGTTGGCGTAAAGTTTACAGTCCTTGCAGATAAAAGCACCATCAGATGTATAGAAGCACAGATCATTTGACCTGAGTGCTAATGTTTCAGGCTGTAGAATCTGATGGAGCAGCACGATCTTCACCTTTTTTCCGCCATTGCTCTTGAACAACGAAGCGAATGTCTGATAGTTTGGTTTCAAAACCATTCATATCTTGACGACATTTGTTGTAACATCCCAAATTCTAAATTTTGGAATGTTATAATAAATAGATAGATTTGATTGTTTGTTTGATTGATTATGTGAAATTGAGTGAATTTCGAAACTTTTTGGAAACTTAAATGAGAGGGAATAAAAGGACTTTCCCAAACTTTCATTTTGCATTTATGATCTTCATGAATTCAAATTCTTTTCAAATACAAAACCCTAGAGAGAAGATGGCATGACTTCTTCCATTTAAATAAATGAAAAGGGTGTTTGAAAATATTTGGATTCCATTTGGAAATATTTTCAAATTCAGAAACTTCAAGCACCTCAATAATTTTCATGAGGGAAGATAAAATGACTTCTTCAAAACATATGAAATATGAGTTGGGAGTTTAAAAGGATCAACTTCAAAGTCCTTCTGAAATTATTTTCAATTCGGAGTTATTTGAGTTTTATTCAAATTATTTTTCTCCAAGAATAAAATATATGGAAAATAGGGTAAAATGATTCCCTACATCAGAAAATTGGAGAGAAATAAAATTGAAATCATTTTGGCATTTTTAAAATAATTTTTATCGGATTTTATTAGAGCAGTAACACTCTTTGAATTATTTGAATTTTTTCTGGATTTTATTTGACTTTACAAAAATGTTCAGGTTGTAGGAAATAATTTTCTGAAAATTTTGATATATAATATGCCAATATTATATTTTGTTTTTCTGTCCTTTATTTTATTTCTTTATCTGTCTGTTTTTTTTAAATCGCTTCTCGCCGACTGGGCCGGCCCAACTTCTGCCAGGCCGCGGCCCAGCCGACGCCGCTCCCCCGCGCCCGTCTCCGAGCTCGGGACAGAGTCCCGAGCGATCCCGCGCCGCCGCCGTCCTCGATCCGGACACCGCGACCGCCTCGCCTTGCCCCTCCTCCAAGAAGCCGCTGGCGGCCTCTTTATAAGTCGCGGACCCCGGGTACCCTCGAGCCCCGCACACCGCCGCGCCTCGCCGCCTTCGCCGCTGCACGCCGTCGCCCTCCGCCGCCGCAGATCTCCGCCGCGCGCCGCACCTCGTGTCGCCGCTGCCGCGCTCCGCCGCCCCGCGCCGCTTGCTGCTGCCTGCGCCGCCGCTGCCCGCCTCGCCGGAGATCCACCGACGGTGTTACGCCGAAAATCGCCCCGAACCGGTATAAACCGCCCCGGTCCGGTTTATTTTTCCTTTAGGTTTTCTTCGGTTTTCTTTTAGCCGGTTTATTATTTAGTTAGGTTATTTAGCGAGCGTTGAATAGTTTAGCCGTTTTAGCAAACGGTTTCGTCGTTTAAGTCTCTGTAGCGAACGTTCGTTGGTTAGATTTTTCTTTTTCTTTTTAATTTCGGCCAGGGACCCATCCGTGAATATTTTTATTTTCAAATTAGTCCCTGATTTTCAAACCTTCGTTACTTCTCGCTCGTTTATCCAAATTCAACGAAACCAACGCCCACTTCTTCGTTACGATCCCCTCTATCCAGTAATCCAACTCAAACATGTTTTTGAAATTTTGAAATTTGAATTAGACCAGATTTGAATTCAAACTTCGTTTGATTGTAAATTGAGTTTTATAATTCAAACTTTGCAAATTAAAGCTCTTGACCTAAACTTTCCGATAAAGCCAAATTCACATAATTTTGGTACTGTTAGAAATTGTTTTATGTTGCAAGAGTTATTTGCTTGGTTTTTGATGTTTTCTGAGTTGTCTTCTTCGTTCTTTCCGATCTTTCGAGTGATTGCTTATGTGTGGTTACTATTGCTTGCTTACGCTAGATTGACTGGAGTGTGACGAATAGAACTATCAGGAAATATGAGTGCGAATCATCTTGATCAACAGTACATGCAAGTTCACACTTTGATCATATCCCTTTCATACCCAGTTTTTATGCATCAGTTTCACCTTCGAACATTGCATGGTTAGGATTGATAACATGTGGGTTTTGGGAAGTAGTTGATGAGGTAGGAACCTATTATCCTGCATTCAAACCTTGGGAGTTACTTCTACGTTATGCTCGTACTGCTCTGCTATGCTCGTAGACGTGGATTGGTTGAGTGTATTCATGACAGATGTGAGAGTTATAATTAATGGTTAACTTAAGGTGGCAACTTTAATACACATCTGGGTGGATTGGTTGGGGCACCCTGGAGCACCCAGTGGTTTGCCCGGGCACCTGGAGAACCCAGTGCTTGCCCAAGGGGATCCCGGAGGACCCGTGTGATCACCCTATGGGATGCCACCCAGACTCAAAGGGATCATAAAGATTATTCATGCTAGAAACTTCCGTGTGCAGCCACAAGCCATTATGGGCTCTGGCATAGTTGAGTAAGTTGCGTGAGCTCTTGAAGAGGTGGACTAGCAGATGTAGGGAGTTAATGCTTCTGAAAGACTGTGTCTCGGTCATCCGTTTCTCAAACACCATGTAGTGTGAGAAATCAAACGGAGGAGATCGAGTCTTGTGGGGAAAAGTGTGCAAACCTCTGCAAAGTGTACAAACTAATCATGGTTAGCCGTGTCCCCGGTTATGGACAATCTTGAGTCTCTGGTACTTGGATTATCATATTGATCTCATCACGTTACTTTAATTAATTTGTTGGGTTTTTAATGATTATTATTTTGGGATTGAGTTGGAGGAACCTTCTCAATATTTGTCAACCAACTTTGTAGTTAAATAAAATATATTCCTTTGCAGTAGGGAAAAATTGGCTTTTCACAAAAACATTATAACCATAGAGCTTTTCCACCAGCCATATATGCATGTAGTGATAGCCATTATTCATCATTATCCTATGGTGTGAATTTGCCAGTACATTCAATGTACTAACCCTTTGTGGCTGCAACATCTCATGTTGCAGGAATCTTACGATGAGTAAGTGATACGTTAGGGTTACGATTTCTACACTCAACTTTGCCGTTGGTGTTGATGGGAATCCACAACCGTGTTGTTACTTCGGCTATATGGATTGAGGTAATAGTATTTACATTACTTTATACATGTGATTTACCTTTGTTATAAATCCTCGAGTACTGTGTGTGCCAGCATACCGATCCAGGGATGACACTTAAGCATAGAGACTTGACCATCTGAGGTCGGGTCACTACAAGATGGTATCAGAGCACATGTTGACTGTAGGACGTGAACCCTAGAAACTGGCAAGCCCATAGGAAAGATTTTTCTCTACAACTTTCTTTTCAAAAATATTTTTACCTCTCTTCTCTTCTGAGCTTATCAAAATATTCCCTCTTAGTTAGACCATACCCCTTTTCCCTTTTGACCACACGAAGATTCAACTGATGTGACCACTCCAAGAAGTACAAGATATCGGACAACTAAGACCACTTTCGAATGAAGGATTTTACGAAGCATTATAATAATGGAAACTACAACGGTTGAAGACTCCGAAGACTAGGAGAATTTGAAGGCTTTCAAGAATTTCCGGATTGGTATGACCTAGGAAACAGCTACCCTTATGGAATTGACAGACTATTGAAGCTGTCAATACCCGAGATCAAGGTGTGTCGGAGAAAGACCGGAACATGGAGCATTAGAACTCAAAGTTTTTGTCAAGAAAACCCTAATGGAGGAGATATCAACTATGGAATGATAGCTCATGGTAATGACAAGGGCAGAAACACAGCTATTCATGATGTTATCGCCCGCTTATGCTATTATAACCGTGCTGAGTTAAGCATGCATATGCATGGAAGGATTGGATGGTAGAAGGCTGATGGAGCGCCTATCAGCAAGAGAGGAAGTTTTAACCTTAGCTGGTGTATCACCAGGATCTGGAGCAGAAGTTAAGATGGACCTGCAAGAAGCCGTATTTGATAAGGAAGCATTTCATGAAGAACTCAGGACCCAGAAGCTGGAAGTAGCCAAGCTGGAGGAGTAAAACCTCGAGATACCGGAGATTCATCAGGAACTGAAGGGCAGTAGGACCAGGGTTCATGCCAAGGATGTTGAAACCCGGAAGATTGGAACGCGACTCCAAAATTATTGAAGGACGTCACGAGAGACTTCGCGTTAACAGAGAAGATCTGGCAAAAGAACTTGAGAAGGACAAAACACGATCAGAAGTAGCCATTGGAGGCATGATCAAGACTTGAGGAGTTTGCTGACTTTGAAGATTTATTGACCTTTAGAAGACCAAACCCCTGTTATATACCTGCGTTAGATGCTACGATTGTGATCTGTCATTTGATTGATGTTTTTCTGACAGCCACAAAGAAAATCTGTCTTTTTCAAAACTATTGTTTGCATTGTGTGTATCCCTCTCTATCTCTCTTATCCCACCCCAAACCCATGGACCCAATAAAGGATGAATGGAGATGAACTTATATTTTCTGGACCGATGAGTCAATTGGAGACGGACCGATGGATTTAGAACATGGAGGATCACGTGAAGAATAACACTATAGCTGGAAAGGATATGACCCAGCATACTCCTTAGTGCTTTGAAAGAGGTGCTGCTACTTGGTGGAGGATGAACCAAACCATCAATGGATGGCAAGGAGTAACCCCTTGGAAGTAATTTAGGTTGACTCTACTAAAGTCTCGGCTTGTGTTCCAGAAGTTGAAGTCTTATGGAAATGATATGAAGAAACCTTGTGCATGCAAGCTTTGTGGACAAATAGGACCCAACCATAAAGAACACAAGGATGAATGCCCAAATTGTGAAGGAAGTCACCCAACTGAAGAATGCCCAACTAGGCAGATCACTTGTTACTTGTGTGAAGGGACTACCAACTACCCTGCTCGGTGTCACATTTACCCCATGGTACAAAAAAACCATCAAGCAGAAGAAAGGAGTAAAGAAAGGAGCCCTCATGGAGATTTTAGAAGAACCTGTGATGAAGAAAGAGGTGGAGGACACACCTAAAGGAGAACCAATTGGACCATACACTAAGTCTTGCTATTCATGTGGAGAAGAAGGACACATCCCCAGAATTGTATGAAGGGGGATTTAGTAGAATTCCCGACAGAGGAAGTAGAGTATGACCCATAGGAAATAGAAGCCCTGATTGGAACGGAAAAATCCAGGAAGAGAAGTAGATTGGATTCCAGGAAGGGCCTGAGTGATATCACCTGTTTCAGGTGCAAGAAGACAGGGCGCTACTTTAGCAGTTGCCCGAAAAGGAAGCCGAGGACCCAAGGAGTCTATGCAGTCATAAGGAAACCACGAGACTTGTCAGAAGTAATATGATTTCGTAGTAATGAAGCAGGGCGCTTTGCCAGAGATTGTCCCAAGGAGAAGGAGACTTGTGATAATTAGTTGTGTCTGTGAGTAGTATAGTAGTAGTAGTGGGAACAACTCTTTTGAATTGAGGTGTTGAGTTGAGGCATGTGATGGAAACGCAGGAGATTGTAATAATTGGAGAATCAATAAAGTTAGCCTTGTTGGTACTGATTTGGATTTTATGAGTTGCTACTCTATGAAGGAAGATTTTGACCATTTTCGAGGATATGAGAAATATGGTCTATGGAAGATTGGAGCATTTTAAGGGTGGTAGTACCCTGTGAGGAGATTTGACCCCTGGAAAAGATAAGGATATTCCACGGAGTGGACTTCGGACAATATGAGTACGAGTTTTATCTCGATATGTGGGGTATCCCAAGTTTATGAAGAGATGAAGTACTATTGGAATATAAAGGAGGAGAAGGTTGGAAATATGGAGCAATTGTAACTCCATGATGAGTCTGAGTAAGCACGTCTTAGTTTGGTACAAATAGAAGGAAGGGAGACAGTACAATTGGATGGATTTAAGAATGCTAGGAAGTTGGATGTTGGAGTAATGATCAGTTGCCCCGAGGATGAGATCAAAGTTTACAAGTGATGAGATGGGCCATGACCCACAGGCCCCAGGACCTGCCAAGAAGCAAGCACACTCTTGCTGAAGGAAAAACCCTGGAAGAAGATATGCTTTTATCGACAGACGATCTTATAGGAGTGACGCAAAACCTGAGAGTTGTGAAGAAACGGTAGATGTTTGTTTGGCTTGCGGAATCAATGGATTTATCCGAACCCAGTTCGTGGACAAGAGAAATTATGCGATGCTTGTGAGGATGACCGAGTGTTAGAAAGCGAGATTCGCTAAACCGTATACAAGGTAATGATTTGGGTGCGGGATGGATTGATCACCATGCCGACTTACTCTTATTATTCGCCTTGCTATATGGGATGGTAAATCTGAGTGACTTACCCATAGTAGTGCGACAACGATCGAAACCTTGTTTAAGCCTTAGAATGGTAAGACAATTTCTTCCCTTGTACACGACATTTGTTGCCAATCGTAGGATATACGGTGAGGTTCAACCCAGACCCTTTTCCTGCAGGAGAAACCATAAATTGTTGACCACCATGAGATATCGATAGTTGTTTAGTATTGGCGCCAGCCCCGTCAGCTAAGAAGACCCAGTCTCGGAATAACCTTGCCAAGATAAAAGGACACAAGAATTGAGGTAAAGGTTATGCCACTATCGGAAGAGCCAGAGAAGGAGTTTTCCCGAGAATCTAAGAAGATCGACACTGTCAAGAATAAGGATGGAGTATTTGAGTTTCGATGGAACCGTAACCATGTTTCTAAGGGTGGTAGCACCCCAGACCCCCTGTGAAGATCGATGGATTTTGAGAAGACCCCCAAACCTAACCTATTTCTTTCTAGCCTCTCCGAATCTCGAGGACGAGATTCATTTTAAGGGTGGTAGGTTTGTAACATCCCAAATTCTAAATTTTGGAATGTTATAATAAATAGATAAATTTGATTGTTTGTTTGATTGATTGTGTGAAATTGAGTGAATTTCAAAACTTTTTGGAAAGTTAAATGAGAGGGAATAAAAGGACTTTCCCAAACTTTCATTTTGCATTTATGATCTTCGTGAATTCAAATTCCTTTCAAATACAAAACCCTAGAGAGAAGATGACATGACTTCTTCCATTTAAATAAATGAAAAGGGTGTTTGAAAATATTTGAATTCCATTTGGAAATATTTTCAAATTCAGAAACTTCAAGCAACTCAATTATTTTAATGAGGGAAGATAAAATGACTTCTTCAAAACATATGAAATATGAGTTGGGAGTTTAAAAGGATCAAATTCAAAGTCCTTTTGAAATTATTTTCAATTCGAAGTTATGTGGGTTTTATTCAAATTATTTTTTCTCCAAAAATAAAATATATGGAAAATAGGGTAAAATGATTCCCTACATCAGAAAATTGGAGAGAAATAAAATTGAAATCATTTTGGCATTTTTAAAATGATTTTTATCGGATTTTATTAGAACAGTAGCACTCTTTGAATTATTTGAATTTTTCTGGATTTTATTTCACTTTACAAAAATGTTCAGGTTGTAGGAAATAATGTTGTGAAAATTTTGATATATAATATGCCTATATTATATTTTGTTTTTCTGTCCTTTGTTTTATTTCTTTATCTGTCTTTTTTTTTAAATCGTTTCTCGCCGACTGGGCCGGCCCAACTTCTGCCAGGCCGCGGCCCAGCCGACGCCGCTCGCCCGCGCCCGTCTCCGAGCTCGGGACAGAGTCCCGAGCGATCCCGCGCCGCCGCCGTCCTCGATCCGGACACCGCCACCGCCTCGCCTTGCCCCTCCTCCAAGAAGCCGCCGGCGGCCTCTTTATAAGCCGCGGACCCCGGGTCCCCTCGAGCCCCGCACACCGCCGCCCCTCGCTGCCTTCGCCGCTGCACGCCGTCGCCCTCCGCCGCCGCAGATCTCCGCCGCGTGCCGCACCTCGTGTCGCCGCGGCCAAGCTCCGTCGCCCCGCGCCGCCGCTGCCCGCCCCGCCGGAGTCCGCAGTCGCCGGAGATCCACCGCCAGTGTTACGTCGAAAATCCCCCCGAACCAGTATAAACCGCCCCCGGTCCAGTTTATTTTTCCTTTAGGTTTTCTTTGGTTTTCTTTTAGCCGGTTTATTATTTAGTTAGGTTATTTAGCGAGCGTTTAATAGTTTAGCCGTTTTAGAAAACGGTTTTGTCGTTTAAGTCTCTATAGTGAACGTTCGTTAGTTAGATTTTTCTTTTTCTTTTTAATTTCGGCCAGGGACCCATCCGTGAATATTTTATTGTCAGATTAGTCCCTGATTTTCAAACCTTCGTTACTTCTCGCTCGTTTATCCAAATTCAACGAAACCAACGCCCACTTCTTCGTTACGATGCCCTATATCCAGTAATCCAACTCAAACATGTTTTTGAAATTTTGAAATTTGAATTAGACCAGATTTGAATTCAAACTTCGTTTGATCGTAACTTGAGTTTTATAACTCCGTTTGAGTTGATTATTTTTGCAAATTAAAGCTCTTGACCTAAATTTTCCGATAAGGCCAAATTCACATAATTTTGGTACTGTTAGAAATTGTTTTATGTTGCAAGAGTTATTTGCTTGGTTTTTGATGTTTTCCGAGTTGTCTTCTTCGTTCTTTCCGATCTTTCGAGTGATTGCTTATGTGTGGTTACTATTGCTTGCTTACGCTAGATTGACTGGAGTGTGACGAATAGAACTATCAGGAAATATGAGTGCGAATCATCTTGATCAACAGTACATGCAAGTTCACACTTTGATCATATCCCTTTCATACCCAGTTTTTATGCATCAGTTTCACCTTCAAACATTGCATGGTTAGGATTGATAACATGTGGGTTTTGGGAAGTAGTTGATGAGGTAGGAACCTATTATCCTGCATTCAAACCTTGGGAGTTACTTCTACGTTATGCTCATACTGCTCTGCTATGCTCGTAGACGTGGATTGGTTGAGTGTATTCATGACGGATGTGAGAGTTATCATTAATGGTTAACTTAAGGTGGCAACTTTAATACACATCTGGGTGGATTGGTTGGGGCACCCTGGAGCACCCAGTGATTTTCCTGGGCACCTGGAGAACCCAGTGCTTGCCCAAGGGGATCCCGGAGGGCCCGTGTGATCACCCTATGGAATGCCACCCAGACTCAAAGGGATCATAAGATTATTCATGCTAGAAACTTCCGTGTGCAGCCACAAGCCATTATGGGCTCTGGCATAGTTGAGTAAGTTGTGTGAGCTCTTGAAGAGGTGGACTAGCAGATGTAGGGGGATTGTAGGTGTACCGGTCTGCCCAGAGTAGGGAGTTAATGCTTCTGAAAGACTGTGTCTCGGTCATCCGTTTCTCAAACACCATGTAGTGCGAGAAATCAAACGGAGGAGATCGAGTCTTGTGGGGAAAAGTGCGCAAACCTCTGCAGAGTGTACAAACTAATCATGGTTAGTCGTGTCCCCTGTTATGGACAATCTTGAGTCTCTGGTACTTGGATTATCATATTGATCTCATCACGTTACTTTAATTAATTTGTTGGGTTGTTAATGATTATTATTTTGGGATTGAGTTGGAGGAACCTTCTCAATATTTGTGAACCAACTTTGTAGTTAAATAAAATATATTCCTTTGCAGTAGGGAAAAATTGGCTTTTCGCAAAAACATTATAACCATAGAGCTTTTCCACCAGCCATATATGCATGTAGTGATAGCCATTATTCATCATTATCCTATGGTGTGAATTTGCCAGTACATTCAATGTACTGGCCCTTTGTGGCTGCAACATCTCATGTTGCAGGAATCTTACGATGAGTAAGTGATACGTTAGGGTTACGATTTCTACACTCAACTTTGCCGTTGGTGTTGATGGGAATCCACAACCGTGTTGTTACTTCCGCTATATGGATTGAGGTAATAGTATTTATGTTACTTTATACATGTGATTTACCTCTGTTATAAATCCTCGAGTACTGTGTGTGCCAGCATACCGATCCAGGGATGACACTTAAGCACAGAGACTTGACCGTCTGAGGTCGGGTCGCTACATTTGTCAACCACTATTCTTGTTTCCAAGACAACGTCCATTAGGGATTGGACTTGTGTCTGGAGCACAGATATATCACTCTGTCTAGCAGGAAGATTTTGTTCAGTTAGCGATTTGGACGAGGTTACCTTGACAACCAACCCAGAATTACGCAGGAAGGTGCTTTTTGCACTGTTAGTGGAGAGATACTGACGCACTGCAGCAAGAGGTGACATTGTGCCTGTGGTAGCCTCGTCACCTTCAGGTGGTTGTGGTTGTTCAATCATTTTTTCCATAGCTTCCTGAAAGTTTGAACTTGTAGATTAGTGTACCAGATAAGTTACTAATGAGACAAAAACAAACAAAGTAGGTTACACGTTTATACATAACTTATTTTGGTGAACTACTGTAATACATTAGCATGTATTGTAGTGCCAACTACATAATAAATCACTTTCGGAACATATGTCCATGTAGCATGCCTACCGTATTGTCTATTTCCTCACATTCGTTGACATCTAAGGATAAAGAGACATGGTTTAAAGTAGGATGAACATAGTATGACATCATTCATATCATGGGCAAACAGATATAAAACAAACAGGCTATTTTATCATTGTGTGCGCACGTGAACATAACAACTAGAATACAGATCGAGACCAAAAGAATATCCTTCATCTCTTTTAAACCATGTAAGGTGAAATGATACGTTAAGACAACTGTGTATAAAAGTGAACAGAGTAACTGACATTGGCTGCAAACCAAGTAGTTAAATGAACACATCACAGTACCAATCAGTTCAAAGGCAGGAGGAGTAAGGACTTACAACAGCGGCTTGAACTGGTGTGCTCATGCCCTTCATCTTGCTGGTGTGGCAATCCATGAAGATTTGCACTGCATTCGGTTCAGGTTCTTTTTGTTCCGCACAGGCTTTCCTCTGTATTTGGAACAAGTTAATATAGATACGATAATATGGCACAGAAAAAAGAAGGAAGTAGCAGCTATTTACAAGAGCCTCGCCGTGTGCAATATAGCTACGAGATCCTGTTGTCTGTTGGAATTTCACTTTAGAACGGTTGGTCTTGTTCTTCAAACAGTTAGCCTAGAAGAAGATACACTTGTAAGGCACATACATAAATACAAGTTCAATATGTGGTCTGATCAAATACATATAGCCTACCTGATACTTTGGATCAGACTAGTGTTTAACGAGGGATGTCCAGTCTTCATCTGTAATATATTCCACTGGAGATGTTTGGGCGATTTCATTGTTAGCCTTGCCTTCAAAGTGAGATTTTCTAAGGTGGTACAGATACTGTCGCAGAGCAGACTGAAAAACATGAGTGCATGCTTGTTTAGTTGCATCATCTTTCGGATCCAACTTGAACCTTATCTGTTGAAAAAAGAATGTGAGTCTTATTAGGAGGAAGCTAGAAAGTATGGGACAGAGCAAGACAATATTACTAATTGCGATGAATAACATTACTTACGGATAAATGGTCAAGGAAGGTGTTAAACTGGGTATTGGCTTTCTCATTCCTGTACTAAATCCACATTGGGAGGATACGTGCATGACACCTAACGGCAACGGCTGCCTCTGATACTAACTTGGCTGACTCTGCAGCATCACGTGGCCTTTTTAAACCTGCCTCAAAATGGATCTCCATTCTTCCTCCTTTAGATTTTGTTAATCTGTCAAGCATTATCCCTGATGTCTGTTTCCGCTTGCGTCGTGGTGCTAGTTCGACAACGAATATGGAAAGTGTTAGTGTACATCAAACTGTCAGAGTACATATAAAGGAGCATGCAACTGCAACTTGACTCGGTCAGGTACCGTCTTGGTGTTGATGCTCATGAGGTTCATCTGATCTTGCCAAGTCCTGTTGTGTCAGCAGTGCTTCGGAAGTAGTGTTAGCTGTGAAGGTAGCTTGGGAACTGGCCAGTTCCGGAGCAAACGAACGAGTAACTCGTTGAGATGCTGGTACAGTTGAAGCGGATGCTGCAGTTGGTGGAGCAGGTGATACTGTGTTTGTAGATTTAGCCGGTGGACTTGGAACTTCTACTGCACCATAAGTACCAGCAGAATCTGGACGACCGATCCTTTTCCGTTTCACCCGACGAGTAACACCACTCCCTACTATATTATTTTCCTTGCTCTTTTTTGACTTTGCCATGTCAAGCCGTACCCACAACACAAAAGAATAAAATCGCTCTTCAGAACTCATTGATGCATGATACAGACAAGCAATACTTTGATGTAAGACAACCGTATGAGGATGGAATATGTAAGGAAAACAGGACGGCATGACATATTCACAGCTACGATGTGTAAACTAAGCAGAAGGATTTTCAAGAAAATAGAAGTGATGCAAGCTAGACACCATATGAAAGATGCAACCAATATTACTCTGCCAAGTTAAAAGTGTCTTGTCATAAGTGGCAATTCGAAAAATTAGAAGTAGTAGAACATAGAAATCAATGCAAGATGGAACCACTATCAAACTGCCATGTTAAAAGTGTCCAATCATGAGTGACTGATGCGGGATACACAACAGCAGTACTTTGATGTAAGAACATGGTATGATAGATAGATGCAGTGTATTCTAGACACAGAATGCCATGTCATATGCACATGTATAATGTATGAACTCAGCGGGTGCAATTTAATCAAAATAGAAGAAATACAGGCTAGACAACATATGCAACATGAAACCAATTATCACACTGTCAACTTAGAGCAAGCACCTGCGATGGTGGAGTATGGGAGATGAACTCATCATGTAGACTTGGGAGTTGGGACTTCAACTTCATTAGCAATAGTAGTGGCAAATCTAGAGAGTCTCTGTTTGCGTCGGTGCGGAGGACCACCAACATCCCCTAACTTATACTTTTCCTTCCTATTTTCTGATATTGCCTTATGAAGTCAAAACCACAAGAAGATGAATAAAATTAGCTCTGCATAACTGGTTGATGCATGATACAGACGAACACTACTTTGATGTAAGGCAAGCGCAGGATAGGAGGATGGAATATATACAAAAAAGACAGCGTTTCATATTCACACGTACGATAGGAGGATGGAATATGTATGAAAAAACAGTAAGCGGAAGGCATTTCAACAAAATTAGAAGAAATGAAAGCTAGGCACCATATGAACATGCAACCAATATCACTCTATCAGGTAAAAAGTGTCTCGTCGTAAGTGCCATTTCAAGAAATTAGAAGCAGTACAAGCTAGAAGACAATGCAAGATGCAACCTACATCACAGTCCCAAGTTAAATGTGTCTTATGGGTAAGTGATCGTTGCAGGTATAAGTTGTAAGCTACGCAGATGCAATTCAACATAATCAGAAGCAATACAAACTAGACATCATACGGAAAACGCAACCACATATAACAGTTCCAAGTTAGAGCAAGCACCTGTGATGGTGGAGTAGGGGAGATGTGCTCATCATGTACACGTATGTTCTAGAAACAGGAACACGTGTCATATTCACAGGCATTATGTGTAAAGTAAGCAGATGCAATTCAACAAAGTTAGAAGCAATACAAGCTAGACATCATACGCAACATGCAACCACATATAATAGTGCCAAGTTAGAGCAAGCACCTGTGATGGTGGAGTAGGGGAGATGTGCTCATCATCTACACAGCTACGTTGACTGTCTAGCCTTGCGTTGTCTTGCGAATCTTGTTGGGAGGATGGCGGAGTAGAATCTGTAGAGAACCTCCGTTTCAGTTGCTCGGAAGGACCACCATCATCCAATGCCTTGCCAATTTCCTTCAGCTTTATTGATTTTGCATTGTGAGGTCAAACCGACAAGAAAAAGGAATATAATTCGCTCTTCAGAACTCATTCATGCATGATACTGACGAACACTACTCTGATGAAAGGCAAAGTCATGATACGAGGATGGAATATGTACGAAAAAATGGACGGCTTGACATATTCACACCTATGATGTGGTAACTAAGCAGAAGGCACTTCAACAAATTAGAAGCACTGCAAACTAGACACCATATGAAAGGTGCAATCAATATCACTCTGCCAAGTTAAAACTGTCTCGTCATAGGTGGCGTTCATCAAACTAGAAGCAATACATGCTAGAAATCATATTCAAGACGCAAACCAATATCACACTGCCAACTTAAAGGTGTTCCATCATAAGTGACTGATGCAGGATACACAAGAAGAGTAGTTTCATGTAAGAACATGGTGTGATAGACAGATATAGTATGTACCAAAAACAGGAAAGCGTGTCATATTCACACGTATCATGTGTAAGCTAAGCAGATGCAGTTTACACTAATTAGGAGCAATACAAGCTAGACACCATATGCAACATGCAACCAGATATCACACTGCCAAGTTAGAGCAAGCACCTTGGATGGTGGAGTAGGGGAGCGGAGACTTGGACCTTGTAATGCACTATCAGTACAAGGAGAATCGGTACAGATGCTCCGTTTACGTTGCTGCAGAGGACCACCATCATCGCCTTCCTTACTCTTTTCCTTCCTCTTTCTTGATTTTGCCTTGTCAAGTCAAACCCACAAGAAAAAGGAATAAAATTTGCTCTTCAGAACTCATTGATGCATGATACTGACGAACACTACTTTCATGTAAGGCAGCCGCATGATAGGAGGATGGAATATGTATGAAAACAGGACGGCGTGACATATTGACATGTATGATGTATAAAGTGTAAACTAAGCACAAGGTGCTTGAACTTGTTAGAATCAATGCAAGCTAGAAACCATATGAAAGATGAAACCAATATCACTCTGCCAAATTAAAAGGGTGCCCTAACAAATGTATTTGACCAAATTAGAAGCAATACATGGCAACAGGCTAGAAATAATATGCAATATGCAACGAATAAAGGTGACTCATCGTAAGTGATTGATGCAGGATACAGAAGAGAGGTAGTTTCATGTAAGAACAAGGTTAACACATAGATGTAGTGTGTACCAAAAATAGGAAGGCATGTCATATTCACAGGTATAATGTGTAAACTAAGCAGATGCAATTTACCCTAATTAGAAGCATTACAAGCTAGACACCGTATGCAACATGCAACCACATATCACACTGCGAAGTTAGAGCAAGCACCTGTGATGGTGGTGTGGGGGAATTGCGGTCATCAACTAGAGAGCTACGTTGACTATCTTCATTTAGCCTTGCTGTTTCTTGAGAATCATGTGGGGAGGATGACACTGCACTCTTTAAACGAGTATGGCGTCTCACAGTAACCCACCCGGGTGACTGTCTCATCATAAGTGATTGACGAGGGATACAAAAGAGCATTAGTTTGATGTACGAACATGGTTAATAGACATATGTAGTATGTATCAAAAACAGGAAGGCATGTCATTATCAAAGGTATAATGTGTAAAGTAAGCAGATGCAATTTAACCAAATTGGAAGCAATACAAGCTAGACACCATATGCAACATGCAACCACATTTGACAGCGCGAAGTTAAAGCAAGCACCTGGGATGGTTGTGTGTGGCAATTGAGATCATCAACTGCAGAGCTACGTTTACTGTCTCCAACTGCTGACACTGCATCCTTTAGAGCGCTGAAACGCTTAGTGCTTATCTTCGAATTACACTGGAGCGACTTCTGTCTTTTCTTTTCAGCATTCATCAACACTGCGTCAGAGTCTGAAATACCCATGCATAAAAAACAATAGTGTGAGTATGGGTGAAGTGTGTGCACAATTAGTACAGTGTAAAGGTAGCAGATAGCAGGTCGGTGAGAAATAAATGACGGGAGACATATGATAGCTCTACAACATGCATGGCACACTAAATTACTACAGGATTCTATGAAAATAACATTCGACTGAAAACAAATAGGTCAGTCCATTTTTTCTGCACCGTCCGATGTACAAAGAACGGGCAGATCGCCTTCATCTACCTCCAGCCAGTCAGTGTTGACGATCTTCCTCGAAACGGCAGCGACCACCGGCCCAGTCCCCTGCCTGCGCCCTCCCCTCGACCTCACCGCACCGCCGTGCTTGGCACCGCCCCCGGCAATCCATTCAAGCCCCGCCGACCTCCAGATCGGGCGCAAGCAGCTCCTGCGCCCCACACCCCTATGATAGACACCGATGCGCCGCTTCCCCGGCGAACAGGCGGACTAGGTGCTCCGCGCGCCTAAGCGGGTGCTGCTTCTTTTAATTGCGGTTCGACTGACCCTGAATTGAAATCCAGGCGGGCTACTGACCTCTAGCAAAGGTGAAATAGTAAAGGGAGGAAACCTTGTGCATTTAGTATCACGAAGAAGATGCAGTAAGAAGTGCTCAACTGGTTTCTTTCGTGGGATGAATACGGTGTGAGCAGAGACGTAAGGTTTGCACGAATAAGGGAAGAGGAGTACCTCTTTCTGCTGGCAGTGCTGTGTCCTCCTTCTGTTTTTCCAACGATCTTCTTGTGGTTCGCTGGAAACGAGAAGTTGTGGAGGACGGTGCAGCCTTGGACGAACCCATGGCCAAGTTGTTGAGTGTGGTGCGGTGGCCGTCTGTCGGCGGCGGGGAAGCAGATCCGAGGTGGCGAACGACGACGTAGCGGGAACAGCTCCGGTGCGGTGGACGGTTGCGACAGTGGAGCGGCAGCAGTGAGGCGCAGGACGGCGTGGTCGGAGTGGTTCTGGTACGGCGCACATCGGCGTCGGCATCGTGGAGGCAGCTCTACCTCGGCTTCAGCTGCTAAGTCCTTGAGGGCGTTGCGGTTGCGGTTGCGTTGGACGACGACGTCGGGGTACCGGCTCCGGCGTGATGGAGGTGGGCGGCGGTGGATTGGGCGCTATGGGGTGGAGGACGGAGGAGGCTGGGGTTTCGCGGCTGGTGGAGAGGGTGTTTTGGCGCCCACGGAGTATGAATGGGGAAACGGAGGGAGGCGGGGAACTAAGGGGGAACAATGTTTCGGTTTGGGACGCGCTTGTTTGAAATTTGGGGAAAGTTACAAACTTTGCCCCCATCTAAAATTTCGGACATATTGCGGGTTGGGGGTAGGACAGTAATCTCAGGTGTCCCATATGTGGGCGGGATAGATTTCGGCCGAGCGCATGGGTGTTTAGGCGCCCACGGCGTATGAATGCTTCTCGGAGGCGGTTGAGACTGGCGTCTTGGTGAAGTTACAAACCTACCCCGGTTTAGACCTTTGGACATCGGGCCGATAGGCTACACGGGCCAGAGTCAGGACAGTAATTTCCTACCACCAAACATTAGTCTCGCGCGGTTTCGGGTGACCAGAGGCCTATTTGGCGCTTCGTTCAATATTTGGGAGCAGAAGCATTAACGTTTTCGGTTCTCTTGAATTGAACATTCAGGATTTGTCAAACTTCACAAATCTTTACTCTTGAAAATCCTAAAGCTACGATTATTTTGGAATGGAGGTGGTACATTTGAATATACATTGTACACGAGTATATATTAAAAAATATGCAACTTACCTCAGTTCATGCATGGTTCCAGATATAATCTCCTTGGTTGCAAAAAAAAGTTAGACATGCGTATGAATATATATAGCATGTTCAAACGCACAACAAAGATTGATGCCCCCTTTTACATCTGATTTACAAATGCCATTATCTCGGGTTCAAATAGATGAATGCACTTCCTATGAATTCGAATCTTCGAAACCCCCTTTATGTTGAATTCGACATGTATTCTATTTCGTAGCTAGCAATTTGGAATGTATCCATGCAAGTGACAAATGTATAAAGTGCTTCACACTAACAACATGGAGTGCACTAATTAATGTTTATATATGAATTGCAAAAGCATCCATTGCCTGTATTTCAAACCGCTCTCACTCTATGGATCGATAATATGAAATAAACACATGCACATGCTAGAATTCAATAGAGTATGGGTGTCTGATAGACCGATTTTCGTCCATACGCAATTTGCAAAATTCATGATCTCATCCAAAAATAATAATGCCATTTATATTTTAATTTAATGCGTAGAACCGCCTTTTACACGTAGATGCACTATGCCTCGGCCCGTTCTCACAAACGCGCTATATATCTCTCTATCTACCGCATAAGTGCACACACTTTATATGCATCGGCATTTCTCTTTCACACATGCTCACAATCTCTCTCGGGGTGTCGGGGAGTCTCACGCACATGCTCTCTCTGTATCTCTCTCTCTCTCTCTTTCTGACTACTATGTACCACTCTTTTCACTAATCTCAGTTGGAAAACACTATTTCTCTCACATGCATATATACACACGCACGGTCTCTACTAGCCCTCTATACGCACATATATGTGCCTACGTGTCTCCCGCACGCACATTATCTTTAGGCCTCTCTCGCACACATTGCCCCCCCCAGACACACCTCTCTCTTAGTAGTTGGCAGATATGATTCCATCATATCATTCGGTAGGATATCCCTGACTGTTAGGCTGGATGGTAATACGAGGCAAAGTTTTACCCTAGTTCGGACCCTTGCAGTTGAGGAAAAAGCCTACTCCTGGTACTGTATATTAGTGATAGGGGTGTGTACAAAGTACACGTGAATACCAGGCATTGTGCGTGTGTGTATACTATCGACGAACTAGCCCCCAAGCTTCTATAACATACTGGGGGCCTAGGGTTACAAATCATATATAGTCGGCTTATCACCAGTGGGGATAGAGTCCTCCGCGACTCTGGTAGCTAGCTTCGTGTTGTACGCCGAGTCCTCCACATGGGTCTTCGTATAACGCGTCTCGATCCAACCTATGTGGCGCAGGATGGAACCGACCCATGAGTCCTCATGTTGACCCACCACAACTAGAAATGATGTGCCCACCACACCACACACGCAATCGGCCACTAAGAAAATAAGCATATACAATAGTACAATGTTATACATGAAAGTTAATTGCATGGTGCATCCAAAAATATTTGTTCTGCATTGTGAATGTTTATATATTCTCCTAAAATATTAGTCACGGGAAAGAGAAACGAAGGGCATATCTCTCCTTGTCTCCACCGGACATCCCCTCTTTCTACACCACTTTCACGTACGCACACAAACTATCTCTCGGCCCTCTAAAAGTATGCATGCCCACGACACATTCACGCATGACGGTCACTGTATTTCAAGCTAAAGCACTATACGGTCACTGGAGTTCAGAATATGCTCATTACGGTCACCGTATACATTCTCGTGGTGATCATACGGTATCTAGCTCACGATACGTCTCCGTATTTTCTTGATGACACTGACGGACTTTGCATTTGATGCGTGCTCCGTATTTTGTTGACGACACTTACGGTCATTGTATTTGAAGCGAAAGCACGATATGGTCACTGGACTTCAGAATAAGCTCATCACGGTCACCACATACATTTTGTCGTGCTAACCAACATGTGGTTGGATGGTTAGGAGGACAGTGGTTTCTCGAGCCCACCAGGGTTAAAGTCCAGGTGCTCGCATTTATCCTGGGTTAATTTCAGTATTTTCCGGCGATGTGCGTTCAGTGGGAGGAGACGTTCCACTCGACTACGAGGCACCTATGGTGACTTCGTAAAATCTCAAGATCATATGCTGGCCCACTCTCTCGAAGGTGCTCATAGGGGTAGGGTCTGCGTGTGTGCGCTTATAGCGGTGAGTGCTTGCGCGTATATATGAGCCCTTGCGTCTGTACCGTGTTAAAAAATACATGTCATGATTATACGGTCACTGGCTCACCCGTACAACTCCGTATTTTGTTGATGACACAATCAATTGACCAGTCAAACGTTCCACGTGGCGCAACTAGTGTTGCACCATCGGGGCGCGTAACCGTGGGGCCCACCTGTCAGCCCGTATATGAAAGAAAGAAATGGTAGTTTGAGTCTGTACTGTGTTAATAAAATACGGAGTACATTTTAGGGTGATCATACGGTCACTGGCTCACCATACAGCTCCGTAATTTGTTGATGACACGATCAATTGACCAGTCAAACGGTCCACATTCAGCAGCGCACATTACCATAGGGTCCACCCGTCAGCGCGTATATGAAGGACAAAAATGGTAATAAATTAGTGGTCGGTGGGTACTCGAAGTCGTGAGACCTCTGGTTGGCAGTCGCCGGCGGTGGGGGGCGCGTTGATTGGGCGGTGGGGTGGGGATCGCCGGAGAAAAAGCTCGGCGCGGGGGGGCCTAGAGGGATGGCCGGTGCGGCGGCGGACCGGCGGTGAGGAGTGGTTTCGGGGCGGGCGGGGCGGCGAGGCGGCGCGGGCCGGCCGCGGGCGGCGGGGGCCGGCGGTTCGGCCGGTGGTGGCTGGCGGCTCAGGGGGTGGAGTTTGATGATAAACTGCAGGCCCTTGATTTCGTATCCAACGGCTGGAAAATCTAATGACCAGAGATGAAAAAGTCAGTCGACTGACGTGTAGCCTCACCCCGCACGTACACACGCACGCAAGACACGCACGCATGCAGGCGTGCAACACTGACACATACACATAACGAACACACGCACGCATGCAGGCGTGCAACACTGACGCGTACACATGCACTCACGAACACACGCACGTACGCACACATGCATGCAACACTGAAACGTACCCTTGCACGCACGCAACACTCGCACGCCTGCATACACACAGCACACGACGCAAGACACACGCTCAACCTATACGTGCATGCACCCTTTGTTAAGGACATGGATTGTTACGGGTATTAATCAATCTTATATGTGATAAGCAGAACATTGATGTTTGTAGCGGTCTTTATGAATCACAACGTATCGAACGCGCTATCAACATAGTAGGCTTATCTACATGAAAAGGATGACGTCACACTCAATGAACAATCATCGGTTTATGAAATGCCCGCTTCTGACCGCCCTGGCCCACCAAAGGTTCCTCTGCTGTGCGCTGCCTGCGTTGGGTCACTGACATGCAGGCCATGTACCCAAAGAGCCCACACGTCAGTGGAAGAACGGCGCGCTGTCCTACGTCAGAGTCGAGGGCGCCACTCGCTGCACGCCCGGCTGAACACGCCTCCTTGCCGCATTCAAACGCCTCCATGAAACCCGCCCGTGTGGAAGCCGAGAAACCCACTCTGGACACACGTCCGTTCATGACCGGGTCGGCATTAAACGCAACGCCGGCCGAGCTCCTCCCGTCCGCCGTCTATTTAATCTCCTATTTAAACGAGGCCAAACGCCAGCCAAGAATCGCACACCTCCGTCGCTCCCCTATCTCCTCCTTCACCGTTTTGTCCACTCTTACAATGGCTTATGAAGAGTAGTTATTCCGCATCCAAGTTGGCTGGGTGGCCCGCCAAGCCCGCCGGGTACGAGCTATGCAGCTCGTTGATCAACCTCCCTCCCCTCGCCCGACGGAGCCAGTTGCTGCCCCAAGCCGGCGCGCGGTTCAGCAACTCGCCGCTCTAGGCCAGCTCAACGAGGAGCGGTGCACGGGCGTCGTTGCTGCCGTCCACGCCGCCGCCTCGTACCGTGTCTCACGTAGGTGGGGGACGTGCACGAAGAGAAGAGGTGCACGCATGGCGCACGTACTCCCGTCTCTTTCCCAACCACACCCGCGCGGGTACACGGTGGAGCTCATTTCTGTACGAAAAGGCAGCCCACGTGGTAACTTGACACGTGTACTGGTTGTCCACTAGATGGAGGGAGGATCGTCTACCACGGGTGAACAAACAATTGCGACTTGACGCGTTATGTTAAAAAAGAGCAAACCATGTGGGGCCTACCTTAGAGGCAAGGCTCTATACACTGGAGTACTTTTGATGTGTCCCGTCAACTCGCAGAACGAGGAGAAGCTTGCTTAGTACGCCGTCTCCCCAGCCCACGGGCGCGGTGGCTCGCAGGATGAGGTGAAGCTTGCTTACTACGCCTTACGCCCGCTCCCTCGCCCACGCGCGCGGTGGCTCGCAGGACGAGGAGAAAATTTTACTAGTACTCCCTCCGTTTACTCCTCGTCCCTACTACCTTCGTTAGAGAGATTATCATATTGTTTGGAATATATATGTCCTTTAGTACTCCCTCCATTTACTTATACAAGGCCACTATAAAAAAATACATTTTGCATCTATACAAGGCCACAAATAGTAATCGAGACAAAAGTTACTACTCCCTCCTTTCCAGTTTATGGCTCAATTTCAAAATCTCTCCAACCAAGGTAGACGGTGAGTGGTCGAATTAATTTCGTACTCCTAGTTTGCACAAGTAATTAGTACGCTCGTTTTTCTCAAGAAGTAATGTTTACCGAGGCATTAATTAGAACGAATGCATGAATGACCACTAAATTTCCATGAACTTCTACATGCATTGGTGAGTTTTCTCTTGACACTGCTTGCATCGGGTGATCTAACGCACCTCGAAATCCAACATGTGATGGTACTACTACTAGTAGTAGAATTGAGACTTATAAAACGGAAAAACGAATGTTTTGTAGATGAGCCCTATAAACCCTAGTGGGTACGTACTCCGTAAAATCAGATTTTCCCAAAACTAAGTCGCTCAACCTTTATTTGCTTGTTTCCCTTCCTGCCTCCTTGCCTCGAACAGACTATGCCAAACTCCCCTGCCTGCCGCGCGGGAAAAGACCCGCCCTCGCCTTTTTTTAGTCCGGGTTTGTATCGATGGATCGCGCGAAGCAGCAAAAACCCAAGCCGTGTCTTGTACTCCTCCGTCGACGCTCGCTTTCATGAATTATGTACTTCCTATCGCCGACATGTGGGACATATAGCAACCGAGTCGACGTGTCAAGCACCAAATAACAGTGCAGAACAGCAGAGGGGACGCACCCCAGTCGTACCGCCCTAGTAGTAGTAGTAATGAGCAATGAGACGTCAAATCGCAATGCCGCACCTTCCCAGACGGACGAAGCAACCATTATTTCACACTTCGGTTCGCCATCATCTCAAACCACGTAGTATTGCTTCTGCCTCAAGAGGGACACGCACATCGCCTTGGTACATCATGACACGTGGGACCGCATGACAGGCCATGCTCCCCAGCCGATCGCTCGGTAAAATCACCTCATTTTTACTACTATACTTCCTCCGTATCGGTTTACATGGCATGCACGTCGTTCTAGGTTGAGAATTTAACTGGCTATATATGTGATGAATAGTACTCCCTCCTTTTCGGTTTATAGGGCTCAATTCAAAAATCTCACCAACCAAGGTAGATGGTGAGTGGTGGAATACTTTTTGTAATTTGCAAAAACACCTAATTAATGCTCTTGTTTTCCTCAAAAATTTATGTTTACCAATGTATTAATTGCAATGCATGCATGCATAAAGTACATGCATTGGTTAATTTTTTCTTAATATTTGCATGCAATTATTTAATACACCTTGGAATCTGAAATTGTGATGGGGAACAACGAAATTGAGCCTTATAAAATGGAAAAACTAAGATTTTGAGAGAAGCCCTATAAACCGGAAAGGAGGGAGTATATGTTTAGAAACTACACCCGCTTAATAATCCAATGATATACTTTTTGTGACATAGTAACTCAGATTTAGTTAGTCAAATGGATGACCTAGAACTACGTGCATGCCCTATAAACCGAGACGTCTAAAAATCGAGACGGAGAGGGTAGTTCAGTACGTATCTTTTTAGATCAATATAGTCGGGATTCACCAAGGAGCAAAACCAAGTGGTAGGATGCACCTGTCGTGTTGGCCTAGCGACTCAAGCAGGGTCAGTCCGCACATGAAATGGCGACACACTTAACAGGACCCCTTTGGCCGACATGTGGCTCATCCACCGTCTTGTTCCACGTGCGATGTACCAAATTACAGTTCGAAGCAGCGGTTGGAATTGGAGGCACCCCGGTCGTAGCGCCGCAGTAGTAGAAAATGAGCGATGAGGGGTCAAATCACAAAGCCCCACCTTTCCCGCATTAAGCTGGACAGACGAAGCAAGCATCATTTCACTCTAGGGCGCAAGAGCATAAAGAAAAGAGAAAACCAATGATGCGTGCGGCAGCTACCTAGGGCACCCTAGGGTAGGGGTCTCCACTACAGATCATTTTTTTGAAAGCGCCTCCACTACAAATCGGCTTCTCCCTCGTCCTCTTGAAGAAAACCGATGATGCGTGCGGCGGTAGGGTTTGTAGGAGTACTACTAGGGCGTGCGGGGCCACGTCGTAGTAAACGGGAGAGGGATTGAGTTCGAGTCGACGCCTTAAATATGTGTGGGCCGCTTGGTTTTAGGGGAACGAGGCAGCATTTTGGGTTCGGGGACCAGTGGAGATATAGTACGTACAAAAAATTGTGGACGTAGGTTCGACCGAAAGGCAATGATGCATGGGCCCTGCATTTTGATATACCCGGGGCCGCGTGAAATTTGCTACTCTACTCAAAACTAGTAAGGTACACATGCATTGAACGCATGAGATTTCGAAACCAAATTATGAATAAATACACACTATAGCATGTAAAGCTTTGAGTCATATATGCATGATGTAGATGTTCGTTTAGTTCTTATAGTTCATCTCATTCAAAATCAATTAGTTTTATAAAAATGTTAAGATTCATGGGGTTGTGCATTGTAAAGCATAAAGTAAAAAACAAATAATGGCAATTCATTTAGAAAAAAATCAATTATGATACGGAAGATTCTAGAACAAAGGAGAAGTGCTTGTGTTTTGAGGTTTGTGCATTATGCTTAAGTTCAACCATCGAGTCTTCTAAATTGTACATGTGGCAGATCTGGTGGAATGTTGATGATATCCAACGGCCAGTAGTGCTCGGATTTGCCATCTCTGCACTGTCGGATTAGCTTCATCCAGCGACCATCTTTCAAGTTATTCGCACACTATATAGTTCTTGTGCCATAGTTGCATGTCTTGGAAAAAAGCTACTAGTGGGTTGTACTAGCTATTTAGGAATATAAGATGTATACATGGAAGTTGTAGGGAAAGAGATGACATGGAGTATCTCAATTCCTATGAGTAGGGATTGGAAAAGAGATGTCATTTGGTTGACATCATAGGAACTTTTCTATTGAATCTAGAGATGACATGTATCTCAATTCCTATGAGGAGGGATTAGAAAAGAGATGTAATTTGGTTCATATCATAGGAACTTTTCTATTGAATATACGCTAATGTTTATTTTCCTTTGAAATTATGGGAGTATAGGAATCCATTCATATGAACCAAGTGGCTCTAAAGCTATAGAAATGATATCATGTTTATTTCCTTTGAAATGTGGAGTATATGAATCTATTCCTATGAACCAATTGGCTCTAAAGGAAAAAATCCTATAAAAATCATATCATATAGAGTTCCTATGATATTCCTCCACACCAAAGGATGGTTGAAATTGCTGCAGGTGATACGATGGTCTTTCTTTGTAGACTCCTCCCCCATCTTTATAGTTACCTCTCGAAGATGAATGAAATGATATATACAGGGTATTCTACATGTGCAATTTGGTACACGAAAACTCGGTAAAAGTTTGCGAGGTTCGAATTTTCAATAAAGCTATATGCACTGCATTTTGGAACGGAGGGAGCATACGGCAGTTGCTAACACTCACGTGGAAGATTTGTGTGTAGGAGGAGTGGCTGTTCTGTTAAATGACATGGCAAAACTGACACTGTCGGATGCCGATCTAACGGTTCTTACGGCGTTCGTCAGGAAAAGGCTTGTGGCGAACGTTTGTCGGATAATGATTTACGGACACATGCATTGCATTGATACGTGCCCCCTCTCTCTCACGCACACGCACCCTCCCGAGTCCTCTCGCACCCACCGTCTATCTGCAGGTAGACGTCACACACATATGTGCTCTTCACACCCTACCCTCAGAACTTCTAAAAAACAAAAGACGTCGCGCACATTTTATTTTAGCTCACACGTCACACACTTATACTATTACTCTTGTGGCGAACGTTCTTTGGGCATAGTATATTGTACTCTCACGAAGAGAAGCGGTGCACGCACGCACTAGTTCTCTCACACCCACTCGCGGGTACACGTAGGAGCGCATTTTTTTGAAGCTGGTACAACAAAATCACTCCACTATATATATAAGCAGGAGCCTTAGCGCTTGCTTTACTAGGGTTCCTCTCGTTCACTCTCTCATGCTCTCCAGATCTAAGCAAGACATAGGTGGCCACACTCTCTCTCAGCTCACGGCTGGTCACAAATCCGGCCGGACAACCTCGACCGGGGCAGGGGTGTAGGTGCATCGTTCACGCTGTCGTCGGCGGCGAGGGAGGAGACCAACGGCTGCCCGCGCGTCCCGATCGGCGGCCGTGCCGTTCTCTCCGAGAGAGCGCCGGCTCCGGAGGGCCTCCGACCCCTTCTTCCTCCCTGCGGTATTGTGGCCAAGATGCGGCCTCCCGACGCCGTCTTTGCCACATGCCGACGACCCTCAGGTATATATTCCTTCGAAACCTGCCTTGCTCTACTGCCCCAGCTCCCCACTTGGCTTCGTGTGGATCTTTTTCTACTTCCGTCCGCTGTTCCAAAGCCACCTAGACTTTTACTATTATTAGAGGTAAAGCTAGTTCATACAGTCGACTCTAAGAGTTGGTTCAAACAGGGAAGAAAGTGGGAAAGCTGTAGCATGAATCTAGGACTTGGTTCTAAGAGGAAACGGGGGAAAGTAGTAGATACTGGCTACCCAACCGGTCTCTTGGTTGAAAAGACGAAGAAAGCATGGTGGATGGCGAAGGGTGGGGGGAAGTGGACCTATCTCTTGGTTGAAAAAGGAAAGAAAGTGACGGGTGTTGGGGGACAACGCAAATGAGAATGAGCAGGTCTAGATTTCCTGTGCTCACATAGGAAAATGTCGCCGAGGAGATAAAAAATGGGACAAATGCAGACATGCTGCCTGAGTGTTTGCCGCTCTCGGCAACCACATCTGCCTCACCACTTTATGCCTCTGCTGTCCCTACGCCCATATCGCTACCGTTAATGTAAAATCACATGAAGCATTAAGCAATGCCACCTAATGTCACTATAAGTAATGGTCTAGTGCCGTCGATAAATTGAAGCAATGCCACCACCATTTTATGAAGTGCTTCCGTCTTGCTTTATTTCCCATGAATTGTGTTTTTGCAGTTACACTTAAATCTCACACCGCTAACATTGCTTCATCCCAGTGGAACTGCACAAATTTGATTGCACATTTACTGACCATGTGCTACTCTCATGACAGTAATACTAATGCTATTGTTCTGCATGTTAATCTAGTGGCAGTGTTGATGTGATGTGATGCTACTTACTTAAGGACACTTTCATACTGTCAATCTAGTGCCAATTATAACACAATAGATGCTGCTGTTAATCATACGCCACTGCAAATATCTGTCACTGTTTAAATAACCGTATTTCGTATTTGCGCAAACAGGGATGTCTGTCTCCATATCGTTTCGGGATGTCTGTCTCCGTATCGTTTCTATCCGCGCAATCAAAAGCACACACCTCAGTTTTAGTAGAACTGCGCAAAATGAGATGGCTATCCCTCGTTGCCGTCGTCTAACCACCCGTCTTCCAGGTATTCCTACATTGGTAGTTACTAGGTAGAATGACCAACGCAATCTAAAAGAAGCTGATTCATACGTTTTACTTCCTGATTGCAGTGCAGGGACGAGCGAAAACATCTGCATCCTAGTCCGGAATGCACTTTCCTCCAGTTCATCCATGGACCGAGGACAAGCTGGCACGGCTGCACGGAGGTTTTTGGGACAGGTGCGCGGACAAGAGGCATTGTGGTCTGCTTATTTCTGCAAATAGCGGTGCTTAAATTTAGTGGAATGCACAAGACTTTCAGCTGGTCAGTACACTGCATGGTTCAGTTCAGCATTCCAGCTGAGAACACAATTATAATTGGTTATTCTGGAATGAGAGAACCTAACCCTGGATGGTGGCAACAAGAAAAAACCAGAGTGAACTCCAGGAAATTTAAGCCTGCCGGGAGGCCCTTTGCTCAGAGAAGCCTTGCTTGTTTTTTCCTGATTTGTAAACCTTCTCACAACTTTGTCTTTTGCTATTAACTAGTATATGTTTGTTATGTTCTATGAATCATTGAGATGTATAAAATTGCTTAACTTATGCTTTTCAAGTTTTTTATGAAGCCGAGTTTAATGTGAGTGTTCCACATGAACGCTGGACTAGCGTGTGAACGTTTGGAATTTACATTGTGGCCTCAGTTAACTGCATGAACCACTGTAACAAGATACATAGTTGCTTATATGTCAGACAGCAGATTGTTGATTGTTAGCTGGTCGATAGCCTAGTGTTGAAGCGAGCTGAGCCAATGTGCCGTGTTTTGCACAACTGCTTACAAGTGGGGTAGCACCAACAGTGTTTACAAGTACTTATGTATACGTCGGCGCACAGTTCTCGAACGAGTACTCTATTTCATCAAAACACACACTGCTCGTATGATAAAACTAGTGAGGACGCATCTGTTTCGGCAACAATTACGATGATTCACGGGCACACAAAAGTAGCAGCAGTTCCCATAGACGGATTCAAACAGAGTACTAGCCCCAGAGGGCTCGATAACAGGCAAGGTTCGGATAATTAGACAGAATCCAAACTACTATTAAACACTAGCTGGGGCAAGTATTTCATGCCTCGATCTAATTTGGGCTGGACACAAGACGGACCTTGCCATGAACATCATCGAGGACGTCCGGCAGCAGCTCAATCCTGTGAACCTTCATGAAGACAACCTTGTGGCCTTGCCACTCATAAACTTGTTTGTGGAGGCATGCCACGTCATCTTCCTGCGTAAGCTTGACAAGAACAGTATGCCTCACAAACGAAGGAGTAGCTTTGAACTTCTTGTGCTTCAGTACACCCTGGACAACACGCCTGACAACAGTGAGGCTGGAATACAACTCTTCATTGGTATAAGCGCAAATGGCTTCCAGGATCCAACAGCCTAAAAACTCTGTTTTCCCAGTGCGTATATTCAGGTCATCCGCCTCATAGCGAGTGACATGTACAACCACACAATCCTTGTCTGCATCAGGGCTCTAATTGAAACAGAAACAAATTCTGAATTACTTTCCAGCATAAGAAACACAAGTTATTTAAACCACTATGTATAGCATGGCATCGAAGCTAATAAAATTTTGCATTATTCATCACCACATACTTAGATGAAAAACCACAATCGAGATCGGCAAAGAAGAAAATCACCTTGGGCAGCTCAGCGGGGGGGGGGGGACACATCCTCGAAGGGGGAAAACTGCTCCTGCAGTGCCACGGGGGCTGTAACCTCAAACGGGGCGTTGACCATCTCAGTAGTGGCCGTGAGCGTATCTGGGGTCGGCTCGGTGGCTGCCTCCATCTTCTTGGAGCTCTCTGTCTCGTGGGGATCAGCCTCCCGCGTCTGCTCCAATATCGGCAGATCTTTGCCTGGTTCTCCTTGGTCCATCATGAAACTGACGAATACTAGGAGACCACTGAAAGGAAAACACAATCGCAATGACAATGAAACAAAAAAGAGAGTGAGGATCGGTTACTGCTTTGCAAAAGTTCTTTTTTTTCTCTGAACGAAAATATACCAACATCACGGATCCGCTTACCTTCCCTTCGTTGGGAGAGAAGAACAGTGGCAGATGCGAGTGTTGCCTTTCTTGAAGACGGTGAGGGAGAAGGGGATTCAGCGAAGAGTGAAATGATGGTTGCTTCGTCCGTCAAACTTAGACTGCGGGGAGGTGGGGTTTTGTGATACGACGGCTCGTTATTGCCGCGCTACGACCGGGGTGACTCTCCGCCTGCATACTGCCTTCTAATTTGGTGGATGGCATTTGGGCCCGCGCGCTGCATGGCCCGCATGTCGGTGAACAAAAGTATAACGGCATTCAGTAGAGGGAGACGTTTCGATGACCTAGGAGGAGCCAGAAGCGGTATTGTATCCACTGTACTAGTAGTAATTGTTTTTCTGGGTAGCTGTAGAGTGTCTCCACTGTACTAGTAGTAATTGTTTCTCTGGGCCCAAGACAAAACAGCCCATCCACCCTAGTAAATAGTAAAATCAATTCAAAAGTCCATATATTTACTGAATGAGAGGCGCTACCCACACCCAGCACACCGCCCCCCAAAAAAACCTGGGTGTTCTTCTTCCTCCTCACTCCCACCCACCTCACGTCAGCTCGCTCCACTCGTACCCCCAAATTCCTCACCTCACTCCTACAGAAAACCCCAGCTCCCCTTCTTCCTCACTACTACAGAAAAACCCCAGCTCCCCTTCTTCTTCACTCGCACTACAACTAGGCTCGTCATTCGTTACTCTGCTCAAATCCGTGAGCGCGACGCGACGCCCTCGAGGAAAATGGAGTCGGCTGACCCCAGCGCCAAGAAGATGAGGCTCCCGCCAGCGGCGACGCCTGTTGTAGATCCCGCACCCGGCAGCGCGGGGAGAAGCGGCGACCCCGCCCCCACCGGATCCCAGGAACCCGTAGAATCTCGGGTGGACCGCATCAGCGATCTCCCGGACGCCGTCCTTGGGGAGATCATCTCGCTTCTCCCCACCAAGGATTGCTGCCGCACCCAAGTCCTCTCAATTCGGTGGCGCCCTCTATGGCGCGCCGTGCCCCTTAATCTCGACTGTCGTCAGCTATCTCTCTTCAATGATTTTGAAATCCCCAGAGCCATCATCTCCTCCCACCAGGGCTCCGTTCAAAGCCTCTGCATCCCGTCATGCTACCTGAGCAAGCATACCATGCCCTGCACGGTGGACGCCTGGCTGAAATCCCCTGAATTCACAGAACTACAGCTGCTTGAGTTCTACTATTCCCCTGGAAATCACCTACCAGATACCGAACGCCATCTACCTGTGCCCTCAGCACCGATGTCCATCTCGCGGTTTTCCTCCTCTCTCCACACCGCCACCTTTGCGCTGTGCGACCTACCAGACAATCTGGTACTAAACCTTCGACTCCCATTTCTCAAGAAACTTTCACTTGTGCGGGTTCGTATATCGGAGGCCTCATTGCACAGCATCATCCACTCCAGTTGCCCTGCCCTGGAGTGCTTGGTGCTTGTTTTCACAGTTAGAATCGGTTGTCTCCAAATAAAGTCGCCTAACCTTGTAAGAATTGGAATTTGTTTTGACGGAAGGCAGCTCATCATCCAAGATGCCCCTTCACTTCAAAGGTTGATCCTTGATTCTAGTTATTCACCGTTGCAAATAACCGTCCTCTCTGCGCCTAAACTGGAGACCTTGGGTGTAATACATGATCTCTGTGCTCATTTCAATATGGTGTTTGGCTCCACAGTTCTTCAGGTACTTTACATTATCATCTACACTTGTAACCATAAGCTGCATTTTAAATTTCTGCGCATAAGTTATATGTCATCTTGGAGTACACATTTTGTACTAATATTATGTTCTATGCTCAATGAAGAGTTTCTCCATGGATGGCCTATCAATGGTGCTGGATTCTGTCAAGATCTTATATATCCAAATGAATAGTTTTGATCTGAACAAGATTATTGGCTTGCTGCAATGCTTTCCATGTCTGGAGAAGTTGTATATAAAGGTGATAATTTCACGCACATTGGAAGCCCGCATATAGTGTACTAGAATTAACCGTTCAGCTGTTGCTCTTTCGACACTCTTTTTTTAGACCTTAACTGTTTTCAATCTTCATGTCTATTTAGGCAACAGGACGGGGTAAGAAAGTTATAACCAATCGGTGGATTCGTAAGCATCGGGATTTTCTCACTTCTCATGAGATTCGATTGAAGACAATAACGCTAGAACGATATGTAGCCAACCGTGCAAACACTAGATTTGTCACATTCTTCCTGCTGAATGCGAGGTTACTATTGTCCATCAGGCTTAAGTTTATCAGCAGCATGGTTTTGACGGATGGGTATGTGGAAGAGCAAAAAAAGGAGTTTCAGGTGGGCAAAAGAGCTTCTGAACGTGCCGGGCTTCTATTTACAACATATTGTGGTCATAATCCAGTAAATTTTACGACCCAGGATGTTCATTCTATGGACCTGACCGATCCATTTGACTGTGACTGCCGAAAACAGTGCTGGAGTTAGATGTTGTTGCCCTTTTCAACCTGGGTTTTTTTGTAAACCTGATGAACAATTAACCCTCGTGCTTTTGTACAGTTTGTAAGCTGGAGTTAGATGTTCTTGCCCTTTTCAACTCGGCTGTGACTGTCATATTTTCTTTGAAGCAAGGCAAATGGCTTGCCAGTCGTTTAATTTAGAGTGAAATATTGTAACAACTAACAAATCCCAACCAAGGGAAATAACATCACTCTCGCCGGCTGCTTGAGCTCACTGTGCATTACAGAAGCCAAGTGATTAGCCCCCACCAGCACCCACAAACTTATTTCGAACTAGCACATCAAATGGGCTGTAAATTTTCATAGGAAAGGCTGCATGACCGTGACAGATTTGGATTCTGACATTTGGGACCCGCGAGGAAATAGCCTATCCAAGGTGGTGTCGACTTACTAGCCAGTCAACAAACGATTCTGCCTACCAGCCGTTGGATTGACATCCAACATCTGTCGTGTATCTTCTATCTCTTGTCTTCTTCTTCCTCCAGCCACCCAAACCAAACCACCCCGTCGGCTCCGCCTGCTCCCGCCTCCCATGGCTGGCTGCGCCTCCGCCGCCCTACCGTACGTACCCTCCAACGTTGGCCAGTCCCTCCCTCTATTCCCCCACACGTCCTGTTATTCTCCGGCGACGTCAGCCCCAACACGCACCCGCACCCGAACCAGTCAACCCTCGTACTCCCCTCCGCCTGCGACTGGACCGGCGCATCTTCCACGGCTCCTGTTCGTTCCGTCCGAGGCCTCGCCGTCGTCCTCCGCCTTGCGGCCTTGGTTCGCTCGCCGTGCGCGGTGCGCCGCCCTCTTGCGTTGTCAACGTCGTCAACAACCGAGAGGAACAAGGAGATGACTGTACGTGGAGAGGATGACAGTAGGGACCCACCAGCGTCATGGCAGTACGCAAGCAAGTGCCTCTATATTACAAGCCCAAAAATATGGTTCCTCCTAATGGTTGGACATCTGGGGCTCACGCCATTGTCAACGTAGTCAATAAACGAGAGAATTACACTACGAGCGGCTGACACCAGGGACCCAGCAGGTCGCGCAGTTTTTTTTGAGGAACAAGCAGTTGTTATTTATACTAGTTTTAGCGACGGATCAGGGTAACAACGGGGCTGTGCGGGGGCTGTGGCCCGTCTAGCCAGGGTTTTATTTATGTTTACCACATCATGAGCCCAGTTGTGTTTTTTTCTTGCTGAAAATGGCTAGCCCAGTTCTATTTTTTTAAAGAAATACCCAAACGAGGCCTACTTGCTTTATCAGCCCTGCTGGGCTGCAAATCTTTCAAGACGAGGAGAGTTTCATTCGGTTTGCCCAGAAATGGGCTGTACATTTTTAAAACACATCAAACCGGGAATTAGTTTCAATTTTTTTCATTACAAGATTTTAAATTCCATTGATTTTTATGCGTGGACAATTATTTGGATTTTATATTTATATAAATTATTTTTCAAAATAGTTTGAATGTGAATCGATATTTCGGGATTAAAAACAGTTGACCGCACCGAAATATGCAAAAATTCGTATACTTTTTAACCGTGGCCACAATATGGGGTGTAATGCTAACAAAAAGAAGATGGGCTCCAAAAAAATTCTTAAGAATTAGCAAATGGGCTGTACATTATTAGAAATAATGCACACGAGAGCAGTGACTGTTGGATGTCCATCCAACGGCTGTCGTGCTTCTTCAATCTCTGCTTTTCCTGCTCCAGCCGCTCAAACAAGCGCCGGCGGGACTGCCTGCTCCCTCCTCCCGCGGCCGGCTATGCTGCCGCGCAGGCCTCACCGCCCCACCGTACTCCCATCGCTGGCCTAGCCATCCCTCTACTCACCCACACCTGCTGTTATTCTCCGGCGACGGCAGACGAACCAGTAAACCCTCGTACAGTCCTCCCTCCGCGTGGGAAACAACTGCCGAGTCTTCCCTGGCTCCGTGTCGTTCCCTTCCTAGGCCTCGCCGTCGTCCACCGCCCTGGTGCTCTCGGCGCGGCCTGGTCAACGTGGTCAATGAACGACATCCATCGGAAGTGGACTGTACGTGGAGAGGCTGACAGCTGGGTCCACGGCCGCACGCAAGGAAATGCCTCCTTATTACGCGCAAAATAATGATTCCTCCACCTGACAGCTAGGACCCACGGGAAGGGCTTCTGTATTTCGCGGAAAAAACGTTCCCCCCGCTGACAGGTCGGACCCACCAGCTATATCTTCGCACGCAAGGAAGTGCCTCCTTATGACGCACAAAAAAATGAATACCCCCTGCTAGCTGGGACCCACCATAGTGGGTGGCTGACTTGTGGGCCTACTAAGTTGACGGGGACAGAGGGCTTTGTCAACTTAGTCAATATGAACGATTCTAGCTCCAGTGACCGTACGATGTCCATCCAACGGCCATAGTGCTTCTTCAACCTCTGGTCTTCTTGCTCCAGCCGCCCAAAGCAGCGCCGGTCGTGCCGCCTGCTCCTGCCTCCCGTGGCCGGCTGTGCTGCCGCGGAGGCCTCACCGCCCCCATACTACTCCCACCGCTGGCCAGGCCATCCCTCCACTCACCCACACCCCCTGTTATTCTGCGGCGACGGCAGCCTCACACCACAGCCAAACCAGTGAACCCTCGTACTCCTCTCCGCGTGGGCATCCACTGCCGCGTCTTCCCCGGCTCCGCGTCGTCCCCTTCCTAGGCCTCGCCGTCGTCCACCGCCTTGGTGCTCTCGGCGCGGCGTGGTCAATGTGGTCAACGACCGACTTCCATCGGAAGAGTACTGTACGTGGAGAGGCTGACAGCTGGGTCCACGGCCGCAGCTGGGTCCACGGCCACAGCCCAGTTTTTTTGTGATTTGCCAAGTAAGTCGCTTTGTCAGGCCTGTTGGGCTGCAAATCTTTCAAGACGAGGAGAGCTTCATTCGGCTGGCCGAGAAAATGGCCTATCAGTAATGAGAAATGGGTTGTACATTTTTAAAACACATCAAACCGGCAATTAGTTTCAAATTTCTTTTTTTCATTTCGAGATTTTAAATTGCATTGATTTTTATGCGTGGACAATTTGTTGGATTTTATATTGATATACATTTATTTTTAAAATCAGTTTGAATGTGACTCGAAATTTCGGGATTAAAAACAGTTCGGACCGCACCGAAATATGCAAAATTTCGTATAATTTTTTAACCGTGGCCACAATATGGGCTGTAATGCTAACAAAAAGAATATGGGCTCCAAAAAAACCTTAAGAATTAGCAAATGGGCTGTAAATTATTAGAAATAATGGCAGATGGGTTGTATGCTGTTTTCCACAGATTTGAGGCTTTCCTAAAAAAAGGTTGACGCACAAGCAGTGACTGTTGGATTTCCATCCAACGGCCGTCGTGCTTCTTCAATCTCTGCTCTTCCTGCTCCAGCCGCTCAAACAAGCGCCGGCGGGACTGCCTGCTCCCTCCTCCCCGCGGCCGGCTGTGCTGCCGCGCAGGCCTCACCGCCCCACCGTACTCCCATCGCTGGCCTAGCCATCCCTCTACTCACCCACACCTGCTGTTATTCTCCGGCGACGGCAGACGAACCAGTAAACCCTCGTACAGTCGTACTCCCCTCCGCGTGGGAAACAACTGCCGAGTCTTCCCTGCCTCCGTGTCGTTCCCTTCCTAGGCCTCGCCGTCGTCCACCGCCCTGGTGCTCTCGGCGGCCTGGTCACGTGGTCAACGACCGACATGCATCTGAAGTGGACTGTACGTGGAGAGGCTGACAGCTGGGTCCACGGCCGCACGCAAGGAAATGCCTCCTTATTACGCGCAAAATAATGATTCCTCCACCTGACATCTGGGACCCACCGAAAGGGCCTCTGTATTTCACGAAAAAAACGTTACCGCCGCTGACAGCTCGGACCCACCAGCTATATCTTCGCACGCAAGGAAGTGCCTCCTTATTACGCACAAAAAAATGAATACTCCCCCTGCTAGCTGGGACCCAGTATAGTGGCAGGCTGACTTGTGGGCCTACTAAGTTGACGGGGACGGAGGGCTTTGTCAACTTAGTCAATATGCACGATTCTAGCTCCATTGACCGTACGATGTCCATCCAACGGCCATAGTGCTTCTTCAACCTCTGGTCTTCTTGCTCTAGCCGCCCAAACCAGCGCCAGTCGTGCCTCGTGCTCCTGCCTCCCGTGGCCGGCTGCGATGCGGCGGAGGCCTCACCGCCCCCTACTACTCCCACCGCTGGCCAGGCCATCCCTCTACTCACCCACACCCCCTGTTATTCTGCGGCGACGGCAGCCTCACACCGCAGCGAACCAGTGAACCCTCATACTCCTCTACGCGTGGGCATCCACTGCCGCGTCTTCCCCGGCTCCGCGTCGTCCCCTTCCTAGGCCTCGCCGTCGTCCACCGCCCTGGTGCTCTCGGCGCGGCGTGGTCAACGTGGTCAAGGAACGGCTTCCATCGGACGTGGACTGTACGTGGAGAGGCTGACAGCTGGGTCCACGGCCGCAGCAAGGAAGTGCCTCCTTATTACGCGCAAAATAATTATTCCTCCACCTGACAGCGGGGACCCACCGGACGGGCCACCGTATTTCACGAAAAAAACGTTTCCCCCTGACTGCTGGGACCCACCAGCTACATCTTCGCACGCAAGGAAGTGCGTCCGGGCAAAAAAAACGATTCGCCCCCTGACTGCTGGGACCCACCAGCTACATCTTCGCACGCAAGGAAGTGCCTGACAGTCGGGACCCACCTGGTCGAAGCGTATGTAACGTTGTCATTCTGGTCGCGAAAGTGTATGTACATACTGGTCGATGTAGAGCGCGCACGTGGTAGTGAGGCGCACGTAGCATGTACACGTACGTACAGCGGCCAGTGTGCAAGAAAGAAAATACGGCCACGTACGTACATACGGGCAGGGTCTCGAACGCCTACTCGCGCATACATACGGCCAGGGCTCGTGTACATGGCTGGGTCGGAACAGAGAAAACAGCATCGTCGTCGTGTTCATGGGGAGCCAACCTGCTGGGTCGGAACGGAATGCGTCGTCGTGTTCATCGGAGGCTTGGACGGAACAGCCGATGGAAACGAGGCCTGGCGTACCGCAGAACGGAGGAAACGGCCTTGTGTTCGACCGGCCACGTTCGAAACGGGATCCTATTCATCAGGAGGGGTCTAGCATACCGCAAAATGGAGGAAACGGACCTCCTACGGTCAAAACGGGGGTCCTGTTGATCGGGAGGGGTGTGGCGTACCGCAAAACGGAGGAAACGGACTTGTGTTGGAGCGCTACAGTCGAAACGGGGGTCCTGTTCATCGGAGGGTGTGGCGTACCGCAAAACGGGACTCCACGGGATACTGTTCATCTCCATCGTCGACCCCCTCCAGCCTCCACGGGCTACTGTTCATCCACCGTCGACCTCCTCCAGCCTCCACCTGCGACTGTTCATCCACGGGCTTCTGTTCATCCAGCCTCCACCGCACGCTACTCCACCGGCTACTGTTCAACCAGCCCTCTCCACGGGCTCCTGTTCAACCACCCTCCACGGGCTACTGTTCATCCAGCCTCCACCGTCTACTGTCATCCCGCCCTCCACGGGGTGGTCCTGTTCATCCTGCCCTCCAGGGGTCCTGTTCATCCAGCCACAACCGGCTCGATCGATCGGGGTCCTGTTCATCTCCCGCGCCTCCACGGGGTGGTCCTGTTCATCCTGCCCTCCACGGGGTCCTGTTCATCCAGCCACAAACCGGCTCGATCGATCGGGGTCCTGTTCATCAGAGGCAACGCCACGGGGTCCTGTTCATCCACCCCACCGGGAACTGTTCATCCAAACCCCCCCCCGCAACGCTCACTGTTCATCCAGAGGCAGCATCGATCGGCTTCAGTTAGCAGCAGTAGCGAAGGAATCGCTCGATCTGGTTCAGTTAACAGCCATCGATCGATCGCTCGGGTTCAGTAACGCGTAGCCTGCAGTGCAATCGCTCGGGTTCAGTTAGAGCCCAACGCCTCGCTCGGGTTCAGTTAGATCCCAACGCCTCGCACCCACGCGCGTGCATGTACGAGAGAAACGCGCATCGCTCGGCCCCGACCACCCACCGTAACCGGGAACACCCCGATATTTTCCTCGCCCTCGCTTCTACCACAGTTTTTTCCGTCATGGACGGCCCAAAGAATGTCATGCGGCTGCGTCTCCGGCCCGCCCAGGACGAAAAGCCCATTTTCTGTCATGATTTTTTATCATAGAAGTAGGACCCCACCACATCTATGATGATACCGGGTTTTTTCACAACTATCATCATAGAAGTGTCATAAGTATGACAGAAAAAATTTCGTTCGGCCCAAAATGTCACGGATGTGTCTTTTTTTTTGTAGTGTAGGGTGGCCGGTTTGGCCATGAAGGATCTAATAGTCCAGCTTTGGCCGGCCAAACCAATTCCCAGTAGCTACTTCGGTTTGGTGAAGGGGCTCGTCGACGCACTGCCTCGGATTGATGCTGTGAAGCACTCGGCCTGCATAGAAGGTGCCCGGATGGCCTTTGCCCGTGTCAAGATGCAATGGGAAAAATGAAGGCCATCGACGTGGCGACCGCAAGCCCGCCCGAAGGCAAAGATCATCGGAAGCCGGAGAGACACTTCGATGACGTCCTAGAAGGGGCCCGAATAGTAGAGGGCCAATGTTCTAAGGACGTCATATTTGAGTAGATGTATTCGGGTTGTAAAAGCTATGTTATGAACCCATGCTTGTAATATATCTATGGGTTGCGCTTTTTATTTCAAGCGATTTTTCCTCCTGTGCGGCCGTTTTACTTATAAAAGTTGCTAGTCGTCGGCTTCAGCCACCACACAGATGCTACGGGGGTGTTCGTCGTGACGCGTGACCACACTTTATCCAACGTCTTGGTCCGTGAAGGAGGTGTCCGTGAGGTGAACCACGCAATCAGACTATGCAGCTTTATTACTTTCACTTAGCCATAGGAGTTTGACTGTGGGGCTAAGTACTAGCCCCTAGTGTGTGTGCGGCAATCCGGACTATGGTGCCTTTTCCACGCAGTTGGACGAAGACCAGCCCCTCGTATAACATGGAGTGAATCGAAAACGATTTGTAGTAAGTCACCGAATCGCCGACCAGCTCTCACTTTATCATGAGAGTCGGTTTTCGGCTTTCTCTATTGAGGTACTTGACCGGATGAACCAGAAATACAATCGCAGTAGTTCTCCCTTTACTACCTTAGTCGAACGAGCGGAACGTAAGGTGGTAAGCACAGGAGCCGGGCAACCTAACTATAGACCAAAGACATGACTCGGAGCCAATGCATATAATACAATATCCGGGACGCCGAAGAGTACCCTATAGGTGTTCGGACTTGAAAACATGTTGGGCCAAATACAGCCCCCGGTGTTAAGGTTGGACTAAAGCACGTGTGGCAGTCTCAAGTAGGGAGGGAATACAGATGACAATACGAAATAAATCAGTACCAAACAAAAGTGGCGATCAACTGTTTCATTTATACTCTGATTAATACGTCGAAACATGTTATTACAGATAATGCCATAAATATCAAGGCCATTTTACATGTCGAGAGTTTACACAAGGGAAAGTTTTACACAGGGCCTAAAAGTAGTGGTTTGAAGATCCCAATGGTGCCCTGCCGCACGTCTGCGTCGTTTCTCCTTGGTGAGAAATCCTTTGAGAGGAGGAGTCGATGGTCGTCTGCAAGAAAGAAGGACCTAGAAAAGAGCCCTTGTACGACCGTAGAGTAGGCAGGTTTTTAACGAACCTGCAGTGGGAAAAATATTAAGGTCCTAATAGGTTCAAGCCGTACTATAGACCTTTTTCGCGGTGTGCCTCCGGCGCTGCCCAAGGTATTTCAAGTGTATAATTATGTACGCGCAGTACGTATGCCGCAACCTTATGGGGTGATCGGCGGAGGCTAAACTGCTATTGAATCTCCGGATCCGCCGAGCTATCGCTCTGTAATGCAGATCGGACTCGCTTAGCAGTGTCATGGGTCTTGATGACCGATGAGCTATTCGGCTTAATGAGACCGCTCTGTACTTCGGCTGCTAGGTCCGCGATCTGCTCCTCAGTACGGAGGGAGCGCTCCATATTTCCATTTACTGTAATGACGCCATACAGTCCAGGCATCTTGAGCTTCAAATAAGCATAGTGCGAGACTGCATTGAAGCGGGCGAAAGCAGTTCGTACAAGCAGTGCATGATGACCACTGCGGAAAGGGGCGATGTCAAAGATCAATTCTTCGCTTCGGAAGTTGTCTGGAGAGCCGAATACTACTTCCAGTGTTAAGGAGCCCATGCAGCGGGCCTCCATGCCGGGTATTACTCCTTTAAAGGTAGTGTTAATAGGCTTGATTCTTGACGGGTTGATACCCATCTTACGGACAGTATCTTGATAGATCAAGTTGAGACTGCTTCCGCCGTCCATAAGGACTCTAGTGAGATGGTACCCGTCGATGATGGGATCGAGCACCAGCGCCGCCGAACCTCCGTGACGGATACTAGTTGGGTGGTCCCTGCGATCAAAGGTGATCGGACAAGCCGACCACGGGTTGAATTTTGGGGCAACAGGCTTATCGCGGGAAACCACGGCCACCTATGGGACCAGGAGGTCCCTTGCTGGTTTGGCAGGGGCGACTCATTGCACAAAGAGCAGACGAGTGTGGGGTAGCACAGCAGAGATCCCACAGGCAATTTTACCTAGGTTCGGGCCGCCGTGAGGCGTAAAACCCTACTCCTGCTTTGGTGGATTGATGGTGGAAAGGTGGTGGCGGAGCGTAGTACACTTGCCCGACAGGGGTTGCCTTGGGGCAGCAGCGACTACGTGCGTATGGGGGTGTGAGTTATCCAACCTTCTAACCATTTCTACGGTTGCCATGGGCCTCCTTTTATAGATCAGGGGGTAACCACAGTGGCAAAGTAGTCATTACGCACTGATAAGATAGCAAACAGTGCTACCATGCCTAACTCTGCGGGCTGACAAGGCGCATTAAATGCACTGCTTAATGTCACATCGTTGGTTGCCCGGCAAGGCTTGCCGGGCTATCTTGCCAGCTCTGCACCTGCTCGCTTGACACGTCGCAGGACGGGTGTCATCTGTGGGTTTCTCCTGAAGAAGATGGCTGCCATGTGGCGAATGGCTGCCACTTAATCACTTTGCGGCTTGACACCGCACTGATCGACAACGTGGGTCGTGGTGGAGTGGTTGGTGAGGTGGTTCTGCCTCCGTGAGCCCCGGTAGGCCCTGCCGGGGCGCTTTGGTTGTCTAATTCTGGGGGTGGCCTTGCCCCTTGCCGGGCTCGCCTGCCCGGCAAGGGAGGCTTTTCTCTTGACGATATCCTGCTTCTCTGGTTTGATTTTCGTCCCTTTGATCTGCATGCTGGTCCTTTGAATCTCTGGGGTTCTTGTATATCTTGGCTCGGCCTTGTCTTGTCCGTGCATGATTCAGGGGAAAACATATACCCCTGTCTGTTTTCCCCGACATAAGCCCTCGGGCCTAAGCCACACGTGTCGTGGGGCACGTTGGGTTAGGCCCAAAAATTGCGCGGACACGTGGCAGGAGATAGCTGTGTACGCCGGTTTTGCCACAGCGACTAGTCAATCCAACGTCCACTTCGCGCAATTACTGTGCGTCGTGGGGTCGTGGGACTATTGCAGTTAAGATAAAATGGTAACTTTCTGAAGCGCCGTGCCCTTGTTCCGCTTTTCCCCCTTAAGAGCAGGAAAAACGGAGCGACACGATTCACCTGTCTCTTGCCCCGTTCTCCCATCTTCTTCCTCCGCAAGCCAAGCGACGGTTCCTCCTCTCGCTCTCCCCTCTGCCTCCACTCTTCCCATTGAATCCCTCCCCCTTCCGTGTTGCTGCCGCAGGAATGGGGAAGAAACCCGTGGAGAAGAGAAAGCCAACGGCTGCGGCGAAGGAGGCTACCGCCGAGAGAAGTAAGAGGTCGGCGGAGCTGTACAAGAAGCAGAGCGAGGACGTCGTCTTCTTCCCGTCCACCTTGAGCGGCCCTGTTCTTCAGGCGAGGTATGGGTATCTGTGGGGGAGGCCCATCGAGAAAGGGCATGGAGCGCCTGTAGTTTATGCGGCGGGGAAGGAAGATCCGCTGAATTCTTATCGGTTCTTCAGTGCTTACTTCATCTGCGGCCTCTGTCCCCCCCCTTTTCCGAGTTCTTTGAGGCAATCATGAATATCTATGGATTCTACCTCCTTGACTTCACGCCAAATGCAATGGCGACCATGGCCATTTTTGCACACTTGTGCGAGAATTTTGTTGGAGTTAGGCCCAATGTGGATCTGTTCCGGCATTACTTCATCCCGCAGGTGGAGAGCAAAGTTAACCGCTCCTGAATCATCTGCTGGATGCCGCGCATGGCGAGGAAGATCTGGGATTATGTCCCTGGGTACCAGCGCGAGAGGTGGGATGAATGGAGAGGGGATTGGTGCTGGATCCAGGACAAGGAAGCCCCCGAATTCTACGAAGCACGGAAGGAGTGCGTCGAGCGCGACAAGGATTGGAGCGCCAAAGGCCTTACTGAGGATAGGTTGTGCCCGGCAATCAATAGGATTACCCGTTTGAGGATTGCCGGGTTAACCATCGAGCATGTGGGGGCAGATTTTCTTCTCCGCCGCATCTCGCTGCTACAGGAAAGGGACAGACCTGCGTGGCTGTATGGTGATGCTGCGGATAGGATGAGGCTGCTCCCAGGGTTGGCCAATAACTTATCAGTTTACGGCCATGGCTAGTTGTGTGACCAACTGTTTGGTCGCTTCAAGTTGTTTAAGCTCCCGGCAACCGTCATCCCTCTGAACATCAATTCCCCCGGGACTAGATACTGAAACGGATGCCCGACTGCAATGCTGAAGGGGTATCGGGCACTTGGCAGCTACCCACTTTGGATGAAGAGCTCCAGTGGTTGAGCACCCTGGAGGAGATGGCCGCAAGGGCCGAAACTGGGATGTATAAGCACACCTCCGCCACGGAGGTGGCGTATATCCTGAAGAGGGTCAAGGAGGACAAGGTTGCCCACCTTGCGGAAATGGAGAAGGATGTGAAGGCCGGGAAGGGCAAGGGGAAAGCTGAGGGCGGATGTTCTTCCCATGGCGGCAGCGAGGCGCCAGCCACGGAAGGAGCTGCCAGGGTTAACTTCGTCGGGCTAGATTCCCTAGCCATGGTGGCAATGGAGCTTCAGGAGAGGAAGGAGGAGGAGGAAGAGGAGGACGCGGTGGCGGCCCTTGACGACGAGTGGCTCGCGGCTAGGCTGCAAGCCCCCGCACCGAAACCAGATCAGCGCACCCGCAGGCACCCCGCAGCCCAAGGGGCGTCGGCCTCCAACCCAACGCCAGCTGCCAAAAGGGTGAAGAATACTGCCACCAAGTCTACCAAGGTTGAGGTGGTATGCCGCTAATCTCCTCATCTTCCTCAGACCAAGGCCTCCTCCGCCAAACGTCCAGCGGCCGTGGAGGCGGAGTCTAGCCCCCGCTCCGGCTCGAGCTCCTCGCAGAGCTCATCTTCCATGGAGCTCCTAGTGCCACGGCAAGCACCGAAGCTGTCGGGGAGCTCTGCCCTTCCATCTCTGAAGAGAGGGGACGGGAGTCTCCACCTCCCATGGAGTTCAACTTGAACTCCATGCTCATTGTAGAGGAGTAAGGAGGATTGCCCTTGGTGGTAGATATCTTTTAGGCAGATTTGAATGCTTTTGCTGACTAACCTTTTGTTCTTGTTGTTGTCGGCAGGGAAGTGGAGGAGGACTCGGAGACCCTCATCCATCATTCCCGGAAGAGGCTCCGGCACCTCGGATCGCTAAAGGGCGTGGAGATCTCGGCCTTGGCGGGGGAGGATGCAGAAGACCCCATGCCGAGCCCCAGTCCAGCCCTCGTCCCAGGAGCAGAGACTTGGTCCCATCCGCCGAAGGCGATGGGGACAGTCTCCCTGTTCTCCCTGGCGGAGGAGGAGGCAACGCAGGGCAAGCCCCTCTTTGAAGGGTGCGCTTCTCCCGCTGCTCAAGCTGAGGAACCCACCGCGGAACCCTCCGCGGATGAGGCCGTGCAGAAGGCTACTGAGACTACCCCAACAAGGGGTGAAGCTCGCGACCCAACAACAGTCGTTGCCGGGGAAACAGAGGCTCCTGCCCGGCAGACTTCTCCAAGTATTTCATTTACTACTTATTTTCTCTCTTGCTCGTGTTGCTTCTCCTAACTTCTTAATTTGCTTAAGACTTCCGTTTCTCTGTAATTCACTGGCCCTTTCACGTGCGGCCCCTCAAGCCGACAAATCAGAACTGCTGGAGGTGGTGGCTGACATAGGAAGGGCTGCCGGGAATGTACAGGGCTCTTTGGTGGTGGTGGAGCACTCCCTGGAGGACGCCCCGGTAGAGGAAGTGGTTGTCGAGGCAAAAATTCCCCTCCAAACCATGGACCCACTCCCCTCCTCCGGGATCGTCGCTGAGGCCCCGCCGTCTTCCTCAAACATGCTAGCCATGGTGCTATCGTTGCCTGACATTGGAGCCCCCGACCCGCCCTCGACGACGGACGCGGAGCTCGATGAAGAGCTTCAGCGCCTCCTGGCACCGCTGTACCTGGGAGCCGGGGAGGCCGACGACTCAACTACTATCACAATGGATTTGTCCTTCATGGAGTCCATGGTGGCGGGTGTGAAGAAAATGCAGGCCCGGCACAGCCAGAAGTGGCAGGAGCTCAAGGAACGGCGTGAGTCTACCGGCAAGGTGGACCAGAAGCTGAAGGACAAGTGCTTGGAGCTGCGCGAATGGCATGGCAAGCAATCCAGGGTGCTTCTGAGGCAGCAAGAGACGCTCCTGATGACGAGGGGGGCGTCATGGCTTGGGGGCGCGCCTGGCGGACCACAAGGCATCTCTGGACACCAGAGAGCGAGAAATCTCCCTCCGGGAGGAGAAACTCAAAGCCACCCTTCGTGCCAAGGGTGAAGGTCTAGAGGCTCTGGTGCAGCAACGCACCAAGGAATTGGAAGACAAGCATGAAGCCGCTCTAAACACCCTCACTGCTGACTCTGCTCTCAATTGAAGAAGCTTACTGATGATTTGGCTGCTGCGTCCGCTGCCAAAACTGAGCTCGACCGGCATGTGGCTAAACTGAACGAGGATCTTGTCGAGAGCACCAAAGAGGTGGAGGCACTCAAAGAGGAAGCACGGCAGGCAGAGAGCCACTTCGCTGATGTGTAGTCACAGCTTTCCTCCAAGACCCAGAGCCTTGAGGCTAGCAATGGCAACATCACGGACATGAAGGCGAGGATTGGCTCATTGGAGCGATCGGCGGAGTCCCTTGAGTCCCGCCAGCAGTTGTTGTCCAAGGACTTGGAAACCGCTAAGCGTCTCCGGCAAGATGCAGAGGACAAGCTAAAGAATCAGGTTGACATGAGTAACCTCTAGATCAAGAGCCTGATCGACATCGCCGAGCGTCTTGGTGTCCAAGCTGCGGCGATGGGTATGGACGGCCCAGTCTTCTCGTCCAGCAAGAAGGAGGTCCCAAGCGTCAACTTGGGGCTCTTCTTCAATGAGCTGATCGAGAAGTTGAAAGTGCATGAAGAGGGGAGGGCCGAGCGCTTTGCGACCGAGTCTCGGAAGCTTGCCCGCAACGCCCTCTTCATGGTCTTGAGCAATATCGCCTGCCCCCACCCAGAGCTTGATCTTGATGACGGACTCAAGAAGCCGCCAGCGGGCGCCGACGTCGCAGCCGCCGAGAAGAAAGCCACTCGCCGTGCCGACAGGGTTCTTCACATTTAAGCTGTTCCACCTGGCCATCGGACCGAGTATCGGGCCACTGTCGTTTCCGCGGGGCCCTACAATGAAACATGACATATATTTTGTGTTTAGTTATTCTATCTCTACTGTTTGTGCGAAACTGATATTTCTAGCTGGATCTTTAAATGCGTGTTTATCCCTTTGAGCCCTATATGTTCATGTTCGTATGATCAATTCCTATGTATGCTCTAGATGCCTGTTGATATCATATTGCCGTGATTGTCGTAAGGGTCTGGCCCTTAATAGTCATCTTGGCATGGATGCGTCTCGGCAGGTTTTTCCTAGGTAGCTCTCGATGCAGCCTCTCGACCTGTGAGCATGGCTCTGGACAGGACGATGGTGCGATCAAAGAAACTAGCCAAGGTCCCATCACATGAGGGCTTTCACGATATGAACACTCACTAGAGTTAAGGGATAAATGACTGCAAGAATCTGAAACGCATCAACAAGAAGTGATAACATGAACTTAGCTTTCATTTTGAGCTTCTTTCTCTTCTGTCGGGCCGCACGCGCCTGGTGTGCCCGCGGCATCTGGAGGAGCAGAAGTCAATCAGGTGGTTTCTTCGTTCCGGGCAAGGATTCGACATGCATTTCTTATGGCTGGCGGGCATCGGGGCATAGTGTCGGGCTTCTCTGGTCCTCTTCCCTTTTGCTCCCTTCCCCTCGAGTCAGTGCAGTGGCTGCCGTTGCATGGGTCGTGCCAACGCAGGCAGCCTTGCTGAAGTATGCTTGCTGGGGCATCAATCGACGGACTCATACCGGTGTTTTGCTCAGGATTACCCAAAGTGGGGGAAATACTGGACCGAGCGTCGCGCGGTAATCTCGACATCGACGACGCTGAGGCTAAAGCAGTTCGACTGCTGACGAGGGGGAGGGACGGGAAGGAGGGAGCTCGCGCCCGCACGTCTTGTGCCCCTTCTCCGAACGGTGCCCGAATGGTAGGCACGCCATATGGGCCGCTGGGAAGGATCTATCGCCATCAGCGGCGGTCTTCGCCGTAACCGTGGCTATGGCGAGGCGTGGAGATCAATAACAATGGTGCGGGGATGGCCCCGCTTTGCTTCTGTGTCTTCATGGGCGCCACAATCGCCAGAGGCTTCAAGCGAATGACCACAGACAAGGTGCGCTGCACTCGCCTTCAGGTTCGCGCAAGCGCGCCCCCTACCTGGCATGCCAAAGATGTCGTGGGAAACCACGGCCACCTATGGGACCAGAAGGTCCCTTGCTGGTTCGGCAGGGGGGCGGCTAATACGTCTCCAATGTATCAACTTTTCCAAACACTTTTGCCCTTGTTTTGGACTCTAACTTGCATGATTTGAATGGAACTAACCCGGACTGGCGCTGTTTTCAGCAGAATTGTCATGGTGTTATTTTTGTGCAGAAATAAAAGTTCTTGAAATGACTTGAAAATCCACAGAGACACGTTTTGGAAATAATAAAAAATACTGGCGAAAGAAGCAGCATCAGGGGGCCCACACCCTGTCCACGAGGGTGCAGGGCGCGCCCACCCCCCTGGGCGCGCCCCTGCCACGTGGGCCCCCTGAGACTCCACCGACCTCAACTCCAACTCCATATATTCACGTTCGGGGAGAAAAAATTAGAGATAAGGATTCATCTCGTTTTACGATACGGAGCCGCCGCCAAGCCCTAATCTCTCTCGGGAGGGCTGGTCTGGAGTCCGTTCGGGGCTCCGGAGAGGGGAATCCGTCGTCGTCGTCATCATTAACCATCCTCCATCACCAATTTCATGATGCTCACCGCCGTGCATGAGTAATTCCATCATAGGCTTGCTGGACGGTGATGGGTTGGATGAGATTTACCATGTAATCGAGTTAGTTTTGTTAGCGTTTGATCCCTAGTATCCATTATGTTCTGAGATTGATGTTGCTATGACTTTGCTATGCTTAATGCTTGTCACTAGGGCCCGAGTGCCATGAGTTCATATCTGAACCTATTATGTTTTCATGAATATATGTGAGTTCTTGATCCTATCTTGCAAGTCAATAGTCACCTACTATGTGTTAAGATCCGGCAACCCCGAAGTGACAATAATCGGGGCCACTCCCGGTGATGACCGTAGTTTGAGGAGTTCATGTATTCACTAAGTGTTAATGCTTTGGTCCGGTACTCTATTAAAAGGAGGCCTTAATATCCCTTAGTTTCCAATAGGACCCCGCTGCCACGGGAGGGTAGGACAAAAGATGCCATGCAAGTTCTTTTCCATAAGCACGTATGACTATATTCGGAATACATGCCTACATTACATTGATGAACTGGAGCTAGTTCTGTGTCACCCTATGTTATAACTGTTGCATGAGGAATCGCATCCGACATAATTATCCTGCATTGATCCATTGCCTACGAGCTTTTCACATATTGATCTTTGCTTAGTTACTTTTCTGTTGCCACTGTTACAATTGCTACAAAACTGGTGCTATTACTTTTGCCACTGTTACCGTTACTTCCATACTACTTTGCTACTAAATACTTTGCTGCAGATATTAAGTCTTTCAGGTGTGCTTGAATTAACAACTCAACTACTAATACTTGAGAATATTCTTTGGCTCCCCTTGTGTCAAATCAATAAATGTGGTTGAATACTCTACCCTCGAAAACTGTTGCGATCCCCTATACTTGTGGGTTATCAAGACTATTTTTGGCGCCGTTGCCGGGAAGCATAGCTCTATTCTTTGAGTCACTTGGGATTTATATCTGTTGATCACTATGAGGAACTTGAAAGATGAAAAAACAAAGATTTATCCCTCAACTACGAGGGGAGGTAAAAATCTGCTATCTAGCTCTACACTTGATTCACCTTCTGTTGTGAGTAAACTTGCGACACCTACTCCTGCTATTGATTCTGATATGTCGCATGTTATTGATGATTCCACTTCTGCTTTACATGATACTTATGATGAAACTACTTCTATGCTTGATAATATTGTGCCATTAGGTGAATTTCTTGATGAACAACTTGCTAGGGTTAGAGAGAATGAAATTATTGAAACTGATAATATTGATGAAAGTGATGATGAAGATTCTCCCCCTAGATATGAATTGCCTGATGTGCCTGAGGGTTATGTTATGGATGAAGAAACTGCTAGAGACTTTTTTGCTTGCAAAGATAGATATGATCTTAAGAAACTGTTAGCTAAGCTGAAAGAAAAGTCTTTGAATGCTAGAATGAAATATGACCCTGCTTTTGCTACTTCACCTATCTGTATTGCTGATAAGGATTATGATTCCTCTGTTGATCCTGAGTTAATTACTTTGGTTGAATCTGATCCCTTTTATGGCTATGAATCTTAAACTGTTGTGGCACATCTTGCTAAATTAAATGATATAGCCACCCTATTCACTCATGAGGAAAAAATTCGTTACTACTATATCCTTAAGTTATTTCCGTTCTCATTAAAGGGTGATGCTAAAACATGGTTTAATTCTCTTGCTCCTGGTTGTGTGCGTAGTCCCCGGGATATGATTTATTACTTCTCTGCTAAATATTTCCCTGCTCATAAGAAAAAGCTGCCTTAAGGGAAATATATAATTCTGTGCAAACAAGCTGCCTTAAGGGAAATATATAATTCTGTGCAAATTGAAGAAGAGAGTCTCCCACAATCTTGGGGGAGGCTTCTCCGATTACTTAATGCTTTGCCTGATCATCCTCTCAAGAAAAATGAAATACTTTATATCTTTTATAATGGACTAACCGATGCTTCTAGAGACCACCTGGATAGTTGTGCTGGTTGTGTTTTCAGGGAAAGAACTGTTGAGCAAGTTGAATTGCTATTGAATAATATATTGAGTAATGATAATGATTGGACACTTTCTATTTCTCAATCCTGAAGATATGCAAGAAGCAAAGAAATCTATGAAAGAAAAGGGTATTAAAGCTGAAGATGTTAAGAATTTACCACTTATTGAAGAAATACATGGTCTTAACAACCCGACACATGTAGTAAAGGTAAATTCTCTCTATAGATTTGATGAAGGTGATATTCCTCGTAATAAGTCTACTAGCCAATGCTTGGATGAGTTTGATAATTTTATTGTTAAATAAGAAAACTTCAATGCTTATGTTGGTAGACAATTGAAACGTAATGTTTATATGATTGAACACTTGAGTGATTATATGTCTAGAGTTAAAAGTGAACTTAAACTTATTAGTAAACATGCTTCTATGGTTACCACCCAGGTAGAGCAAGTGCTTAAAGCTCAAGATGATTTGCTCAATGAATTAAATATAAGAAAAATGATAATGCTGTTAGAGTTATGACTAGAGGGGGTAAAATGACTCAGGAACCTTTGTATCCTGAGGGCCACCCTAAGAGAGTTGAGCAAGACTCTGAGAGAACTAATGTTGATGCACCTAGTCCTTCTAAGAAGAAGAAAAAGAAAAATGATAGGGCTTTGCATGCTTCTAGTGAACCTGTTGTTGACACACCTGAGAATCCCAATGATATTTCTATTTCTGATGCTGAAACACAATCTGGTAATGAACATGAACCTAGTGATAATTTTAATGATGATGTTCATGTTGATGCTCAACCCAGCAATAACAATGATGTAGAAATCGAACCTGTAGTTGATCTTGATAACCCACAATCAAAGAATCAACGTTATGGTAAGAGAGATTTCGTTGCTAGGAAGCACGGTAAAGAAGGAGAACCATGGGTTCAGAAACCCATGCCTTTTCCTCCTAAACCATCCAAGAAAAAGGATGATGAGGATTTTGAGCGCTTTGCTGAAGTGATTAGACCTATGTTTTTGCGTATGTGTTTGACTGATATGCTTAAAATGAATCCTTATGCTAAGTATATGAAAGATATTGTTACAAATAAAAGAAAGATATCGGAAGCTGAAACGTCCACCATGCTTGCTAATTATACTTTAAAGGTGGAATACCTAAGAAACTAGGAGATCCGGGAGTACCAACTATACCATGCTCCATTAAAAGAAACTATGTTAGTACTGCTTTATGTGATCTTGGAGCCGGTGTTAGTGTTATGCCTCTCTCTTTATATCGTAGACTTGATTTGAATAAGTTGACACCTACTGAAATATCTTTGCAAATGGCCGATAAATCAACTGCTATACCTGTCGGTATTTGTGAGGATGTGCCTGTTGTGGTTGCAAATGTTACTATTTTAACGGACTTTGTTATTCTTAATATTCCCGAGGACGATAGTATGTCGATTATCCTTGGTAGACCCTTTTTGAATACTGCAGGGGCTGTTATTAATTGCAACAAAGGCAATGTCACGTTTCATGTTAATGGTAATGAGCATACGGTACACTTTCCGAGAAAACAACCTCAAGTCCACAGTATCAATTCTATCGGAAAAATTCCAACGATTACTATTGGAGGTTTTGAATTCCCTCTTCCTAGTGTCAAGAAGAAATATGATATTCTTATTGTTGGGGACGTGCACATCCCCGTTGAGGTAACTTAGTGTTATTCAAAAATTCTCCGGTTTCATGCGATTCGGAAAGAGTTTGTTAACAAGACTTGATCAACCTTGTTAGTGGATTCCTTTTGATGAGCATGAGATGGATGAAGTTAGAAAGCACAACTCTCTGTACCCTCCTTTTACTTTCTGTTATTTAGATTAAATAAAGAAAAAATAGTATTTTCTGTCTGTTTTCTGAATTATCCTTGCAATAAAAATACCCCGAAAATAAAAGTTCTCCAAATATCCTGAAAATGAAATATGATTTTTTGTAGAATATTTAAGAATATCTGGCACTAAGAACACACCAGGGGGCCCCACCATCTGGCCACGAGGGTACAAGGCGCGCCCACCCCCTAGGGCGCGCCCCCTGCCTCATGGACCCCACGTGGACCCCCTCCACTTATTCCTGCACCCACTCACTTTGTCTTCCACCAGAAAAATTCTCCCATAGCTCAAACCCATGTTCTAGCTCATCTTGCTGTGATTTTCAATCTCCTTGCTCAAAGCTCCATTCACAAAACTATTTGTGGAGATTATTCTTCGGTATGTGACTCCTCCAATGGTCCAATTAGTTTTTGTTCTAGTGCTTTAATTATTGCAAAAAATTTCTGCTAAGGTGACCCTGTTCTTGAGCTTGCATGTCAAATTTATATGGTCCAAAGTAGTTTTAATGCATGATATAGCCTCTAGGCACTTGTGGGAGTAGTTGCTATCAATCTTGTTGAGTTTGGTTCACTTTTATTTTGAGTCACTAAAAATTTCAGAAATTTTCAGAGGGAGAAAATGTTGAAGAGGTTGTTGAGATGTTCTTCAAGCCGAAGCTCGAAGGATAAGCAAAATGAAGAGGATAAAAGGCCCAAATATAATCTTCCTCGCACTGCGGAGGTTCGGCCGTGCGAATGGCCTTGTGATGAGTTCTTGAGAGCCGCCGGAATTTATGATGACTTTTATTACTTGGATGAGAATGCAGCCCTCACTGACTTCCTCCATGACCAGCGCGAACAGTATCTCCTACTCACTAATATTTTCATGCAAAATTTTTATTTCCATGCTAAGACATCACCACCTTAAGTGGAGTTTCACTTATATGATGAGGTTAAGGAGATGTCACTCCATGATTTTTGTCGGGTCTGCAAGATACCCTTTGTGGGCACCATCGAGGAACCACTCCGTAGTGATGTGGATGGATTTATTGATAGAATTGCTGTAGGGGAAACGAGAAAAGTTTCCGATGCGAGAATTACTAGTATACATTTTCCTGTTCTACGTTACTTTGCGATATTTGCTAGTAGATGCTTAATTGGTCGCGGGAACAGTGGAAATCTTAGTGCTCCTGATCTAGTCATTTTGCGCCATGCTTTGTTTCGGGATACAACTTTCAGCTTAGGTGCTATCATTGCTAAACGATTAAGCTTGAACTACACAAAGGGCCCCATCTTCGGAGGCATCTTTGCTTCGCGCCTTGCTGCACACTTTGAGATACCTATTAGGCATTATGAGAAAGAGGAAAAGTTTCTGCCCCCTGTTTTTCTAGATTATAAGAGTATGGTAGAGCATGACTTTATTGTTAAAAACAAGAAGAAAATGCTTAAGTATAATTTGATATTTGGTAAAACTCACTATGAGGTTATTACCTTGCCTGCACCCTCTTTGTTTAATATACTTTCAGGCACGTACCTCATCTTGCTAGAGGCCATTTATGCATACTGGAGCCTGACACAAGTTCCAGAGCCTGAGCCTGAGCCACCACTTGACCCTTATCGACAGTCTGTTTATCAGTGGGATCCGGAGCCAGTGGCACCCTGAGGACCCTCCTCAGTACACCGGAGAGAGTAGTTTCGATCCGTGGCCATGGACCAACTTAGGCCAAAAGCCTAAGCTTGGGGGAGTACGTATTTCTCACCGAGATAACATTCATGTTCACACACTCATTCTAGTTGTCGGTGCTCATACTTTTTCATTGTACTATCCATTCTAGTTTATTTTCTTTTGTAAGTCTTCTTCTTGTGTGTCTGAAAAACCTTAAGAAAAACCAAAAAAATTAGTTGTAGCTTTTAGCTAGTTTACTTTTCATGCCTGTAGTAGTAGTAGTAGTAGTAGTAGTAGTAGTAGTAGTAGTAGTAGTAGTAGTAATTAAAAGAAAACCCAAAAAGACTTCTTGTTCTTCTTTTGCTTGTTGGGAGCTTTCCCGTGTAAATAGTTTTATTTCTTTTCTTTTCTTTGGGGGTCGAGAGGAGAAGACCATGATGAAAAATGTTGAGTGGCTCTCATATGCATTATCGTTGATTTAACCAAGAGCCCATATTACCTTGTCTTCTCCCTTGTATTAAATGCTTGTAGATTCTAGCTTAGTCCAATGCATGTGCACTATTATTATTATCCACACCGTTCGGTCGTGCGAGTGAAAGGCAGTAATGACGATATATGATGGACCTATTGAGATGAGAGAAGCTGGTATGAACTCGACCTATCTTGTTTTTGTAAATATGATTAGTTCATCGTTCCTGATTCAGCCTATTATGAATGAAACATGTTTGCAATGACAATTAGAGATTATAGTTGCTCATGCCATGTTTAATTCGCTAGGAGTTTATAATGGTTTACCTTGCGTGCCAACATGCTATTAAAATGGTTGTGATGTGGTATGATAGGGTGGTATCCTCCTTTGAACGATTCGAGTGGCTTGACTTGGCACATGTTCACGCATGTAGTTGAAACAAAATCAACATAGCATCCACGATATTTATGTTCATGGTGATTTATATCATACTCATGCTTGCACTCATTGTTTATTAATTTTAATGCATGCTCATGACTGTTGTCGCTCTCTAGTTGGTCGCTTCCCAGTCTTTTTCTAGCCATCACTTGTACTAAGCGGGAATACTGCTTGTGCATCCACTTCCATAAACCCCAAAGTTATTCCATATGATTCCACCATACCTTCCTATATGTGGTATTTACCTACCGTTCCAAGTAAATTTGTATGTGCCAAACTCTAAACCTTCAAATGAAATTATGTTTTGTATGCTCGAATAGCTCATGTATCAACTAGGGTTGTCTATATCTTCCATGCTAGGTGGGTTATTCTCACGATGAGTGGACTCCGCTCACCATTCACGAGAAAATGGCCGGTAATCGGGATGCCCAGTCCCATGCTCAAAACAAAATAATTGCAAACAAAACTCCCCCAGGACTGTTGTTAGTTGGAGGCACCCGTTGTTCCGGGCAAGACATGGATTGATGTTTGTTGGTGGTGGGGGAGTATAAACTTTACCATTCTGTTTGGGAACCGCCTATAATGTGTGTAGCATGGAAGATATCGAGATCTCTTGGTTGTTATGTTGACAATGAAAGTATGCCACTCAAAATATTATTTATCTTTGTTTCAAAACTCGAGCTCTGGCACCTCTACAAATCCCTGCTTCCCTCTGCGAAGGGCCTATCTATTTACTTTTATGTTGAGTCATCACCCTCTTATTAAAAAGCACCAGTTGGAGAGTACCGCTGTCATTTGCATGCATTACTATTAATTTACATTGAGTATGACTGTGACTGGATCTCTTTTACCATGAATTACAATGTCTAGTCAGTCCTTGATCTTCAGAGGTGCTCTGCATTTATGTTTTGCGGTCTCAGAAAGGGCTAGCGAGATACCATCTTGTTATATCATGTTATGATTGTTTTGAGAAAGTGTTGTCATCCGAGATTTATTATTATTGCTCGCTAGTTGATTATGCCATTGATATGAGTAAACATGAGACCTAAATGTTATTGTGAATATGGTTAGTTGATAATCTTTGCTGAAAACTTGAATGCTGGCTTTACATATTTGCAACAACAAGATCAAACAGAGTTTGTAAAAGTTTTTCTTTATCACTTTCAGTTTGTCAACTGAATTGCTTGAGGACAAGCAAAGGTTTAAGCTTGGGGGAGTTGATACGTCTCCAACGTATCTACTTTTCCAAACACTTTTGCCCTTGTTTTGGACTCTAACTTGCATGATTTGAATGGAACTAACCCGGACTGACGCTGTTTTCAGCAGAATTGCCATGGTGTTATTTTTGTGCAGAAATAAAAGTTCTCGGAATGACCTGAAAATCCACGGAGACACGTTTTGGAATAATAAAAAATACTGGCGAAAGAATCAGCATCAGGGGGCCCACACCCTGTCCACGAGGGTGCAGGGCGCGCCCCCCTGCCTCGTGGGCCCCCTGAGACTCCACCGACCTCAACTCCAACTCCATATATTCACGTTCGGGGAGAAAAAATCAGAGAGAAGGATTCATCGCGTTTTACGATACGGAGCCGCCGCCAAGCCCTAATCTCTCTCGGGAGGGCTGATCTGGAGTCCGTTCGGGGCTCCGGAGAGGGGAATCCGTCGCCGTCGTCATCATGAGCCATCCTCCATCACCAATTTCATGATGCTCACCGCCGTGCGTGAGTAATCCCATCGTAGGCTTGCTGGACGGTGATGGGTTGGATGATATTTACCATGTAATCGAGTTAGTTTTGTTAGGGTTTGATCCCTAGTATCCACTATGTTCTCAGATTGATGTTGCTATGACTTTGCTATGCTTAATGCTTGTCACTAGGGCCCGAGTGCCATGATTTCAGATCTGAACCTATTATGTTTTCATGAATATATGTGAGTTCTTGATCCTATCTTGCAAGTCAATAGTCACCTACTATGTGTTATGATCCGGCAACCCCGAAGTGACAATAATCGGGACCACTCCCGGTGATGACCATAGTTTGAGGAGTTCATGTATTCACTAAGTGTTCATGCTTTGGTCCGGTACTCTATTAAAAGGAGGCCTTAATATCCCTTAGTTTCCAATAGGACCCCGCTGCCACGGGAGGGTAGGACAAAAAATGCCATGCAAGTTCTTTTCCATAAGCACGTATGACTATATTTGGAATACATGCCTACATTACATTGATGAACTGGAGCTAGTTCTGTGTCACCCTATGTTATAACTGTTGCATGAGGAATCGCATCCGACATAATTATCCATCATTGATCCATTGCCTACGAGCTTTTCACATATTGTTCTTTGCTTAGTTACTTTTCTGTTGCCACTGTTACAATTGCTACAAAACTGCTACTGTTACTTTTGCCACCGTTACCATTACTTCCATACTACTTTGCTACTAAATACTTTGCTGCAGATATTAAGTCTTTCAGGTGTGGTTGATTTGACAACTCAACTGCTAATACTTGAGAATATTCTTTGGCTCCCCTTGTGTCGAATCAATAAATTTGGGTTGAATACTCTACCCTCGACAACTGTTGCGATCCCCTATACTTGTGGGTTATCAGCGGCGTGTTGCACAAAGAGCAAACGAGCGTGGGGCAGCACGGCAGAGATCACACAGGCAATTTTACCCAGGTTCGGGCCGCCCTGAGGCGTAAAACCCTACTCCTGCTTTGGTGGATTGATGGTGGAAGGTGGTGGCGGAGCGTAGTGCACTTGCCCGGCAGGGGTTGCCTTGGGGCAGCAGCGACTACGCGTGTATGGGGGTGTGAGTTATCCAACCTTCTAACCCTTTCTACGGTTGCCATGGGCCTCCTTTTATAGATCAAGGGGTAACCACAGTGGCAAAGTAGTCATTACGCACTGATAAGATAGCAAACAGTGCTATCATACCTAACTCCACGGGCTGACAGGGCGCATTAAATGCACCACTTAATGTCACATCGTTGGTTGCCCGGCAAGGCTTGCCGGGCTATCTTGCCAGCTCCGTGCCTGCTCGCTTGACACGTCGCAGGACGGGTGTCATCTGTGGGTTTCTCCTGTAGAAGATGGCTGCCATGTTGCGAATGGTTGTCACTTAATCACTTTACGGCTTGACATCGCACTGATCGACGACGTGGGTCGTGGTGGAGTGGTTGGTGAGGTGGTTCTGCCTCCGTGAGCCCCGGCAGGCCTTGCCGGGGCGCTTTGGTTGTCTACTTCTGGGGGTGGCCTTGCCCCTTGCGGGGCTCGCCTGCCCGGCATGGGAGGCTTTTCTCTTGACGATATCCTGCTTCTCTGGTTGATCTTGGTCCCTTTGATCTGCATGCTGGTCCTTTGAATCTATGGGGTTCTTGTACATCTTGGTTCGGCCTTTTCTTGTCCGTGCATGAGTCAGGGGAAAACATATACCCGTGTCTGTTTTCCCCGACAGGGCTCTACGGCATAGACGTCCCTTAATGTGCGCTTGCGCTCCCTCTTGGGATGTGGGTGACATATATCATGTTCACTGTTTTCACATCGGGGGGAAACTTCTTCTGTCCCCCAGTGTTCGGAGGGCGAGGTTCATCATCGTCCTCGCTTTGCGCTCCCTTCCCCTTGTGTTCGGTATTTATTTTACCGGCCTGTTTAAAAACCCAGCAGTTTTTCTTGGTGTGGTTGGCAGGCTTGTCAAGGGTGTCGTGGATCTGGTAGGGCCTATCCAGTATTTTAACCAAATTGGATGGACCATCCCTATTTCCTTTGAACGGCGTCTTCCGCTGACCGGGTTTAGAGCCGCTGATTCCGGCGTTTACCGCCGTATCCTCGGTTTCTTCGTTGTTGTTCCGACGCTTATTTTTGCTGCGTCGTGGCCTTCCATTGCCATCACTGGTCTCAGAGGTGCCGGGGTCGCTGGTCTGTTGCTTCTACGAGCCAACTAGCTATCTTCTCCCGCACAGAAGCGGGTCATAAGTGCAGTAAGAGCTGCCATAGTCTTCGGCTTTTCCTGACCGAGGTGGCGGGCGAGCCATTCGTCACGGACACTGTGTTTAAATGCCGCTAAGGCTTCAGCGTCCGAACAGTCGACAATTTGGTTCTTTTTTATTAAGAATTGAGTCCAAAGTTTGCGGGTTAACTCTCTGGGCTGCTGGACTATGTGACTCAGGTCATCAGCGTCCGGTGGCCGGACATAAGTGCCCGGAAAGTTGTCCCGAAAAGCGTCCTCTAAGTCCTCCCAACTGCCAATGGAGTTCTCTAGGAGGCTATTCAACCAGTGTCGTGCTGGTCCTTTTAGCTTTAGGGGGAGGTATTTGATGGCGTGGAGATCATCTCCGCAAGCCATGTGAATGTGGAGAAGAAAATCTTCAATCCATACAGCGGGATCTGTCGTGCCATCGTAAGGCTCGATGTTTACGGGTTTAAACCCTTCCGGAAACTGGTGCTGCATTACCTCGTCGGTAAAGCACATGGGGTGTGCGGCACCTCTATACCGGGCGACATCGCGACGGAGTTCGGACGACATCTGTGTTCGGGGCTGACCCCGGGTTTGGTTATGTTTGTCGTGCCAGGCCTGATGGCTGTCATCTCGCGCTGGAGCGCGTCCTCTTGATCCATAGATTGATCTTGTCTGGTCGGCTCTATTGGTCAGGTCCTGACGTAGGTCGTACGTGTAGCCCGGAGCCGTTGTCTCCATGCCTCTATGGCGAGTGGGTGCGGGCTGGTGTTCGACGTAATTAGCCGTTTTGTCCCGTCCACGTGGTGGTCGGTCCGGTTGATCAGCATGATTGTATTTTGACGGTATTGGCTCAAAGGCCTCGTCGTCGAATTGTGGCAGCAGCCTGTGCTTGGGGTAACTTTTTGTTTGGCGCTCAAAGCCATGTCCTTCTTCGGTGGCCAGGACCTTGGTCCATCTGTCGTTGAGCGTATCTTGTTCGGCCTGAAGCTGCCGATGTTTCTTTTTCAGGCTTCTCGCAGTGCGATGAGCTATCGCTTAAAGCGTTCTTGTTCAAGTGGTTCCTCTGGCACGATGAAATCTTCGTTACCGAGGCTAATATCCTCTTCGGAGGCCAGTAAATAGTTACTATCTTCCGAATCCTCGTGATCGACAAGTTCGTCGGGGTTGACTTGTCCCTCTTCCCTCTCATACTTCTCGAACGTAGGCTCGACGGGGTGGTCGGAGTCTTTGGCATTGTCCGGAGTGTCATTATCTCCGGTGCCGGTGTTGCTTTCCCTCGCCCTACGCGATCATGAGCGGTGCCGCTGACGTCGGTGTTTTGGTGGTTCATTGACGGGCTTATCCTCATTTGGGTCTTGAGTGCCATCGGCGTCCTTCTTCTCAGGCGTGTCCAGTATGTATACATCGTAAGTAGAAGTGGCCGTCCAGCGCCCAGTGATTGGCGGGTTTTGACCTGGTTCGGCTCCTGCATCGTCGTCCATACCATCGATGTCTTCGGAGGCGTAGTCTAGCATGTCGGTTAGATCCTCGATAGTGGCTATTAAGTGGTTGGTTGGTGGGGCGTAAAATTCCCTGCTCTCAGCCCCCAGTTCATGCTGGGCGTAGTTCGGAGGTGATATTTCCGTGATGGCGAGAGATCGCATTAGGTCCAGTGTCTCATTTAAGAGCAAAGGCTGGACGGGCGTATGAGGATCTGCGGAGCTAGGTTCGGTAATAACCACTTGACCGAGCCCGATGGACGCAAACCTCGAGAGTTCGGAGTTGACGTCCAGAGGCGAGTCCGGCTTCCCGATGACAGGGAGAGTCCCGTTTAACTCCGGGTCCATTGACAGTATGGTCGCATCTGGGTCTCCGGCAGGAAGCTCTATAACAGGAGAGGGTCCAGCGGGGTTTATCCTCCCATCTTTGGACGGAGTGGTCTGCCTCGGATCTAAGGCCGGGGCGGCCGTGGGCATCAACCCTTGAGCGGAATCTGATGGTGGATCCGAAGAGCCTCCTTCATGTGGATGGGAAGCGGTGGCCGAGGCTGAGAACCCCTCGAAGATCAAGTCTCCTCGGATATCGACGATGTAGTTTAAGCTTCCAAACCTGATCTGGTGACTAGGGGCATAGCTGTCGATCTGCTCAAGGTGATCGGTCGAGTTGGCACGTAGCACGAAGCCGCCAAACACAAAGAGTTGGCCGGGGAGAAAGGTCTCCCCAAAAACAGCGTCGTTGTTGATGACGAGGTGAGCCATCGATCCTTCTATCGACAACACAATGGTACTCTCAATGAAAGCACCAATGTCGGTGTCATAACCGGCAGATCTGGGTAGGGGGTCCCGAACTGTGTGTCTGAGGATCAATGGTAACAAGGGACGATGGGGACACAATGTTTACCCAGGTTCGGGCCCTCTTAAAGGAGGTAAAACCCTATGTATTTCTTGATTGTATTCAATGAGTATAGGGGTTACAAGAGTTGATCCACCTCGAGATCGTAATGGCTAAACCCTAGTTGTCCAGCCTATGAGAATTCTAATAGCCTCTACGTACTAAACCCTCCGGTTTATATACACATCAGAGGGTCCTAGGGTTGTACAGAGTCGGTTTGTAGGGGAAGGAAATAACATATCCGGACATCAAACTTGCCATCCACGCATATAGGAGTCCTACCCGGACACGGGGGAAAGTCTTCTACTTTTATCTTCATGGCCCATCAGTCCGGCCCATATCAAATAGCCCGGACACCCGAGGACCCCCTAATCCAGGACTCCCTCACCTACCATTTGAGCCTTGATTTCTAACCTTCCCCAAGTTGCTTTCCACTCAAATCCTTCTTCCACCATAGACAAATCTGTGAGAGAGAGTTGAGTGCTGGGGAGACTATCATTTGAAGCACAAGAGCAAGGAGTTCATCATCAACACACCGTCTATTATTACCTTTTGGAGAGTGGTGTCTCCTAGATTGGTTAGGTGTCGCTTGGGAGCCTCCGACTTGATGTGGAGTTGAACCAAGAAGTTTGTAAGGGCAAGGAGATCGCCTACTTCGTGAAGATCTACCTGAGTGAGGCAACTCCTTTGTTGGCGATGGCCATGGTGGGATAGACAAGGTTGCTTCTTCATGGACCCTTCGTGGGTGGAGCCCTCCATGGACTCGCGCAACCGTTACCCTTCATGGGTTGAAGTCTCCATCAACGTGGACGTACGATAGCACCACCTATCAGAACCACGCCAAGATTCTCCGCGTCTCCATTGCTTTTGCACACTCCAATCCTATCCCTTTACATTCTTACACTACATGCTTTACTCTTTTCGCTGCCTATACTCTCTCTATGCTTGTGTAAAATGTATTGTGTGCCCTTTAACATGTGCTAAACTCAACCTTAACTTGAAGAAATTAAAAATTGCCACTTTTACTTGTTAAGGGTCTAATCACCCCCCTAGACCCCTCTTCTCGATCCTTTCAGCGTCCCAATTGTTCGGAGGGTGAGAATCTTAATGATAAAAGTGGGTTTGGAGAGGTCATAACTTTAGCTAGTGATGTGCCCACTACTTTGGATTACAAGGACTTTAATTATGATAATTTCTCTTTAGTTTAATGTATTTTCTTGTTGCAATCCATGATAAATTCACCCAATGCTTATGAACAAAATAAAGCGTTCACTAAACATATTGTAGAAGTTATGATAAAAGCTCATGGAGAAAAGCTAGAGTTGGAGGTTTCAATACCTAGAAAATTGCATGATGAATGGGAACCTACTATTAAAGTAAAGATTAAAAATTATGAGTGTAATGTTTTATGTGATTTGGGTTCTAGCGTTTCCACTATACCAAAATCTTTATGTGATGTGCTAGGCCTTACCGATATGGATGAATGTTCCCTTAATTTGCACTTAGCGGATTCCACTATTAACAAACCTTTGGGTAGAATAAATGATGTGCTTATTCTTGAAAATATAAATTATATGCCCATTTATTTCATTGTGATTGATATTGATTGCAATCGGTCTTGTCCTATAATACTTGGTAGACCTTTTCTATGTACCATAGGTGCTATTATTGATATGAAAGAAGGTAATATAAGATTCCAATTTACACTAAAGAAAGGAATGGAACACTTCCCTATAAAGATAATTAAGCGACCATATGAATCTATTATGAGGGCCACCTATGGAAATAATATGAAGGATGACAACACTTGAAATATTGTCTTACGCCTAGCTAGGGGCGTAAAAAAATAGCGCTTGTTGGGAGGCAACCCAATAGTTATCTTAATTTTTCCATTTTCTTTTCTTTTTTTGAGTGTTCACACAATTACGCTATTGTTATGATTGTGTTTCTGTGGTTTAATTAGTGTTTGTGCCAAGTAAAGCCTTTGGGGTGATTTGGTTGATAGTTGATTTGATTCTGTGAAAAAACAGAAACTTTTACGCTCGGTCCAGAAAAATCTAAAAAACACTGAAACGTGCTTTTGATCTGAATTTTGTACACATTATTTATGTACAAATTGCCCACGTTTAACTAATTCTTAAGAATTTTAAGAGTTACATAAGTATAGTCATTATTCAGATTACTACAAACTATTCTGTCTTAGACAGATTCTGTTTTTGTTGCATAATTTGCTTGTTTTGATGAATCAGTGGATTGTATCGGGGGGTATAAGTCATGGAGAAGTTGGAATATAGTAGGTATTATGAAATAATAAAACATGAATTGGTTCATAACAGTACCTAAAGGTTGTGATTTGGTTGTTATACTAACGGATCTCACGAGGTTTCTGTTGAGTTTTCTGTGCTGAAATTATCAAGTATTAAGTAAGATCACAGTGGATGAAGGAATAAGGAGACCCAAGCCCTTAGGTTGGGTATGATAAAGGCACCCCAAGGTAATATTAAAGGAGACCCAAGCCTCTCTTTCGTCTACCAACCATCGGTAAATTACTTGGAGCTATATTTTTATTCATCACATGATATGAGTTTTGCTTGGAGCATCGTGTATTATAGTGGTCTTTTCTTTGTTTGCTTTTTAGTTTGTCAAAATCATCTTTTGTTGGACACACCTTTTGAGAGGGACACACATTTATTCGTGATTTGTTAGAATACTCTTTGTGTTTCAACTATATCTTTTGAGCTAGGCAGTTGCTCTAGTGCTTCACTTATATCTTCTAGAGCACGGCGGCGGTTATATTTTAAAGAAATAGTTGCACTCTCATTCTTCACTTATATCATTTTGAGAGTTTGATAATAGTAATGGCAATATGCACGGGTTATGAAATTGGTCCTAATATGATTGGTATTCAAGAAGGATATAACAAAAACTTTCATGTAGATCACTGAATATGATAAGTTTGATTCCTTGCAATAGTTATGCAATTTTAAGATGGTAATATGTGGGAGGTACTAGTGAATGATTGTGGTTTAGTAATAATATATTGGTGTTAAGGTTTGTGATTCCCGAATGCACATATGATCTTTAGTTATGCTAAGAAGTTGGAGCATGATTAATTATCGATTGTCTTCCTTATGAGTGGCGGTCGGGGACGAGCGATGGTCTTTTCCTACCAATCTATCCCCCTAGGGGCATGCGTAGTAGTACTTTGCTTCGAGGGCTAATAAATTTTCGCAATAAGTAAGTGAGTTCTTTATGACTAATGTGAGTCCATGGATTATACGCACTCTCACCTTCCGCAATTTGCTAGCCTCTTTGGTACCATGCATTTCCCTTACTCACCTCAAGAGTTGGTGCAAACTTCATCGGTGCATCCAAACCCCGTCATATGATACGCTCTATCACACACAATCCTCCTTATATCTTCCTCAAAACAGCCACCATACCTACCTATTATGGAATTTCCATAGTCATTCCGACATATATTGCCATGCAACTTCCACAGTTCCGTTCATATGACACACATCATCATTGTCATATTGCTTTGCATGATCATATAGCTGACATAGTAGTTGTGGCTCAGCCACCGTTCATCATTTTTATACATGTTACCCTAGCATCATTGCATATCCTGGTACACTACCAGAGGCATTCATATATAATCATATTTTGTTCTAGTATCGAGATGTAATTTTGAGTTGTAAATAGATAGAAGTATGATGATCACCATTATTAGAGCATCGTCCCAGTGAGGAAATAAAAAAGAGAGATAAAAAAGGCATAAAGGAGCCCACAAACAAATGAGAGAAAAAAAGAGAAGGGGCAATGTTACTTTCTTTTTGCATACTTGTGCTTCAAAGTAGCACCATGTTTTAAATATAGAGAGTCTCCTATGTAGTCACTTTCATATACTAGTGGGAATTTGGCTTGTATATTCCGATGATGGGCTTCCTCAAATGCTCGAGGTCTTCAACAAGTTGGATGCACACCCACTTAGTTTTCAGTTTGAGCTTTCATACGCTTATAGCTCTTAGTGCATCGTTGCATGGCAATCCCTACTCCTTGCATTGATATCAATTGATGGGCATCTCCATAACCCATTGATTAGCCTCCTCGACGTGAGACTATCTTCTTCTTTTTTTTGACTTCCCCTTATTACTCTCTACCACCGCATTCTTTTCCACCCATAGTGTTATATCCATGGCTTGCGCTCATGTACTGCGTGGGGGTTGAAAAAGTTGAAGCGCGTTAAAAAGTATGAACCAATTGCTCGGCTTGTCATTGCGGTTGTGCATGATAAATACTTTGTGTTAGGAAGATGGAGCATGACAAGACTATATGATTTGTGGGGATAACTTTCTTTAGCATTTTTGTTTTGAAAGGCCTGATTGTTTGTTAGTATGCCTGAGTATTGATGTCTTTATATCAAATTATAGACTATTGCTTTGAATCATTCAGATCTTAATATTCATACTTAAAAGAAAGATTACATGATAGACATGTTAGGTAGCATTCCACATCAAAAATTCTGTTTTTATCATTTACCTACTTGAGGATGAGCAGGAATTAAGCTTGGGGATGCTTGATACGTCTCCAGCGTATCTATAATTTTTGATTGTTCCATGCTATTATAGTATCAATCTTGGATGTTTTATAGGCAATTATATATCTTTTTGGGACTAACCTATTAACCCAGTGCCAAGTGCCAGTTGCGGATTTTTTTGCCTATTTTTGGCTTTCCAGGAAATCAGTACCAAACAAAGTCCAAACGCTACGAAACTTTTTGACGGTTTTTTCTGGACAATAGAGACCCTAGAAGATTCAGGAGGAGACCAAAAGGCAAACGAGGAGACGACAAGGCAACAGGGTGCGCCCAGGGGGTAGGCGCGCCTTGATGCCTTGTGGGCCCCTCGTGGCTCCATATGTCCTAATTCTACCTCTATAAATTTTCTAAAATCGTGAAACCAACATAGTCACCCAAAATACTTTTTCCGCCGCCGCAAGTCCCTGTTCTTCCGCGATCCCATCTTGGGGCCTTTTCCGGCACTCTGTTGGAGGGGAAATCGATCACGGAGGGCTTCTACATCAACCTTGCTGCCCTCCGATGATGTGTGAGTAGTTCACCACAGACCTACGGGCCCATAGCTAGTAGCTGAATGGCTTCTTCTCTCTCTTTGATCTTCAATAAGAAGTTCTCCTTGATGTAATCTTCTTTTGCGGTGTGTTTGTCGGGATCCGATGAATTGTGGGTTTATGATCAGATTATTCATGAGAAATATTTGAGTTTTTTCTGAATTCTTTTATGCATGTTTGTTATAGCTTTATTTCTCTCCGTTCTATCCGTTTGGTTTGTCCAACTAGATTGATTTATCTTGCAATGGGAGAGGTGCTTTGTAATGGGTTCAATCTTGCGGTGTTCTAGATCCCAGTGACAAAGTAGGGGACAAGAGACGTATTCGTATTGTTTTCATTAAGGGGAAAATGATGGGGTTTATTCATATTGGTTGGATTTACTTTGTCTACATCATGTTACCTTGCTTAAGGAGTTACTGCGTCTTATACTTAATACTCTAGATGCATGTTGCATAGTGGTCGATGGGTGAAGTAACAGTAGTAGATGCAGGCAGGAGTCGGTCTAGTTGTCTCAGACGTGATGCATGTATACATGATCATTGCCTTGAATATCGTCATAACTATGCGTTTTTTATCAATTGCCCTGCTTTGTGTTCGAGAGAGAAGCCTCTAGTGAAAACTATGGCCCCCGGGTCTACTTTTATCATATATAAAATCCAAAAATACCTTGCTACAATTTTATTACCGTTATTTTATTTTGTATTTTATTTTATGTGTCTACCACTATAAGATTTGATCCTTGCAAATAACCGCCAAGGGGATTGACAACCCCCTTGATCGCATTGGGTGCAAGTATTTGCTTTTGTGTGCATAGGTGTTGTTAACGAGGTTCTGCGTGATTCTCCTACTGGATTGATAACCTTGGTTCTTAACTAAGGGAAATACTTATCTCTACTGTACTGCATCATCCTTTCCTCTTCGAGGAAATCCTAATGTAGCTCACAAGTAGCAGCGCGTGTGTTTGAAATCCGACCGTTGGACACGTGTCGGTTGTCCACTGACCCAGGGTCATTTCGGACATATCATGTCGGGTTGCCTCCTGGCTATAAATAGCCCACCCCCTCCACCATAAGTTCGTGGCTGCTCCGAGTTTGTGCATGGCTTTTGTCGTTTGAGAGCAACCCACCTCAGAAGCCTTTGAGAGAGAATCCTTGCGAGGACATAACCCAAAACACCGAGAGCCCTAATTGTTTTGAGCATCACCGAAGTTGCTCCATTCTGCGTGAACTGAAGACTTGTTACACTTGAAGACTATGATCTTCCAGTCAGTTAGGCCTCGTGTTTTGAGCATCCAAGAGTCATTGTGGATTGCCGGTGAACGAAGTCTGTGAAGGTCTGTAAGTCTACCTTGAAGACTTGCCTAAGTGATTGGGTGAGATTTGCGGGTCTTAACTCAAGGGGAATAAGGTGAAGACGTGGTCTTCTGAGTTCAGTCTCAGCCTCTCTAACCAGATGTACAGTTGTCACAGCAACAGGAACTAGTCTAACAAATCATTGGCCTTCACTGAGCTACTGGTTCTATCACCTCTCTCCTTTACTTATTGTTTAGCTTCGTGAAGTCATGGCATGCTCGTTTTGTTTGAAGACATGGTGTGAACACATTCCCTCTAATTACATCTTTGTCTTCACACTATCTTCCTAAACTACTCTGTTCTACATAGTTGATGTTTGTCTTCGCATATCACTTCTGTTGTTATTAGACCTTCTAGCATGTCTAGTATAGTTTATCTTCCGCTGTATCATGTTTAGTTACTACTTCGCTTCTCGTCTTCGAAGACATTGCCTGTCTTGAAGACATTCACAAAAATTGCCTATTCACCCCGCCCCCCCTCTAGTCGATAACTAGCAATTTCAATGTCATACCAAATATGCACACCAAGACTATTTGGAAAATATAGTGTTGGCGCTGATAGAGTTGTGGCCAGCCATTTCTCCACTAATGCCAGTTGCAATGTATTTGGGGCTCCGAGCTGCAGCCCGATGATCACGCCTGCGGGAAGAGGAATGGAACCAGATGTCTCAATGTCCATCACGTTTTGTTCACGAGAACTATATATCGCTTACCTTCTGCCTAGTTGAAGGTTTTCAGTCGCCCATTTTTTAGCACTTGTTCGTGCGTTGTCTGTGTGTTTGAATGTGGTTATCTTTGTTTTTCCTTTTCTTTTTGTTTCTTTTTCAATTTCCTTGTTTCTTCTACGGGTTTTTTTCTTTGTTTTTTTATCAACTTCATTTCGTTATCGCTTTTCATTGGGTTTTTTCTTTTCTCAGATTTTCTTCTATTTCTTTCTTGGTTTTCACTGTTTCTTTTCTTTTCTTCCTTTTTTCTTTAGTTTCTTTTTGTTTATTGATTTAATCCGTTTCCTTCATTTTTCTTTATTTCTTTCTTGGTTTTCACTGTTTTCTATTCTTTTTGCACTGGTTTTCTTCTTCTCCTTTTCTTTTTCCAGTGGTTTCCTTTGTTTCTTTTTCTGTTTCGGTTTTTTTTTCTTTTGTTTATATGAATAAATTTTGATCATCTATTTAGAAATGTCAAACGTGTATAAACAAATGTTTCTGATGTATAAAAAAAAATCTAGATCATGCATCAAATAAATGTAGACATAAAAAATATTAAAAAAAGTTAATGTTGTATTTAGAAATTGATAAACCTGTATATGAAATGTTCCTGAGGTATATGAACAATGTACATTGTGTGAGAAAAAAATGTTTATTGTCTTTAAAGAGATTTTAACACATGATCAACATTTTTATACACGTTTAAGATTTCATAATGCATGATCAACATTTTTCATACCCATTTGACATTTTATTAAATACATGGTCAAAAAAATCATCCACATTGTATATTATTTGTATACATGAAAAACATTTTTTCTATACACATTTAACATTTTCCAAATGATTGATTAACATTGTTCAAATGTATGATCAATTTTTTCATACAGATTGTATATTTTTTGTATATATTTTTCATATAGATGAGAAACATTTTTTCTATACACATTTAACATTTTTCAAATGCTTGATTACCATTTTTTAAATACTTGGTTAATACTTTTCAAATGCATTATCAACTTTTTCATGCACATTGTAAATTTTTTGTATATATTTTTCGTATATATGAGAAACATTTTTGTATATACATTTAACAGTTTTAAGTGCTTGATTAATTCTTTTCAAATATTTATGTAAAGTATTTTGAAATATTTGGAAGTATATATCAAATTAAAAGAAGAAAGAAACAAATACAAATAGCATGAATAAAAACAGAATTAAAAACAAGCCTGTGACCTCCCGCGCGCTCACCCAGGTGAGGCTACCCTACGATCTCTCCATAAGCGAGACATAGGTGCGCCCGATTTGTTGGCTCTCAACGTGGATCTCAGTTCTCAGGCTGCAGGCAAAGATGATCTTACTGAAATTTGGTAGCTATAATTAACATGTTCTCAAAATTATACTGTATGCAACAACTAGGCAGTAATGTAACTCTAGGTTAGCGACTACTACAGCTTTTGGTTTCGATGTGAGAAGGAAGAAATTAGGACCGAAGGGTCCCTAGCAACATCGCCTTGGGCCGTTGGCTGGTTGGTCCACTGCGTTTGCTCCATCCCCTCTGTTCTGATAGCCTGCTGCCCAGGCTGAACAGTGGTCATTCCATTAATTGCTCGTCTACGCCCCACGATTTACGCATCCGATTCATCAAAGTACATCATCAGTGGACGAGCCAACAAGTTGATCCGTGCAAAAAGCTGAATAACAGAGCTACGACATGGTTAGAGCAAGAGAAAGCCGAAAAGGGAACAGAGCTACGACATGTCTACTTACCAGAAGTGGTAACGTTTCCAACGGGCCGGGCAGGACCGCAGGAGTAGATCCAATTTCAGGCTGAATGGTCCATGGAAGTAGATGTGGAATCAATGTATGATGTGCTCCCGTTTATGAATAAGGATATCTCAAACAAAAAGATGAATGAGGATTATTTGGGCAACACGACAACGTATCACCTCTGATAACGCTCCCATCCATGATCTTGCCCATCCTGCCTCATTGATGCGACCAACGACGAGACAAGGCAGTTTGGTATGACGAATGGAGGCTGATCTCTTGGTTCTGGGTGCTCCAAAGTTTGCTGGATGAAGTGACTCGGAACTGCTCTGTATGTAGCGCTCGCGCACAGAATTTGGCATCTATGCATACTCAACCTACCGCTGTGTCAATATTTTTTATTCAGTAATAGCAGGTGCAATAGCAAATTGTAAGATAATCAGGATATGCCATTATACTCTTGCACAAATTATCATACGTTCGGGTAATGTTTGCACCAGGTAATGTTTAAACCAGATTACAAATGCTCATCAGATCTCTCCTGATAAAATTATGACTCTCCAGTCCAACCATAAATTCAACCAGGTTTTCAAAAGGCAGATTTTAACATCAACAGACATGAATTGCTACCATCTACTCCCTCCGTTCGGAATTACTTGTCGCAGAAATGGATGTATCTAGACGTATTTTAGTTCTAGGTACATTCATTTCCGAGACAAGTAATTCCAAACGGAGGGAGTAGTCAGCTAGCGCTATACCAACTGAACGAATCTCGGGTCTACTTCTCATTTAAGCAAAGCTCAGATGGAAGCTCTGAATTCCAGATGTACACACAACACAACTCCAACGGTAGGCTTACAGGCAGCATGATTTGTTCAAAGAGCAGCATCCGCTGCACTATTTCTCCAGGCTCGCAGCCCCACGGCCGGGAGACACTTCCCGTTATGCTGGTCTATTACCCATGCCACCACTTGGATGATTCATCGAGTCCATAGCAGCGCGTTGCGCGGTCGCGGGACGCTGTCTGAGGTCCCGCTGTCTGAGGGAGGCGCCTGTTGATGTTCCGGGGGCTGAAACAGGTGCAGGAATGTGAAAACTGCGCTGGTCTGCCAACCGACTAGGCCCTGCCATGGTTTCCTGGGCAGCACCTGATACATGAAATAATACATCAGCAAGAGTTGACAGTAAATATGCTTTTCGACATACCTCCTAGGAGGATTTTAGCATAAACCCTATCTTTTCAATACAAAGAAACGCAAAAATCTCTTTGCGTTTTCTCGAAAGAAAAAAAAAACAAGTATGAGCAAAACAATACTCCCTCTTCCCAAAATGTAAGGCACAGTTGACTTTTCACGGTCTTCCATGCACTACTTTGACCACTAATATATGTTGCACCAAAATAGATGGATTGAACATATATGAGTGTAATTGTTATATTTATCTTGCAATGTACTCCCTCTGTAAAGAAATATTTCTTTACGGAGGGAGTACTGTACTCATTTTATGGACATATTATACGCGAGAATCATAGTCAAAGTTGTATTAGGTATACTAGACTAGTAGACTTCTAACTTATTAGATTATTAGATGTTTTTTGTGCTATGCAGCCTATCTAATTTATTATCAGTCAAATGCAGAAATATTTAACTACGACCTACAAAGTAAGAGTAATGGATCAATCAAAATCGTTGAATATCGAAATATATGGAGTAAAAGCTAAAGCAATGCATGCAGCTAAACAAGGCATTTCTGGGTGACATGATTGATACTAAGAGGGAATAGAGAATAAGGCAACATACATGCATTGACATTTTTCTGAAACATTGTTATCACATATTTTTTTGCAGGAACGCGAGAGAAAACACTTCTTTTTTCAATAGATAGGAAACCCAAACAAGGTCCGTTGCAAGCGACAAATACAACTACAGAGCCATCACTCTCGCAATACCTACAGTTTTCCACGCCCCCACATCGCTAGCGATGGAAGACAAAGAACAGTCATAGTCTTAATTAGACTCAGAACGAAAGAGCCGGGCATTTCTTTCCAGCCAAAGGCTGCGCAAGACAGGGAGGACGAAGCCGTTTCCCGAGCTTCTAGGACAACGCCAGCCTAGGCCAGCAGTTGATAAGGCAGCCTGAGGTAGATGGGTGAAGCTCGCACGCGCCCGGGCACAAATAGACTGGAACCAAACTCAGGGCCGGCCCTAGGCCATGGCACAAGGTGAGCTGGCCTAAGGCCCATCTAATAAGGGCCCAAAGCCCAATACATCTACATATCAGAATAAATTACAAAAAAGCGTCATTTGCAGAACATAACGTCAACACTATTACGGGGTGTACATCCCCCCCCCCCCCCCCCCCCGCGCTCGCGCGCTTCACCACGTTGTATTTATTCAATAGTTGCTTATGGTTGAGCACATGTATCTTATAATCATCATTTGCATCATATAATCATATGTATTAAGACTTTATTTGCTAATTAAAATTACAGTTTTTATGCTTATGCCTTCGTATTTTCATGCTATGAGATATATACCGGTAGAAGTATTCATATTACTCTGTCAATTGTACCTCACTCGCACTAAGGTCTACATGATGCTAGGGCTGGCCCTGACCAAACTTGGTGCCAGAGCAACATTGGATGAGCGGGTGATACAACAACTCCACACACCGAGAGCACAAAGGGCAAGTGTCATTATCAGCAGGGCCGTGGCGCTTCCTCCGCTCCACAGCTTTCCAGGTAAAGAACTTGAACTTGAGAGGAGCGCAGGCACGCAAAATGAGCTCATGAAGTGGCCATAGTTCACGCGGTAAGCCAAAAGGACCGAGAAGCTGGCTCCAGCTCCCATGCCCGGCAGAAATGATCGGGCATACCAGGCGCAAGCTGGACCAGGTCAGCCACACGGGCAAGCAAGAACATCGGGGCGATGGCCAGACTAGACAACCCTCCAACGTTATCATCAATCCAGCGGTTGTTGAGGAGTGCCTGAGCTAGCGTCCTAGAATACATGATCTTGAGGGGAATGAACTCCAACAGATCCGGCGCGATGGATTTGCACAGTCCCTCTCAATCTATCTGTCAGTCCAGAAAAGCCAGTTTGCGCCATCCCCAATCTGCACCTTGACCAAGGCATAGAACAGGGTTTGATCTGAGCATGTCAAGCTAAGATTTTCCCACGGCTTGTCCAGAGCCACTTTGTCAAACCAAAGCCAACACATTTTCATCATCTCATGCACAATGGAAAAATTCCAGAGATCCAGGCCACCCAAGTGCTTCGGTAAGCAAACCAGGCAAAACCCACCGGACGACGAGTCCTTGACACACCAAAAAAAAAATCTACAAAGCTTTTCCAGGCAAACATTCATTTACTTCGCAAGGGAGAGTCCATCATAATGTAGCGCCTGCACAAGAAACAAGGATCAAGTGCCCAGCGTCCGCCATAAGATTTCCTTTCCAGGCTGGGATCCTTTTGGCCACCTTGTCAATATAAGGCTGGAGCTGAACTTTGGGAAGTTTTTCATGCGACAGCGGCAGCCAAAGGTATGGGCACGGAAATTCAACAACAACACACGGCAGCAACAAGGCAAACCCCAGATCACTGCCCTGACAACGAATCAAGGTGGCCATGCTTTTTTGGAAATTAATCTGAAGACCAGACGCATCCACAAAGATCTCCATAATCAGCAAGGCAGTTTCTCGAGCAACATCATCCGCGAACAGGAAAGCCTATGTCGGATCCCCAAGTGCACCATGGGGCTCAAGAGCCCTGAATCATCCACGGCATTGAACAAAGCCCAAGGATGTTCATAATGATCACGAAGAGCAACGGCAAAAGAGGATCACCTTGCCGCAACCCTTTACGATGCCAAACCCTAGCAAAGGGGTGCCCATTAACAAGGATCTTGGAGCTCGAAGACGCAAGGATCAAGGTCTCCCAAGAACACCATTACTCGCCAAATCCATGCACCCACAGAACTTCCAACAAGGTCAATTGACAGAATCAAAAGCCCGAGCCACATCCAACTCAAAAAGAGAAGGCACTTTGCGTGTTGATTGCCACCAGCTTAGACATACGCTTCACGAGACGAACAGAAAGTATCAGAGAGAAGATCTTGGCAAAGCTATGCATAAGACTCATTGGCCGAAAATCTCCCATGCTAGGTGCCCCCTCCTTGTTAAGGCCATGCCCTAGACCATTGAAGAGGCAGTTAAGAGTGGCTGCAATTATTGAATTCATGCTCCAGCCAACTTATCCAAAAATCCGAACCTTGGGAGAGGGCCAGACATTATACTCCAACACCCCGCGGTATGGAGCTGACCCCCGCGTCGCCCCCCGCTCGGGCGACACGGGTGGTACTCCAACCCTAGCCGCCGCCGAGGCCGACCCCCCTCCCTCCCTTCCTCCCGCCGCCGCCGGAGGACGCCGCCGGCCTGCACCCGGTGGCGGGGGTTCTCCTTGCTCTCGTGAATCAGGGGCGGTCAGGGCCACCAATGCGCGTGGAGGTGCGGCCGATCTAGCGAAGCGGCGGCGACGGCTGCGGCGGCGGCGGCGATGGCTGCGGCGGCGGCGGCCAATATAGCGAAGCGGTGGCAATGGCTGCGGCGATGGCAGCGGAGACCACTCCTGCCTCGCGGCGGGCGGTCTATGCTGCGGCGGCGTGTCATCCGGGTTTGGATCGGCGGCGGCGTCGAGGGCCTAGTGGACTGCTTGGCGGCACCTCCGGTCAGATCTAATCTGGGCGGTGCAGCCGGCGGTGGTAGTCATCTTCTCCGTCGGAGGTGGCCGGCCAGAGGCTGGGTGATCGGATCTCGAGATCCGTCATCTAGTCCCGGTTGCGAGTTGGGGAGTCAGAGTTGCCGGTGAAAACCGAGCCGACGGCAGGCGATGGAGGCGTTCTGCGTCGTTACCTTGATGAAGGCATCGTCGTGTAACTACTGTCGACCCACTCGTGCTGCTCCAGGGGAAACCCTAGGATCTGGCTCTCCAGATCGGACGATGGCGGCACTGCGGTGTCGTTCCTCTCTTGGGAACATCGTTTGTGGAGCAGCGCTGGAAGTCAGAGGTAGGAGGTGGAGCGGCTTCGTCTTGCATGGAGCTTCGGTGGAGATGTCAAGTCATGCCTGGCCGACAGGTGCTACGCTTTGTCATGCCTGGTCGGCAGGTGCTACGCACGACAGATCTTCCAGAGACTTCAAGCGGTGTCGGTTGGTGGTACTTGGCGGCATGGTGCTGAGGTGTACCAGCGGCGACCGCGACGTGCTCAGCAGTTCCCGCAGGGAGGTGGTGGCGTCGACGGCAGCTAGATCGGGCAAGGATGATGCGTCAGTACAGCTCTGAAGTTGGAGTGGTGGAAGTTGGCGGCGGCGGCCTCTGAGAGCGTCTCGGACCGGTGTGTGCCCCATACCCGGCAAGTGGCTTGGTTGGGGCCTCAGGTCTTAGATGTTAGGCTTGGCTGCGAGGTCTGTGGTATTAGGCCCGGACTATCAGCATCCCTTCATCGATTGGATAGGAGTAGCGACAGATGTTGCCTAGACGGTGGCTTCAGACTTACTGTTGTATTTCTTTGTAAGGTCTTGTGTGAATAATTAATAAAGTGGTTGCATGCATCGCCCAGATGCAGAGGCCGGGGTCTTCCTCCTTTTCTAAAAACAATTACTCCAACACCCCCCCCCCCTCACATCTGTACTCCTTTGGAGTTTATGACGTGGGCAGCGGAAGCGGGCGGGGGCAGGCCACAATTATTTATTGTGTTCACTTCCGAACTGATGGAGAGAGGCGGGCAATATACTTCGGCACCCCCCCCCCATAAGCGTAAGATATGGGAGAGGGCCTTTTGTACTTTTGACACAAGGGGGTGAACCTTTTGTGCAATTTGGTGGTGGCGGTATTCCCCTAGCTTGATAAGTGTGTACCTCGCTCCTCACAGAAAAGACTAGATAGGCATCTTCCTCAGCTTGTGACAAGGCCGATTTGGTCTGCTCCTCTGGGCAAGAAACATATCATCATCAACAGAGGGTTTACTACAAGAAAGACGGGAAGGGGGCAGGAGGCGACGAGAGCATATTCGGAGATTTCCTTGCTTTGGCATTTGGCCAGTGGTGCTTGCTTGGATCTATTGGTCGATCCCCAGCAACTCTGGTAACCTGCCATATCATGCTTGATCACCTGCCAGAAACTCTGGTAAAAGTTCATGGGGAAGTCGTCCGGCCCCGGGGATTTGTCTTTCGGCATGCCCCGATCACATCCCAAACTTCCTCTTCCGTCCACGACACCTCTAACTCTGACAGGCCGAGTTGGGGAAGACCAAGGGCCTGCAAATTGACGGAGCGTTGCCTGTCGGAGGGGCACCGAGCTGGCTCCAGAAGAACTCAAAGGTGATAGCTTCCATCTCATGTTGGGTCATGGTAACATGATCACCCGCACGCAATTGGCTGATGCAGTTCTTCTTCCGACGATGAAAGGCATGGGTATGAAAGAACTTCTAGTCCACGTCACCGTCCTTGAGGCTCAGAAGCCTCGACCGCTGCTTGGCGATGGATCTCTCCGGAGAGGCAAGGCCAAGACAGTGAAATTTCAACTTGTTCTTCAAGTGACGCTCAAAATCCGAGAGAATGCGTCAATCCTATGCAACATCAAGTTTCGGGATGATTTCGTGGGCCATCGTAAGTTGCATCTTGATGTTTCCCACCTAGCGTCCAAAGTGAACAGGATGTTGTGTGTGGGCGACGTAGCATTCCACAACCGCGTCCGAAAAGCCATCCAGCGAGCACAAAAAAGACTCGAAATGGAATCGCCTCTTGGTGGTCAGCAGTTGAGAGGCACAGTCAACATAAGCGGCAATTTCTTTTTTGACAAAGGGTGGATTTTATTGGCTCGAAATGGATCATCAAGATGAGACAAACACAATGAGCACACACCTGGCCTCCACATAGCTAGGATGCACATAGCCAACATCGACGCACGCACACAGAAATACACCGGCAAATAGGAAAGTCATATAAGAGCAAAGCTATGCGTAGGCAAGGAAAAAATAAAACCCCAAAGCGATCAGATCTATGAACAGTGAACTACAGCAATGACCATATCCGCACCAACCATCTAATGACACCACACAGACGACGAGGTTCTTCAACATAAGAAACGGCACATGATCCAAGGTAGACGAGGCAAGGTCATATAGTACAAGATTATTTTATTTTTATCCACATACTATCCAATGTTTGTAGCAACATATTGGTCCAACAATAATGACAAAACACAATCACGTCTCCTTGTACATTGTCACATTAAAAGTTTCTTCAATTTCCTTTCTTTGGTTCTCGATAAGCAAAAAAAACATTCTTTCACTTATTGCAATATGGCAGAATAGATAGTAACATTACTATCCAAATGTATCGTTCCCCTTTTTGTTAAATAACTAAATAAAAACAATTTTCTTTTCAATTAACCCACTACCTCCTAGAAAGTAAAAGGTCACCGCATCTCGAATCAAAAGGAATGGGTGGTACACAATGATTTGTGAGCGTCTCAAAACCTTCTTTATTTATATAGCTAAAATTGGAATGCCCCTACTGCGTCCACTTGTCCTGTTGAGAGGATCTTTCTCAAACTGCAGTACCTTAGCAAGGGGTAGCCAACGGAAAATTGGTAACATCAAGGTGCAGCTTGCTATGGCCAAAGAACTTCTTCATTCCATTGAGATTGCAAGGGACTCTAGGGCTCTTTCCACGGCTGAGGAGAAAACTCAAACTTCATTGCCTCAGTTTGGCCTCCCTTGAGCGCACCATTGCCCGACTGCGGTCTCATGTTCTCTACCTCCGTGAAGGTGACCCAAACACTTCCTTCTTTCACCAGAAGTCCCATTATAGAAAGAAATTTTATTGCTAAGCTTTCAATGGCCGATCAAACTGCGACAAGTCAAGAGAAGAAAATCTTATTGGCTAGCCCAAGGAGAGGGATTTAATTTTAAATGTCCTTTGTTTCACACTCAGCAACACGATCTTGCATTTTTGTGGGAGGAAGTCTGGGTAACCATCAAGGAGTTGCCAAGTGACAAAGTTCGAAGGCCGGATGGGTTTGCTGGCCGGTTCTATAAAACTTGTTGGGAAATCATCAAGGAAGATGTGTTGTCAACCCTCTCAGCTATTCAGCAAGGCCATGTGTCCTAGTTCAGCAGATCTGGTATTGTGCCATTTCAAGTTGGGGATAGGATGAAGCCCCCGGCCAAACCTCCCGATCCGGATTTTCTAGATCGGCGATCTCGCCCACAACCTCGACCCACCAGAGCCTCTCTTTACCTCGTCCTTCCTAGCGCAGATCAGCGGCAGTTGCGCATGTGGCGGCGATGTGACCCTGCAACTGCAAGCGAGACGAGCAACGGGTCACAGGCAGCGCTCCCGATTGACTCATGTGGTAGTTTGAGTTGTTGGGGTGTCCTCCCCGAGGTCACACGCGATGTAACGGCGGTGTTGGCCGTCGCTGCGGCCTTCGAGGTCCTCGACTCCACCATCGGCTCACGTGTCGGCTGCAAGCAGCAAGCCGGATGGCGCAGGATGCTGCTAAGGCGGCATGACGGGTGCAAGCGGCAGATCAGTCTGCACAAGGGTGTGAACATGGCTCCAATCCGGCCATTTTTAGGTTCTGCCAGTGCTGGTCCGGTGCCAGCACGTGCTGGATCCGGTGGTACAGCCCTGCCTAGGGGCTCGATCTCGTCAATAGATTCTATGTGGTGAACACTAGGTACTGAAAGCCATCGCCTCCGGATCGCCCGCACAGGCGGCTCCGAGGCGCCCACACCACCGCCACCTACACCTCCCCTCCGTCGCCCAGCTCCCCCGACGCCGCCGGAGGAGGCCGTCCCCGGCGGACGGCGGCGGCGAGGAACCCCTTTCCCTGCTTTTTCCCTTCCCCCACCACGAGATCCCATTGCCTGACACCGCATCTGTGTGTCGGCTTGATCTGCCGCCGGGCCTTCTGCTGCCGGACGCGGGCTCGCAGGGCTCGCCCCCCTGTTGTGCGCTCTCTTGCGTCGCCCAGCTGCTGCCGAGCACGGGCTCGAAGGGCTCGGTCCCCTGCCTCGGCAATGGCGGCTGAACTTCTTCGCCCAATGGAATCCTGCAAATTCTATGCGATCCGGCCTAGGCGGTGGGCGCGAGGATTCTGCATCGTGGGATGGAGGCCTGGAGGTGCTAAGCCAGCGCAACAGGGGCGGCCGGCAAGGTGCAGGGTGTGGTTTCCATTGATCTGGAACCTCGAGATCCGGCGATTGCAGGTCCCTATACCGTCAGGCATGGACTCGATTAAGGAGGCTCTAGTGCTCTTCTCCCGCAAGGCGTCATTCTGCTGATCTCGGCCTTCGTCGATCTAGCCACCGACGAGTTCCGGAATTCTCCGCCGGAGATCTTCACGGATTGGCGCATGATGCCCCTGGATATCTGGATCGGATGAGATCCGGTCGTGCATGTCCATATAATTGGCCCGGTGGCTTCACGAGGGCATGACGCGAAGCTTCGCTGTCTGTTGACACCATGGGACATGTCGATATCTCGATTTCCATGTTGTCGACAGAGGCGGAGAATGTCATAATGGCTGAGATCTGAGGACTGAAAGGAATGGCGAAGGTGGCCTTGGTTGGGATGAAGATTTTGCTTAACAGGCCGCTGTCCGGACATGAATGCGGGGCAATGTTCCTGGCCATTCCGAACACATGGTACTTGTGAGCCTGGTGTTCGTTGACTTGCAGAAGTGGCCTCGGCAAGTGGCGGCAGCAGCACAGGAGGAATTCATTTTTGGTGGTGCTCCCGAAGTACCGAGTCTCGACTTTCAAGGTGAAAGCCTAAGGGCTGGTCCTTATTGGTTGTACTTGGCAATGACCTTATTGAAGGCATTGTTTTGAAAGCTCAGACTTTCTCCAGGGTGAAAACCTAAGATCTTTGATCGGGCGACGACGGTGTTTGTACACCGTTTCCTTCTTGAAGGCGTTGCTTTTGGAGAACCTTTTATGTATTTCGGGTGTTGCCTTTGGCGGTGGTTGGAGTGTTGCTGCTGCGAGTGATTGATCACTGTGGCCGGGCCTTTTTTTCCTCTTTTTTCTTTTTTTAGTTGGATGTGTGCATTCTTGATGTCTTTTGGACATTTTGTTGGTGCAGAGGCCAGGTGTAATTGGTATCTCCGCGATATTAATATATTCCCTTTGTCGAAAATGTGGTGAACACTAGGGTGGCGTCCCCGGGGACGTGGCGGCTGGATCCGTGAGATGGCTGCAACAGCGGCAACCTGCGAGGTGGTTGCAACGGTGGCCAAATCTGGGCCAGCTTGCGTCCGTGTGTCACTCAACCATCAACGGGGTCGAAGGTGGTGCGACAATGACGGGAAGCAAGGCGACGTGTACGACGACGATCCTCAACCTACATCTAGCGTCTTCTTCAACGATCTGGGCGGACTTGGTACTCTCCCGGGCGCCAGAATCCGGTGAGCAAGACGTCGTCCACCGGTAGCGAGGTTGTTGGCATTAAAAAATTTGATGACAAGTTTGCATATACTTAAGGTGAAAACCCATGATCTTCTTCGGCTAGATCAGGCAATGTCGGCGCGTGAGCCTCATGCCCTTGATGAAGGTGTTGGCTCGAGGCTTGGCTTCGGGGATGAAAATCCCATGTTCGATCTTCGGTTGGACTTGTCAACATAGGCACTCGTATGACGATCCCTTCTTGAAGGCTTTGTCTAGGGTAGCTTATTTTTCATTTAATTCGGTCATATGTCATAGGATTATGGTAGGCTTGTGGAGATCCTGTTACAAGGCAAATACATGTTGGATGGCCTCAAGTTTTCATTTTTATTTCTAAGCCGCTTGTTCAGCATCAATGCTAGGCTTTGTTTATCATTGTTAACTATTCAATAATATATGGCTGTGTGCATCACTCCATGCAGAGGCCGCGGGTCATCCCCTCTTTTAAAAAAAAAATGTGTCCTTGTTGAAGCTCCTGAACACAGCTTTTATCACCTTCTTACCAAAGAAAGTTGATGCCATGCAGGTTAAGGATTAGCCCATAAGCCTTATTCACAGTTTTGCCAAATCGGTCACAAAACTTATGGCGAATCGGCTCGCAGCTTCCCAATACGGTTTCTATAGCCAGAGTGCATTTATTAAGGGGTGGAGTATCTAGGACAAAAAAAATCTTGTTCAACAAAAGGCCAAATGTTTACACAGGAAGAAAGAACCTCAAATCCTCCTGAAATTGGACATTGATTCAGTTTCTTGGCCCTTTCTTATTGAAGTTCTACACCATTTGGGCTTTGGCCGGCATTGGTGCAACCTTCTGTGTTTGCTGCTATCTACCTCAACCACTGGGATTTTGGTGACTGGAGAACCGGAGAAGCAATTTATCATCGACAGGGACTTTGACAAGAGGGTCCTCTTCCACCTAGGCTATTTATATTGGTTATGGATGTCTTGAATTCACTGATTATCCGAGCTTCTGTGTAAGGTCTTCTCCAACCTCTCACTCTCCAGCAAGTGCAGCATCGGGTTTCTTTCTTTGCCAATGATGCTGTCATTTTCCTCTGACCTGCAGCAAGTGACTTATCACTCATTAAAGAAACCTTGGACTCCTTTGGGCATGCTTCAGGCTTCATGACAAACATGCTTAAGATTTCAGTCATGCCTATCCAGTGCAAGGATGATGACTTGGCGGCCATCTCCAGAAATGAAGGATTTCCCATGCACCTACCTTGGCCTCCCTCTCACAGTTCAGAAGCCCGAGTTAGTGCCGCTTATTGATAAGGTGGCAGAAAATCTTCCGGGTTGGAAGGCTTCCCTCATGAACCACGCTGGCCATCTTGTTTCAGTTTCGGGTACTCCTAACTTATATCCACTCTACCTAAGTGGGTGATAAAGGCTTCTTTTTTGCGGGGAGAGTGATAAAGGCTATTGACAAGTGACCGGGGGGGGGGGGGGGGGGGGGGGGTTTCTTTGGAAAGGACAAGGCCAATGGAGGCAACTACCTTGTGTACTGCACACTTTCCAATTCAGTATTGCAGTCTTGGCATCCACAATCTTGAAGTTTTAGGATGGGCTCTCCGCATTCGGTGGCTCTGGTTACAAAAAACTGACACAGCCCAAGGTGCCCTTATTTTATGCGGGATTACTTGTGCCTCAGACTATGATGAACATGTGAGATATTTGCCATATCAAGACGGCATGTTAAATAGTTTACTAGCACGAACACGATACCATGCCGCAAGGAAAGGGTGCATATATTAGCGAAACCCTTTGCTGTTACCAAATTTTTTACACCTTATCAGACACAAATGTAAAACCAGATATTAAGGGCATCTCGAATGGCTAGTATATACAGCTATGCATAAATTTATCAAATTATAAAATATCAAAGACTATCTAAATTTCTAAGATGGGCTCGAATTTGGTTTGAGACAATAAACTAGCCAAGTGGAAGATTGATTTCATGTTCCACAGTAGTTTCAAGCTGATTCTAAGCAAAGCCAGGCTGGAATCCCCTCAAATGTTTTTTTTTTGTACCCAAGCGATGCAGACCAAAGGGCAAACCACAAGTGGTCAAGCCATATACAAACTTCACCAGAAACTTCAGCTTGAAAGGAAAAGGAGTGACAAAAAGTAAGAATTTGTTCAGCGCAATGAGGGAAATGTTGGATTTTGCCACTTCCAAGAATGGCAGTCCGACCCATGTCTCATTAATATTTGGGTCATAGGGAAAAGGTCACTGGGACATGGGGTAACAGATCGAATTCCCAGTCCCTGGAGTGGAAAATATCCAAATTTCCAATAATAAGAACCTTGCACAAGACCACAAGGGCACGTGGTTATACTTAGTACTCCCTCCGTCTGGGTTTATTAGACCCAACGGCAAAAACACTAGGACCAAGGCAGGACAATTACTCCCATAACATTTTGGTGATCTGTGTCTGATTAAAGTGGAAGGGCCTTTCTCCTTCCATAATTAGCTACAACAGTTAATGTGGAGTTGTTCATGGGCGTGCATTCGTTGGCTACTAATTTCTCTCCTTTTATTTATTCAACAACCTAATTAATCACCTCGAGTCACGCATAAACAGAAGAAAGATCGAGGAAGAAAACTGCACTTTTCATGCGGAGTAAATTACGGGGCCTAATAGGAAGGGACGAGGCTAAACTGCTCACGGGCCCAATAAACCCGGATAGAGGGAGTACATAATAACTATATACATGGAAAACTAAATGGTAACAGAATGTACACAAGCCAGAGTGAGAACTACTAAGTAATAACGCATATAACTCGATCAATTTATCATTTATGATGTCCTTATGCTTCCCCCTATATTAGCAATAATAAACTCCTTCAACTAATTGATACAAAATCAAAGAAATAATATGTCAATGCCAATGTAGTAACTGTATCTTAACAAACCGAGTTAAGATGTATGAAAGATATTTACCTCTAGGACTGTCTGGAACAACTCTAACAGAAGCCTTAAATATAACCTGTAGTACCTCAGCCAATATCTGCTGTTTGTAAATTTTATCAGCTTTTATCTTAAGTTCTCTCTTTCGCTGTAAAGTTTCTACCTCTAAATTATATTCCAGCTCGTCATACTTCCTTTTAGCTTGAGCCAACTCTACTTCACGTGCCAAATTAAGCTGTTCTATCTGGCAAAACACAACCGGAGATTCATGAGTAATACCTAAATAGGGTGCAATCGTTGTGCACGTGCTTCTTGAAATAAGATAAAATACAAAAGTAGAAGAGAAATTCAAGAAAGAGACCTTCTCTTGATGCCTTTTTGTCATCAGATCAGCCAACTTTTGTAATCGACTCAACTCAATGGTAAATAGATTCAAGTCAAGCCCATCTTCAGCCAAAGATGGCCCAGGAGGGGAGCCTGTTGGCACCTGATTAGCTGAAGCTGGATGAACATGTGATGCCCCAGGACTGTGATTTGAATCAAGCCCATCTTCAGCCAAACGAGGCCCAGGAGTGGAGCCTGTTGGCACCTGATTGGCTGACGTTGGATGAACATGTGATGCCCCAACACTGTCAGCCTCAATTCTTGCTGAATGAGTATCCCTACAAGGTGGTTGATATGGAGGACTAGCAAACTGGCAAGTTGAACCGAAATGGTGATGGTTCATCACACTTTGGGTATTGAGGTGCATGTTTGGCTGCTCGGTAACTTGGGCAAAGGAAGGTACTTCCTCGCCGCTTATATCCTCGGCTTGAACCACTTGTCTATTATCACCTGAAGGTGGAGGTGATCTTACAGCTGGAGGTTCCTGCAGATAAACAATGTCAAATATGTCAATGGCAATTTATAAGCGGCACAAGTAAGGACGATGAGACACTATTAATAGTTCTTATAAGTTCACCTAGAGACCATTTTAAAAAATACAGCTAAAATGAGATGTAATCTGACAGTTCTTGTGAATGTATTTATAGCCTCCAATCATTGTTGAATTACTTGTAAATTTAATAATTTAACACTGGGCAGATGATGTTAGGATACGAAACAAACAAGAAATTTATTGTTCACTGTTTATCCTTCCTAATGAATACGTTCAACATAAGTTCTCCTGTTGTCGCAACCCAATCCATAAAAAAAAAATTGTTGAGACAATACTAAACTATAATTAAAAGACATGAGCTAAAATACCTCTTGACGCAATGTTGTTCTGAAAAGGTTCGAGGTAGGCATTATCTCGGACCTAGAACATGAACCTTCTGAAATATTATTGCCTGAATTTATGTGCTTTTGCTTTACATTAGAACCAGATGGAGCATTTTGTGAATCAATGTTCACTGTCATAGCCAGTTGCTTTTCATTAGAACCAGACACGGCATTTTCTGAATCAGTGTTCACTGTAATCATCGCAAGTTTTAGTGCCGTATCTGCGTCAGAATGAGAAGCACAAGATCTCTCCATGTCTCCCCCCTCATTTTGTGTTGCTAGTGATAAGGTGATTTGTGTCCCATCTTTTTCACCAGACTTTCTCCCTGGCCTGCAACATGAACCTTCTGAAATATCATCATTGCCTGAACCGATGCGCCTTCGTTTTTCTCTATAAATCGAGGCAGCATTTTCTGTACCATTGCTCGCTGCAATAGTAGGTTCTGATGCTAAACTCATGATAGACTGAGAACCACAGGGACTCTCCATGGTTTCCCCCTCGTTTTGTGCTGCTATTGAGAAGACAATTTGCGTTGCTGGTGAGAAGGAGATATGTGTCCCATCTTTTTCACCTAACTTTCTCCCTGACCTGCATGGACCTTCTGAAATATCATTGCTAGAACACATGTGCCTTCGTTTTTCTCTAGAAATCGAGGCAGCATTTTCTGTATCAGTGCTCACTGCAATAGCAAGTCCTGATGCTGAACTCATGACAAACCGAGAAGCACAGGGGCTCTCCGTGTTTCGTCCCTCATTGCTGTCAGCTGCTGAGAAGATAATTTGGGTCCCATCTTTTTCACGAAACTCCATTCCTGACACACTGGTTACCTGCAAGGAGCTGCTTTCTAAGGTAGCCATTTCTTTTGATACACCAACTGAAAACCCGGGCTTTGTAGCTTCATTCGTTACAAGCAGCAATTGCGAGTGTTCTAGAGTAGGCTCACAATCATCACTTGCCTTACCTGTTGTCAGTGTCTTAGCAGGTTCTAGTGCTGCACTCACATCAAGCTGGCAAGCAGAGGGTCTCTCCACATCTCCTCCCTCGTCTTTATCTGCTGCCGGGAAGGTAGTTTGTGTCTGATTTTCATGACAAAACTCCATCGAGGGAGCACAGGTGTACTGTGAAGGCCTGCTTTCTAAGGTGGCCATTTCTTCTGCTATACCAACTGAAAACCCAAGCTTTGTATGTTCATTTGTTTCAAGCGATGATGGTGAATTTTCTAGATTGGGCACAGTAATATCAGTTGCAAAGGTGCCTCTAGGTTCTTTATTAGAGGCAATTGCTTCAATTTGAGTGGTTATAGATTGCATGTCAAAATATTTTAGATGCTGTTCACCATCTGAATAGTCAACCATACAGCTTTCTAGTTCCTCTGGCTTGAATTTAGAATATGACAAGTTAGTCACATAAAACCATTTCTTAAGGTAGCCAGCTTTGGCCTCAAATATCCAGCGCTCTTTTATTCTGTTCTCTTTGTCCCTGTCACGTATAAGCTGTTTATAAAATTTTATCAGCTGAGATATCATATGTCGATGAAATCTGCAGCGCAACATGCTGGAATGTAGCTTAGGCAACATCATCCTGCAATATCTTATAGTTGGTGCAACATGTGCATAATGGAATTTATAAGAATTCACATGTTTTTGGAACAATTCTATCTTCTTCTTTTTTTGCTCATTGTTGAATTTCTTCCGATCTACAGTCTGCCGTGACAGTAGTGTTTTGGACCTTTCTGAACAAACTTCCTCAATCATTTTCGTGGCCCAATGGGAATCAGAGTATCTAAAACATCCTTCCTTCCTTTTCTTATGCCTTTCTTTTGAACTACTATAGATAGATGGTGAATAGCTTCGACGGTGGTTCCCACATTTTCTATGCAAAGTTGACTGACTCACATTAACATATTGGCCCTCAGATGCAGCATACTTAGATTGTTGCACAACAGCAGTACATGCAGTCCCTCCAAGGCGAGAACCTCTTTCAGCTGAAGTTGATGACTCCTCTTCAACCACCACTTGAGAAGATGTGCTTGACTCTTTAAGACTTGCAGCCATGTTCTCGCGGATTGCACTACACTTACACTGCTGCACAAAATTAATACCTGCAGTCCTTCCTTCACAGGAAGCTCTTTCAGGTGAAGTTGATGGCCACATAAGGGCCTGCTCCTTTTCAATCGTATCTTGCACAAATGAGCGTACAATGCTTGGAGGCATGTGTTCGTGGATCACTCTATGTTGCAAAACCACAATACCTGCAGTCTCTACATTATGAGAAGCTCTTTGCGGTGAAGCTGATTGCCTTATATGGACCTGCTCCTGTTCAGCATTTGCAGCTGTGCCATTCTGGATAGGGCTTTCTAATCCGGATGCCTCATCTGCCTCTCTGATCTCACCTTCTTCTAGTTCAGATTCATAATGTTCAATTTTTGCCACTCCAATCTTGCCAATCTCACAACTTTCGGATTCGAATGATCCCTTGCAAGCTTCGTTGTAATCCATAATATCTCAATTTAGTTGGGTGACTATCTGACTGAGGTGGAAATTTTATGCTGTTTGTAGAACAGAAAAAAAAACACTGGAACTTTCCTCACAGAGATAGTAATTCCACCTTAGCTAAGTTGATTCTCTTCTGTGCAACTGATTAAGAATCATTTCGTGATGCAAGCACCAGCTAACTGGCTCACATATGTGCTATGCGGAAGATCAAGCAGGCCTAAACAATGATAAGGATAGACATTTCAAGACCATGCATTTAAACACAGTGAGATTTGTATCATTGGTCAAGGAAGGATGCAAAATTCTTCTATATTTATGTGACCAGGTGAGGAGAACTGCAAAAATGCCTCCAAATGCTCGGTTAAAGATCATGATACAGAAATTTCTTATGATACTTCATGAACATAGAAATAAATCAAAGTTCAAAGTTTTAACCAATTTCTTCAATAAAGTAATAGTTCCACATTTCAGGCGTAATTTATAATGAAAATATCTCTAATACTTCCATTGGCAGGTTGTTGGATTTGTGGGCCAGCAGTCTAAGGAAAAATCTGATGGCATCTTCTACAATTTATTACCCGCACTAAGTAATTTAAGTAATAGAAGGACTGAGAAGGAAACACGGGTTGAGTGCACTACTCCCATATCATAGGCACTAACCATAACAAAATATTCATATTTTGATGCCTCTAGTCTGTTAAAATCAGGGCAAAAAGATCTCCTGTGTAGTACCTTGCAGCTATCAATTATAAATGCTATTCCACATTTAGGGCCATTTTTCCAACATGTTGCAAAGCGCAAAGAAATTGCCCGCTTCTACATTAATCACATCCTCGAATAGGTTTCCAAGCTGACGAAGGAGCGCAGATTAGCTGTTCGTGTATAGCCGAACCAAACCTTCCCCATCGGTTGGTCAGCTGTGGAGACCTGGTTCGGCTAAATTGGTGCAACCCAAAAGGTTAAAAGGTGCACCTTCGCCAACTAAGAAGCGAATTCGATTAATACATATTTACATGGCAAGCCTCATCAGTTCGACATGTACAACTGCTCTGTCAGTTTGGAGACAAATTGTTCAACGCAGTGTGTTTTGTCAGGAGGGTTTGTTATTGGTGTTAGGAGGTTTCTTGAATGGGGACATTGGTGAAAAGAACATTAAATGACGTACTCGCTGTCATAAAAGTGATCTTGGGGGGACAAAAAGGAATATTTTGTGAAACAAAAAGGAATTTATTGATGAACAGCACTGTGGCACAAGCCACTTGATGCTTCTCATGTCAACTTGTGTCGTCACCTTAGGACACAGCCTCATGTCCTCATGGCGCACAGACCGTCGTGCCTTAGGACACAGCCTCATATTCGCATGTTATAAAATTGGTTTATTTATTTATTGTTTACAAGGCGGTAAGCGCCCTGACACGTAAGCGCCTAAGGGGACGTCTAAGCGCGTAAAGCGGGCATAATTGTAAGGCACTGCCAGGGCGCCTTGCCACCTAAGCGTCCAAGGCGGGACGCCTTATAAACAATGATAAGCACCCCAGCACAAGTTGAATAAGACTTGAACCTGGGTGGTGGGGGTGTACATCCACATTTCCTACCAAGCAAGCTAGGCTCATTCGTATTAGACGTAATAAAGAATTGAAAGCACCTTTTTAAAGAAGAAGCTGAATTGAAAGCACCTGCCAATAACAAGTACTCCCTTCGTCCCATAATATAAGAGCGTTTTTTGGCATGGAGGGAGTAGTTTCCAACAAACAGAGTTTTACTTTTTTACATTTTAACAACAAACAGAGTTAAATGTGACGTAAATGGCTAAATTGGTAACACGAATGTGAGAAGGAATTGAAGGGGGTGGTAAAACATGGCAACTTCTAAGGCAATCGGTGTTCGTACCTACATTAGATGCTCAAAATCGATTACCTCGAATTAAAAGGAAAATAAAATCCATACTGGAATCTAGAGGTGAGACCGAGAGTAATAAAAGGAAAACCGCTGAACTGAACGTCGCCCTCATCGAGAAGGCGCAACCGTCCGACTTGCATGCACAGTTGGGAATCTAATAACCGGGTCGCCTTCGAAGCCAACACAAGCAGGCAGCGACCCCGCTGCATGCCGGAATGGCGGACTCGATGGGCATGAACCTCGCCAAAACCTCTGGCCTGGACAAAACCCACCTCCCAAAGCCCCGAACCCACGGAGCGCGACCCTTTCCCCCAAATCGGCAGCGATCCCGCCGTAACTCAAACGAAAATCGAACGTACGCGACGACAGACAATTAATCGGGTCGCGCAGGAAAAAAGAACATCAGTGGTTGAAGAGTAATGCTTACCCAACGACGGCCGGAATCGAGCGCTCCCCGGCGGCACGCAGAGGAGATGGGGAATCGCCGCGGATGAAACGAGGGTTTTGGGTTGGGAGACGGGGGGATTGTGAGGGAGGACGGCGGTGGGTTGGGCTTGGGCGCGTGGGGCGTGAGCGAACCGCTCTGCGCCGAAAACTGAAATGAAAAGCAGGGGGGGTGGCGTGCTCGAAGCAGGGCGCGACAGTCGTCTCGTCAGGTCGTGGTGAGTCCGAGTGGGAGTGGTCATTCATTGCGCTGTGTGAGTTGGCTTGCGCTGGACCAGGGGAGGATGTAGGGGGCCGCACTGTGCTCGCGTGATCGCGTCTGGTCCCTCGGTCTTGGTCTCCGTCGACCGTGCAAACGTGCCAGGGTTGACCTTTGTTGTGTCACGCGGTTGTACTGCAGCGCACTGTACGAGTCCTCACACTTTTCTTTTGCCGTTTTTTTTTCGGGGGGCCTCCTCACACTTAATTTTCATTGGAGAAAAATCTAGTGGATTCGCATGCAAAATTCTCTACCATACGGATACGGTGGTTTTCAATGGGATTTTTTCGTGAGAGAGGACACATGTATGCATGCAGAATCTTTCACCCAGTACTAACGTCATCACATTAACCGTAAAATTTTAAAAAATACCAACCATTAATTTGGTTAGCGAACCATTTTCCCTCACGAGTTCGTCTTGATGAGGCTTCAAAACATGATCTCATCTCATAATGTTTCGATGAAATTTTTCTCGACGCTACCGGTCATGATATTTGGCCATGCTTTGCCATGTTAGTGGTTAATAATTGTGTATAGTTACCAGCCAATGGTTTTGTTACTGACGTTAGATATTGTGATGTTATGCATAGCTCAATTTGGGATTTTTCTTGGGAAATTTCAGGTAGAAATAGGAATGGACATAGGATGTGTTGTGGTAGTGCACCCTATGGAGTTATACAAAGTCATCAACCGGTTTGGGATGTAAACATAGACAACACATGACTGATGACAGGGGTGAGGTGCACACTGAACTGAGTTTCTAACAAAATTGAGAGATCTGGCCAAAGAAGGTGATAGCCATGTTCATTCGTTCCCATGGTTCAATCATTCCAGTAAAACGTGATGTGTTTGAATGATGATCGCTTTTATACAAGAAGGGGGACTAGAGAGTGGATGATCAAGTGTTAAAAACAATTAATGAGTGGAATCAACTTATACAAGTATCATGAAGTAAGTTATGTCGGACAATTAGGTGGTTGATAACCTTGTGACATTGCAGGTATGATTTTTTTTTCAAATTTGTTGATATGGAATCTATAAAAAAAAACTCACCGTAATGAAGCCAACGATGAAAGTGGATCGGCAAATGGATTAGTGCTTTGAAATGTAAAAAACTAAAAACAGGGGAATATTTGATGATGCCATTCCATTGGACACGCACATCCTACATTCTTAAGAAGTTGATCGCCACTACTACCAATTCTCTCAACATGCACACACTCCACATCACCATGCATGCCACATCACCTTTTTAGTTCCCACTACCACTAATCCTCTCACCATGCGGCATTCCATATTACCAAATATGCTATGTCAGCAAATAAAAAAAAATTCCATACAAGAAACTCATCTCTTATTATTGCGCAGCAACTAATCGATTTCCTGCTTGCTCCTTGTCTTCTCTCAATCAATGACGTTGAATCCTCTCCCATTCCGCTTAGTTATCTCAGCTCTTAATTTGTTGTAAATGTCTCCTTCCCAGCCCCATTCCTCCCTTCCTCCCGTCCTCCCAATTGAGGTTGACGCATAAACTTCCCCTTCAACGACCCCTCTCCTCTAGTCCTCCCAATTGAGGTTACATCTCCATGGGCGTATTCTTGGTTTTTTGCTCTGTAGTCGCCGTTGCAAGGATGGATAACCAAGGACTCCTAAGGAAAATATCATGTCTTGGTGAGCAACCCGCTGCTGAACGCCTACTGCAGCCTCAAGATCTTCCACTTCCGTCTAGTGCGACCATTGTTGAAGAGTGACATGATGAGAGTGTACGTGGTACCTTCCCTAGAGCTGCTTCTCAACCCCATCAATTACTCTGCCGCCATCGACGTCTGGTCCGTCGGTTGCATCTTCATGAAGCCCATCAACCACGCCTTGCTCTTCCCGGTGAGAAACCATGATGCAGGGTCGGGCCCATAGTTGTGCCAAATGTGCAGCCCGCACAGGGCCCATAATTTGGGGGGGGGGGGCAAATTTTTTATACACGGCTAGTATTTCTCAAAAAAAATCCTAGGTGCTGCAGGCGCACTGGGTCGCAGGGCGCTGGAGCTGGGCCTGAGTCGAGGCCATCGAGCGTTGTGCTAGATCGATCTTTCTCTCAAAAAAGAAAGTGCTCGGTCGTAAGGTGGAAACGGGATCGTCCGAAAAAAGGGGATCGCTACAACAATCGATCGGGAATCAGGATCATCTTGATCGGGAAACCCAACAGCAATCGCGTCGGCGTAGCTACAGGAAACGTGATCGTCTCGTCGCCTTCGCCTCGGGATTGATTGGATTCAGGCCGCCGCAGTTGTTGCCTTCTCGGCTTCCTTTCCCAAATTTTAGACTCGTCGCCTCGTTGCCTCATCGGGTCAATCCGTAACCGACTCCAGCTTCCGGGTGCTTAGCGAGTCCTCCTTTCTGATTAAAATCGGTTCCTACTCCTAATTTATAATTTTCTAATTAACTTTTGGTAGGGACCGTTTGAAAGATCATGGATGTCGCCTAGAGGGGGGTGAATAGGCGCTTTAAAATAATTACGGTTGAGGCTTGAACAAATACGGAATAAACCTAGCGGTTAATTTGTCAAGCACAAAACCTACAACAATTAGGCTCACCTATGTGCACCAACAACTTATGCTAAGCAAGAAAAACTACTTAGGTGATAGCAAGATATATGACAAGAAACAATATGGCTATCACAAAGTAAAGTGCATAAGTAAAGGGCTCGGGTAAGAGATAACCGAGGCACGCGGAGACGACGATGTATCCCGAAGTTCACACCCTTGCGGATGATAATCTCCGTTTGGAGCGGTGTGGAGGCACAATGCTCCCCAAGAAGCCACTAGGGCCACCGTAATCTCCTCACGCCCTCGCACAATGCAAGATGTCGTGATTCCACTAAGGGACCCTTGAGGGCGGTCACCCAACCCATACAAATGGCAACCCTTGGGGGCGGTCACCGAACCCGTACACTTTGGCAACCCTTGGGGGCGGTCACCGGAACCCGTCAAATTGCTCGGGGCGATCTCCACAACCTAATTGGAGACCCCGACGCTTGCCCGGAGCTTTACACCACAATGATTGAGCTCCGAACACCACCAGCCGTCTAGGGCGCCCAAGCACCCAAGAGGAACAAGCTCAAGGGTACCAAGCACCCAAGAGTAATAAGCTTCTCAACTTATAACTTCCACGTATCACCGTGGAGAACTCAAACCGATGCACCAAATGCAATGGCAAGGGCACACGGAGTGCCCAAGTCCTTCTCTCTCAAATCCCACCGAAGCAACTAATGCTAGGGAGGAAAATGAGAGGAAGAACAAGAAGGAGAACACCAAGAACTCCAAGATCTAGATCCAAGGGGTTCCCCTCACATAGAGGAGAAAGTGATTGGTGGAAATGTGGATCTAGATCTCCTCTCTCTTTTCCCTCAAAAACTAGCAAGAATCCATGGAGGGATTGAGAGTTAGCAAGCTCGAAGAAGGTCAACAATGGGGGAAGAACACGAGCTCAAAGGATAAGGTTCATTGGGGAAGAAGACCCCCTTTTATAGGTGGGGAAAAATCCAACCGTTATGGTCACAGCCCACACCGAGCGGTAGTAGCCCTTTGAAACACAACAGCGAGGAGGCAAAAAAGCCAGAAGAACCGTCGGAGCGGTAGTACCGCTTGACCTCACGGTACTACCGCTAGGGGTAGCGTTACTACTGCTAAGGGTAGCGGTACTACTGCTTGCGAGCGCTACTAAAAAATTACGTCCGTGCCTACCACCGCTGGACTTGTGACGAGTTTTTGGTCCCGAGCGGAAGTAGCCACGGAAGTAGCCGCGGTAGTACTGCTCCAAGCGGTAGTACCGCTCTCAAGAGCGGTAGTACCTCTCCCAAGAGCGGTAGTAAAAAATTACATCCGCTCATGTCCGCGGTAGTACCGCTGCAGCCTTTTCAGAACACCAAAACTGACACAACTTCTGCAAACGGACTCCGAATTCGACGAAACCAAGTTTATTGGAAAGCTAGCGACAAGGGCTAACACAATCTTGATAGAAATACCAATAAGAAGCAAATGAGAAAAGTCCCAAAAGAAAATGGTGAGAACCCTTCCTCGGATAAGACCGGTAAAACCTCCAACATCGAAAACATCATAGAAGACGCATGCAAACTCCGTTTTCGATGAACTCAAGCTTGCCATCAAGATGATCATGAGCTCTAAGACTCACAAAGAGAACCAAACAAGAACCAAGAAACATGATGCAAGGATGCAATGGTTTGAGCTCTCGACGAACGATACGATCAAGCTACTCACTTGAGAACCCCCCTTGATAGTACGGCTATCGATCCTATAACCCGGTCTCCCAACTACCACCATGAGACCGGTAAAATAGAAAACCTATCAAGGGCAAACCTTTGCCTTGCACATGGTCCACTTGAGCTAGATGATGACGATCTTGACTCCCTCAAGTTGGACTACCTTTCTTGATTGCGTTGGCTCGATGAAGACTAGATGATTACTCCCCCATAGTCCACTATGGGTGAGCCACTCTTCGGCACATCTTCACAAGTCCATTGTCACCACAATGGACGGCAAGCTTCAAGCACTTGATCTCTTCGTGATGCTCCACTTGAACTTGCACACGGCAATCTTGATGACGATCACCACTTGATGTCATCCTCTCCATGGGTTGAGTGATATCTTCCTCTTGACGCAAGCCCATGAACACGTACCTAACCCCACATAGAACTCTCACATAGACCATGGGTTAGTACACAAAGCACAATGGACAATGCTTACCATACCATGGTATCACTTGATCCCTCTCGGTACATCTTCTACGCTTTGTGAGTTGATCAACTTGATTCACTCTTGACTTAGTCTTGATCAACCTAGAATCTTTCCAACTCTCTTCATTGGGATGATGTCTTGAAGGTAAACATGAATGATCACACAATCTTCTTCTTTAAGACATGCTTGCAATAAGCTCAACTCTCACATGACCAATCTTTGGATAACTCCTTAATAGCACCTTGGTCAACACAAACTCTCCTTGAAACCAACACATGTACTCCAAGAAAAGCCTATGGACAAAACCTTCAAATATAACTCAAGGCAACCATTAGTCCATAGAGATTGTCATCAATTACCAAAACCAAACATGGGGGCACCACATGTTCTTTCAATCTCCCCCATTTTGGTAATTGATGACAATCACTTTCAAGAGAGTTTATATAAGGAATTATGCATCACCATGCAATGCAACAACCAATGATGCATGAGTAAGAGATGCAAATGCTTAGGAACAAAACCAAAGCAAGAGGAGAGAATTCTCTAAACTTCTCCACAAAACTCTCTGGAACTTCTCCCCCATTGGCATCGATTGCCAAAATGGGAGAAAAGCTTAGAAGGCCAATATAAATTGTGGTCCTCCATAAATTATGTATTTCTCAACAAATGAGTGGAATGCAACACACATATCCAAAGGTAAATACTTGGGGGAACACAAACTATATTGAGGCACAAAGATAGCAAAAGAATGATATGCCACAAAGACATAAAAAAGAGAGAAACAAGCAATCAAGCAATCAAAAGATACCAATTGAAGCAAGCAAACAAAGGATATCAATTGAGCCAACTAGACCAATGATCCTACGTGCCATATGAATGAAATAAATTATGATATGAGCAAAGGAGTGTTCTAGAGAAACTAGAGAAGCTCCCCATGATTTGTGCACAATTTAGTTTTGTAATGGGATACAACGAGCACAAAATAGGATCGTCACTCCCCCAAGATCAATAGAACCTCACGACAAGTGCAAGAGAGCAACAAAGTGTTCTAAAGACACTAGTGAAGCTCTCCATGATTTATGCACTCCTTACAATATTTGCATTAGGATACCAAGTGCACAAAATAGGATCATCTCTCCCCGAAAATCAATAGAAACTCACAACAAGTGCAAGTGAGAATGTAGGAAACAAAGCCTAGCACTTGCAACAAACAAATGGTTGAGCAACATATAAAAGAGGCAACTTAAGGGTAGGCTCAACCAAAATGATGTATGTGAGTCATGGCAAAGCACTTGAGAAGACTAATGTACGGATGAGCATTAAGCATCAACATAGTCTTGGAAGAATGAGGCACACGGTGCAAGGCCTATCATTCCCACACACAACTAGCAAATGGGTTCACAAGCTTACTAATAAGCATATAGAGAACCTATGCTTGTGACAACCCGTGGTGAAGATAGAAGAAGAAAGCCTCATCAAGACGAGGGATACCAATTAAGATGGCAAAAGCCTCGTAAAGATAAGCACAAGGAAAATAATCTTCACCACACAAGAGTGCATCAAGATGCAACGAGATACGACACATACTCAAGGCAAAAGCTTTCGAGCCACCAAAGAAATAACAAAAGAGAGACAAGGTGGACGTGAAAGAAAGATATCATCTAGGGATGTAATTTCTCTCAAGTGTATAAGGTTCTAGGTAGACGAAATCATGATGATATATATCTACAAAGAAGGATGTACACCCGAAATAGTTACAACAAGAAGGAACAAGATATCCAAAAGGACATCATACATATACCAATAAGATATTTGCTTGGAAGCATAGCACATGGCTAGATATGGTCTTATTGTATATAAATGAATTCCTACCACACAACCATCAAAGACATCACAACTAGCAACAAGAGATCATTATTGGGATGCTTTGAGAAAGGAAACAAGTATCACAAGAGAGAATGAATAACATGCCATGATACAACCTACACAAGGTTGATGCAAGAAATGTGTGCATGAAGTATATGAAGAACTTGTTACCGAGTTAACATTGGAAGGATGTAGTAGATACCAATTGAAGGTACAAAGTAGTTCATTGATCATCCTAGCTTGACTCCAAAAAGCACATGGTGACAACACCTTCCTTGTGAGTGAGTCGAGCATCCAATGCATCCCCAATTGTTCCTAGAACAACAACACAAACAAAATGGTACCCAAACTCATTGGGACCAAAGAGTTAGAAACACCAACAATACATAGGACAAACTCCACATAAATATGTGCATATAGATATGGAAATGAAATTCATGCACATCTCATCCAATTTGAGACTTGGTGGAGTTTCCCCTATATATTGGGTCAAAGAGAGAAAGCATGCCACGGAAACTACATGAAGTTAATATGCATGATCAAGACTTTCAAGAACCGATACCAAAATACAAGGAAATACCAAGTGAAAAGAATACCAAATGGAGAAATCATCACTTGGAAGATATCATTAAAAGATACATCAAGGAATGAGATATCCATTGGAACCCACAAAATGATATCAAACTCCCAAAAGAGAGGATGGTTCCAAACAAACCAAGCTCTCTACAAAGTTTCATGATGGCACAAGTACCAAAAAGAAACGGCTTGCCGTCCACCAACACACACTTAAAATGGATCACAAGTTTAGTGTTTTATAGAAAATAGGATAGCTCCCCCACGAGTTGTGCATTATAGAGAATTTGCATTTGAATACAAAATGCACAAGGTAGGATCTGTTGGAAATATGCCCTAGAGGCAATAATAAATGGTTATTATTATCTTTCTTTGTTCATGGTAATTGTCTATTATTCATGCTATAATTGTATTGTCCGGAAATCGTAATACATGTGTGAATACATAGACCACAACCTGTCCCTAGTAAGCCTCTAGTTGACTAGCTCGTTGATCAACAGATAGTCATGGTTTCCTGACTATGGACATTGGATGTCATTGATAATGGGATCACATCATTAGGAGAATGATGTGATGGACAAGACCCAATCCTAAGCATAGCATAAAAGATCGTGTAGTTTCGTTTGCTAGAGCTTTTCCAATGTCAAGTATCTTTTCCTTAGACCATGAGATCGTGCAACTCCCGGATACCGTAGGAGTGCTTTGGGTGTGCCAAACGTCACAACGTAACTGGGTGACTATAAAGGTGCACTACGGGTATCTCCGAAAGTGTCTGTTGGGTTGGCACGGATCGAGACTGGGATTTATCACTCCGTATGACGGAGAGGTATCTCTGGGCCCACTCGGTAATGCATCATCATAATGAGCTCAATGTGACTAAGGCGTTAGTCACGGGATCATGCATTGCGGTACGAGTAAAGAGACTTGCCGGTAACGAGATTGAACAAGGTATTGGGATACCGACGATCGAATCTCGGGCAAGTAACATACCGATTGACAAAGGGAATTGTATACGGGATTGATTGAATCCTCGACACCGTGGTTCATCCGATGAGATCATCGTGGAACAAGTGGGAGCCAACATGGGTATCCAGATCCTGCTGTTGGTTATTGACCGGAGAGGCGTCTCGGTCATGTCTGCATGTCTCCCGAACCCGTAGGGTCTACACACTGTCCGGTGACGCTAGGGTTGTAGAGATATATGTATGCGGAAACCCGAAAGTTGTTCGGAGTCCCGGATGAGATCCCGGACATCACGAGAGGTTCCGGAATGGTCCGGAGGTGAAGAATTATATATAGGAAGTCCAGTTTCGGCCACCGGGAAAGTTTCGGGGGTTATCGGTATTGTACCGGGACCACCGGAAGGGTCCCGGGGGTCCACCGGGTGGGGCCACCTGTCCCGGAGGGCCCCGTGGGCTGAAAGTGGAAGGGAACCAGCCCCTAGTGGGCTGGGGCGCCCCCCTTGGGCCTCCCCCCATGCGCCTAGGGTTGGGAACCCTAGGGGGGAGTCCCCCCTTGCCTTGGGGGGCAAGGCAACCCCTTCCCCCCCTTGTGGCCGCCGCCCCCCTTGAGATCCCATCTCTTGGGGCTGGCGCACCCCCCCCAGGGGCCTATATAAAGGGGGGGGGAGGGAGGGCAGCATACAACAGCCTTGGGCGCCTCCCTCCTCCCCTGCAACACCTCTCTCTCTCGTAGAAGCTCGGCGAAGCCCTGCACGAGACCCGCTACATCCACCACCACGCCGTCGTGCTGCTGGATCTCCATCAACCTCTCCTTCCCCCTTGCTGGATCAAGAAGGAGGAGACGTCGCTACACCGTACGTGTGTTGAACGCGGAGGTGCCGTCCGTTCGGCACTCGGTCATCGGTGATTTGGATCACGGCGAGTACGACTCCGTCATCCACGTTCATTGGAACGCTTCCGCTCGCGATCTACAAGGGTATGTAGATGCACTCCCTTCCCCTCGTTGCTAGTACACTCCATAGATGCATCTTGGTGAACGTAGGAAAATTTTAAAATTATGCTACGATTCCCAACAGTGGCATCATGAGCCAGGCCTATGCGTAGTTACTATGCACGAGTAGAACACAAAGCAGTTGTGGGCGTTGAGTTTGCCAATTCTTCTTGCTGCTACTAGTCGTTTCTTGTTTCGGCGGCATTGTAGGATGAAGCGGCCCGGACCGACCTTACACGTACGCTTACGTGAGACTGGTTCCACCGACTGACATGCACAAGTTGCATAAGGTGGCTAGCGGGTGTCTGTCTCTCCTACTTTAGTCGGAACGGATTCGATGAAAAGGGTCCTTATGAAGGGTAAACAGAAATTGGCAAATCACGTTGTGGTCATACGTAGGTAAGAAAAGTTCTTGCTAGAAACCTACAAACCACGTAAAAAAACTTGCAACAACAATTAGAGGACGTCTAACTTGTTTTTGCAGCAAGTGCTATGTGATGTGATATGGACAGAAGATGTGATGAATGATATATGTGATGTATGAGATTGATCATATTCTTGTAATAGGAATCACGACTTGCATGTCGATGAGTATGACAACCAGCAGGAGCCATAGGAGTTGTCTTTATTATTTTGTATGACCTGCGTTTCATTAAATAAACGCCATGTAAATTACTTTACTTTATTGCTAAAAGCGTTAGCCATAGAAGTAGAAGTAATCGTTGGCGTGACGACTCCATGAAGACACAATGATGGAGATCATGATGATGGAGATCATGGTGTCATGCCGGTGACAAAGATGATCATGGTGCCCCGAAGATGGAGATCAAAGGAGCATGATGATATTGGCCATATCATGTCACTATTTGATTGCATGTGATGTTTATCATGTTTTTTGCATATTATTTGCTTAGAACGACGGTAGCAAGTAGGATGCTCCCTTATAATAATTTCAAGAAAGTGTTCACCCTAACTGTGCACCGTTGCGAAGGTTCGTTGTTTCGAAGCACCACGTGATGATCGGGTGTGATAGATTCTAACGTTCGAATACAGCGGGTGTTGACGAGCCTAGCATGTACAGACATGGCCTCGGAACACACGCAATACACTTAGGTTGACTTGATGAGCCTAGCATGTACAGACATGGCCTCGGAACACGGAGGACCGAAAGGTCGAGCATGAGTCGTATAGAAGATACGATCAACATGGAGATGTTCACCGATCTTGACTAGTCCGTCTCACGTGATGATCGGACACGGCCTAGTCGAATTCGGATCATGTTTCACTTAGATGACTAGAGGGATGTCTATCTGAGTGGGAGTTCATTAAATAATTTGATTATATGAACTTAATTATCATGAACTTAGTCTAAATCTTTACACTATGTATTGTAGATCAAATGGCCCACGTTGTCCTCAATTTCAACGCGTTCCTAGAGAAAACCGAGCTGAAAGATGATGGCAGCAACTATACGGACTGGGTCCGGAACCTGAGGATCATCCTCATAGCAGCCAAGAAAGATTATGTCTTAGAAGCACCGCTAGGTGAAGCACCAATCCCTGAGAACCAAGACGTTATGAACGCTTGGCAGCAGCGTGCTGATGATTACTCCCTCGTTCAGTGCGGCATGCTTTACAGCTTAGAACCGGGTCTCCAAAAGCGTTTTGAGAAACATGGAGCATATGAGATGTTCGAGGAGCTGAAACTGGTTTTTCAAGCTCATGCCCGGGTCGAGAGATATGATGTCTCCGACAAGTTCTTCAGCTGTAAAATGGAGGAGAACAGTTCTGTTAGTGAGCACATACTCAGAATGTCTGGGTTGCACAACCGCTTGTCTCAGCTGGGAGTTAATCTCCCGGATGACGCGGTCATTGACAGAATCCTCCAGTCGCTTCCACCAAGCTACAAGAGCTTTGTGATGAACTACAATATGCAGGGGATGGAAAAGACCATTCCCGAGGTATATTCAATGCTGAAATCAGCTGAGGTAGAGATCAGAAAAGAACATCAAGTGTTGATGGTGAATAAAACCACTAAGTTCAAGAAGGGCAAGGGTAAGAAGAACTTCAAGAAGGACGGCAAGGGAGTCGCCGCGCCCGGTAAGCCAGTTACCGGGAAGAAGTCAAAGAACGGACCCAAGCCCGAGACTGAGTGCTTTTATTGCAAGGGAAGTGGTCACTGGAAGCGGAATTGCCCCAAATATTTAGCGGACAAGAAGAAGGCCGGCAACACCCAAGGTATATGTGATATACTAGTAATTGATGTGTACCTTACCAGTACTCGTAGTAGCTCCTGGGTATTTGATACCGGTGCGGTTGCTCATATTTGTAACTCAAAATAAGAACTACGGAATAAACGGAGACTGGCGAAGGACGAGGTGACGATGCGCGTCGGGAATGGTTCCAAGGTCGATGTGATCGCCGTCGGCACGCTACCTCTGCATCTCCCTACGGGATTAGTTTTAAACCTCAATAATTGTTATTTAGTGCCAGCTTTGAGCATGAACATTGTATCTGGATCTCGTTTAATTCGAGATGGCTACTCATTTAAATCCGAGAATAATGGTTGTTCTATTTATTTGAGAGAAATGTTTTATGGTCATGCCCCGCTGGTCAATGGTTTATTTTTGATGAATCTCGAACGTGATGTTACACATGTTCATAATGTGAATACCAAAAGATGTAAGGTTGATAACGATAGTCCCACATACTTGTGGCACTGCCGCCTTGGTCACATTGGTGTCAAGCGCATGAAGAAGCTCCATGCAGATGGACCTTTGGAGTCTCTTGATTACGAATCATTTGACACGTGCGAACCATGCCTCATGGGTAAGATGACCAAGACTCCGTTCTCCGGAACAATGGAGCGAGCAACCAACTTATTGGAAATCATACATACCGATGTGTGTGGTCCAATGAGTGGTGTGGCTCGCGGAGGATATTGTTATGTTCTCACTCTCACTGATGATTTAAGTAGATATGGGTATGTCTACCTAATGAAACACAAGTCTGAAACCTTTGAAAAGTTCAAGGAATTTTAGAGTGAAGTTGAGAATCAACGTGACAGGAAAATAAATTCTTACGATCAGATCGTGGTGGAGAATATTTAAGTCACGAATTTGGTACACACTTAAGGAAATGTGGAATAGTTTCACAACTCACGCCGCCTGGAACACCTCAGAGAAATGGTGTGTCCGAACGTCGTAATCGCACTCTATTGGATATGGTGCGATCTATGATGTCTCTTACCGACTTACCGCTCTCATTTTGGGGTTATGCTTTAGAGACTGCCGCATTCACTTTAAATAGGGCTCCGTCGAAATCCGTTGAGACGACACCGTATGAATTATGGTTTGGGAAGAAACCTAAGCTGTCGTTTCTAAAAGTTTGGGGATGCGATGCTTATGTCAAGAAACTTCAACCTGAAAAGCTCGAACCCAAATCGGAAAAATGCGTCTTCATAAGATACCCTAAGGAAACTATTGGGTATACCTTCTACCTCAGATCCGAAGGCAAGATCTTCGTTGCCAAGAACGGGTCCTTTCTAGAGAAGGAGTTTCTCTCGAAAGAATTGAGTGGGAGGAAAGTGGAACTTGATGAGGTGATAGTCACCCCTTCCGAACCGGAAAGTAGCGCAGTGCGGGAAAATGTTCCTGTGGTGCCTACACCGACTAGGGAGGAAGTTAATGATGATGATCATGAAGCTTCAGATCAAGTTGCTGAACTTCGTAGGTCCACAAGGACACGTTCCGCACCAGAGTGGTACGGCAACCCTGTCCTGGAAATCATGTTGTTAGACAACGGTGAACCTTCGAACTATGAAGAAGCGATGGCGGGCCCGGATTCCGACAAATGGCTAGAAGCCATGAAATCCGAGATAGAATCCATGTATGAAAACAAAGTATGGACTTTGGCTGACTTGCCCGATGAGCGGCGAGCCATAGAAAACAAATGGATCTTTAAGAAGAAGACGGACGCAGATGGTAATGTGACCATCTACAAAGCTCGACTTGTCGCTAAGGGTTATCGACAAGTTCAAGGGGTTGACTACGATGAGACTTTCTCACCCGTAGCGAAGCTGAAGTCCGTCCGAATCATGTTAGCAATTGCCGCATACTATGATTATGAGATATGGCAGATGGACGTCAAAACGGCATTCCTTAACGGCTTCCTTAAGGAAGAGTTGTATATGATGCAGCCGGAAGGTTTTGTCGATCCTAAGAATGCTAACAAAGTATGCAAGCTCCAACGCTCAATTTATGGGCTGGTGCAAGCATCTCGGAGTTGGACCATTCGCTTTGATGAGATGATCAAAGCGTTTGGGTTTACACAGACTTATGGAGAAGCCTGTGTTTACAAGAAAGTGAGTGGGAGCTCTGTAGCATTTCTCATATTATATGTGGATGACATACTATTGATGGGAAATGATATAGAATTCTTGGAAAGTATAAAGGCCTATTTGAATAAGTGTTTTTCAATGAAGGACCTTGGAGAAGCTGCTTATATATTAGGCATCAAGATCTATAGGGATAGGTCAAGACGCCTCATTGGTCTTTCACAGAGTACATACCTTGACAAGATATTGAAGAAGTTCAATATGGATCAGTCCAAGAAGGGGTTCTTGCCTGTATTGCAAGGTGTGCAATTGAGCACGGCTCAATGCCCGACCACGGCACAAGATATAGAAGAGATGAGTGTCATCCCCTATGCCTCGGCCATAGGGTCTATTATGTATGCCATGCTGTGTACCAGACCTGATGTAAACCTTGCCATAAGTTTGGTAGGAAGGTACCAAAGTAATCCCGGCAAGGAACACTGGACAGCGGTCAAGAATATCCTGAAGTACCTGTAGAGGACTAAGGATATGTTTCTCGTTTATGGAGGTGACGAAGAGCTCGTCGTAAAGCGTTACATCGACGCTAGCTTCGACACAGATCTGGATGACTCGAAGTCACAGACCGGATACGTGTATATATTGAATAGAGGAGCAGTAAGCTGGTGCAGTTGCAAGCAAAGCGTCGTGGCGGGATCTACATGTGAAGCGGAGTACATGGCAGCCTCGGAGGCAGCACAGGAAGCAGTCTGGATAAAGGAGTTCATTACCGACCTAGGGGTGATTCCCAATGCGTCGGGCCCGATGACTCTCTTCTGTGACAACACTGGAGCTATTGCCCTTGCGAAGGAGCCCAGGTTTCACAGGAAGACCAGGCATATCAAGCGTCGCTTCAACTCCATTCGTGAAGGTGTTCAAAATGGAGACATAGATATTTGTAAAGTACACACGGACCTGAATGTAGCAGATCCGTTGACTAAACCTCTCCCTAGGGCAAAACATGATCAACACCAGGACGCAATGGGTGTTCGATTCATCACAATGTAACTAGATTATTGACTCTAGTGCAAGTGGGAGACTGTTGGAAATATGCCCTAGAGGCAATAATAAATGGTTATTATTATATTTCTTTATTCATGGTAATTGTCTATTATTCATGCTATAATTGTATTGTCCGGAAATCGTAATACATGTGTGAATACATAGACCACAACCTGTCCCTAGTAAGCCTCTAGTTGACTAGCTCGTTGATCAACAGATAGTCATGGTTTCCTGACTATGGACGTTGGATGTCATTGATAACGGGATCACATCATTAGGAGAATGATGTGATGGACAAGACCCAATCCTAAGCATAGCATAAAAGATCGTGTAGTTTCGTTTGCTAGAGCTTTTCCAATGTCAAGTATCTTTTCCTTAGACCATGAGATCGTGCAACTCCCGGATACCGTAGGAGTGCTTTGGGTGTGCCAAACGTCACAACGTAACTGGGTGACTATAAAGGTGCACTACGGGTATCTCCGAAAGTGTCTGTTGGGTTGGCACGGATCGAGACTGGGATTTGTCACTCCGTATGACGGAGAGGTATCTCTGGGCCCACTCGGTAATGCATCATCATAATGAGCTCAATGTGACTAAGGCGTTAGTCACGGGATCATGCATTGCGGTACGAGTAAAGAGACTTGCCGGTAACGAGATTGAACAAGGTATTGGGATACCGACGATCGAATCTCGGGCAAGTAACATACCGATTGACAAAGGGAATTGTATACGGGATTGATTGAATCCTCGACACCGTGGTTCATCCGATGAGATCATCGTGGAACATGTGGGAGCCAACATGGGTATCCAGATCCCCCTGTTGGTTATTGACCGGAGAGGCGTCTCGGTCATGTCTGCATGTCTCCCGAACCCGTAGGGTCTACACACTTAAGGTCCGGTGACGCTAGGGTTGTAGAGATATATGTATGCGGAAACCCGAAAGTTGTTCGGAGTCCCGGATGAGATCCCGGACGTCACGAGAGGTTCCGGAATGGTCCGGAGGTGAAGAATTATATATAGGAAGTCCAGTTTCGGCCATCGGGAAAGTTTCGGGGGTTATCGGTATTGTAGCGGGACCACCGGAAGGGTCCCGGGGGTCCACCGGGTGGGGCCACCTGTCCCGGAGGGCCCCGTGGGCTGAAAGTGGAAGGGAACCAGCCCCTAGTGGGCTGGGGCGCCCCCCTTGGGCCTCCCCCCATGCGCCTAGGGTTGGGAACCCTAGGGGGGAGTTCCCCCTTGCCTTGGGGGGCAAGGCAACCCCTTCCCCCCCTTGTGGCCGCCGCCCCCCTTGAGATCCCATCTCTTGGGGCTGGCGCACCCCCCAGGGGCCTATATAAAGGGGGGGAGGGAGGGCAGCATACAACAGCCTTGGGCGCCTCCCTCCTCCCCTGCAACACCTCTCTCTCTCGTAGAAGCTCGGCGAAGCCCTGCACGAGACCCGCTACATCCACCACCACGCCGTCGTGCTGCTGGATCTCCATCAACCTCTCCTTCCCCCTTGCTGGATCAAGAAGGAGGAGACGTCGCTGCACCGTACGTGTGTTGAACGCGGAGGTGCCGTCCGTTCGGCACTCGGTCATCGGTGATTTGGATCACGGCGAGTACGACTCCGTCATCCACGTTCATTGGAACGCTTCCGCTCGCGATCTACAAGGGTATGTAGATGCACTCCCTTCCCCTCGTTGCTAGTACACTCCATAGATGCATCTTGGTGAACGTAGGAAAATTTTAAAATTATGCTACGATTCCCAACAGGATCACCACGTTCACTATATCAAGGAAAACACTAGACAAGATCAAGAAAACAACAAGATGCTCAAGTGGCACGGAAGGCAATGGGAGTTGACACAAACTTGGCAAGAGATAAGGCAAATAAAAAAGCAAACGCCAATGTGAAGATGATCAATAATTTCTACCACACATAAGTGAGTACCGATTGTCAAAAGACAAGAAGTATTTGGAAATAATTCCCGATGGTAGATAGCAAGGATATCCGACATCATCTTCACACAAAGCACAAGCAAATTGCAACTTGTAGAGCTAACATGCCACGTAGGAACAAGATAATTTACAATATCAATTCTAGGTGACAATATCTCAAATGTACACATTTTCTAGGCTAGTAATATACATAGCATATTACTCCCCCATAATGTGATACCAATTAAAGAAAACTTAACAAGAGGCAAAAAGAGGATCCAACAAGAGATAATTAATGGACTATTTAGAATTTGAATTTCTCATGAGAAGACATACCACATAGTGACTAGATAAGCTTGCAATATCAATACTAGGTGGTATTCCTCATGTAAACACATTTATGGGACCGTGAGGTGCACAAAGCACATCACTCCCCCAAAATGGGATGTTCCATTAATCTCTCACAAGAGCCAACTAACATACAAACAAGATGCGCAAAGGCTCAACACACTACACACACGTACATGATGTGCAAACCAACACACACATACTTGATTACTCAAGATAAGCAAATTGGAGGCACAACATATACAACCACATGCAAGGAACAAAACCAAAACATGCAAAGGGGCAAGTAACTTTCGATGTAAACAATTTAAGTACAAGTTACCGGAAGGAGGCACATTGGATCTAGAATAGAAACTTGATAACCCAATTGACTTGGCTTGAGACAATAAGAATGATGAAGTCCCCTTAAATCTTCATAATGTAGCCAAGTCTCCAATGCCCTCCAACAACACCTATTGATCAAGTTTGAGCTAGTTGGTCCCCAACCAAGTTGGGTCCTAAGAGGTTAGTCACAATAGGCTTGGCTACCCAAATGGTTCTTTTCTTGACACCACTTTGAGCACCAACAAATTTGGCAAACACATGGCCAACATTATCCTTCCCAAGAGAATAGATATCATCAATAATAATTGGGTTGGATAAGTTACCACTAGTGCATGAAGAGGCGAGGTGACCTTTCTCACGACATAAGTAGCAACGTCTACTCTTCACTTTCTTCTCACTTGATTTCTCAACTTGAGAAGCATTAGCTTGAGGATTCTTGGGAAGAGGACTTTCTTCAACTTGTGGTTGAGCATGAGATCGAACTTGTGGCCGCTTCCCTTGTTGCTTGTCACTAATGGCCTTCTTCTTCAATGGGCAAGATCTAACATGATGCCCTTCTACTTTGCACTTGAAGCAAACAATCTTGGCCGAATTCTTGACTTGTTCTTGGCCCTTCTTTTTGTTCATCTTGGACTTCTTCTTGTTGGAGTTGAATCCAAGTCCACCTTTGTCATTGGGGGATTTTTGCACTCTCAAGATGTTGTTGAGTGTAAATTTCCCTTCATGACTCTTTTCCAAGTCTTTCTTCAAAGAAGTGACTTGGGCCTTGAGCTCTTTGATTTCCTCTACATGGTTAGTCTCAACACAAGCACTAGAGGAAGTATAAGCTTCATCGTTAGAGCAACAAGGCAAGGAAAGCAATTCATCACAAGATGTACCAACGTTATGCATGGATGAATCGCGAGGACTAGCACAAGGCAATATAGCATTTTGACTAAAAGTAGTGCTAGTGTCCACATGAGGCTCACTAGATGTTACCTTAGCAATCATGGCCTCATGAGCTATCTTTAGCACATTATGGGATACTAGAAGATCATCATGAGAGCTTGAGAGCTTTTCATGGCTTTCTTACAATTTCCCATAATTGCTAGATAGCAACTCAAGTTGAGCCCGTAGCTCAACGCTCTCCTTTAAAATGGATGCTTCACAAGAAATAGAGTTAGTAGCACAAGCATCATCATTAACAACAAGAGGAGAAGGCAACTTGGCAAGCTCTTTTAAATAAGAAGCTTCAAGTTGAGCATGAGACTCAGTGAGTTTGATGAGCTCACCCTTGATGACCCTTGAGCCATTTTCGAGGTGCTCAAAATCCTCAAGGAGTCTAGCATGAGCAACTTCAAGCTTAGCATTTTTAGTTTCAAAAACATTGGCCACCTCAAGAGCTCTATCATGAGATTCCTTCACTCTAGATAACTCTAGAGCAAAAGTCTCCTCAAGAGATTCCTTGGTGGTTTGTTCAAGTTCAATAGCTTGAGAGAGGTTCGCAATCTCATTAGCATAATCACGCTCATGACCTTCCATTTTATCAATGGTGACCTCATGCTCCTCAAGACGAGATTCCAACTCATCAATATATTTCTTGCCCTCAATAGCAATAGACATGATTTCCATGAAGTTGGAACGAGCAATTTTATTTTTAAGAAGAGCTTTAAAAATTATTTCCCCCTTAACTTTTAAGGAGGCAACATCATCATTCTCTTCATCATAATCGACATCATCATCACTCTTGCCATCATCAATATTATCACAAGATATATTGGGATTCAAAGTGGGAGATACCTTTGAAGCCTTGGCCATAAGGCAAAAAGCAATAGATGATGATGTGGGATCCCTTGAAGCACCATTCAAGACCACATCTTGTTCCATGGAGTGTTGGGTTTCCTCTACATTGTTAACACAACAACTCGAGGAAATACATGCATTTTTATCATGCCAACAAGACATAGCAAGCATATCATCATGAGATTTAGTCAAGAAATTTGTACATGATATGCAAGGACTATCAACACAAGCATGTGAAACATTTGGAGTGCTCGAAGTGCTAGAGTCTAAAGATGAAGCATCGCAACAAGAAAGTGATGAAGGATTATCAAAACTAAGCCCACTATCATCATTGCAATGAACACCACTACTCACCATGTCATTACCTTGTGGCAAACCACATGTAGGTGAAGTAGAAGAAGTTGAGAACACAACACGACCGGAGGTGGAGGGAGAACAATCATCCCCACAAAACTTGGACATGCCATATTTATCTTGAAGCTTTGTCCACAACTCATGAGCATCCCGGAAAGGCATGAGTTGAAATATAACTACATTGCTCAAAGCATCAAAAAGCACATTAGAAGCTTGAGCATTGAGATAAGAGTTTTTCTCATCCTCTAAAGATAATCTTTGTGGATCCTTTGGAGGAGAAAAACCCATATCTACAATTCGCTCTAAATTCGGGTCCATGACCCTAAAGAGATTAAGCATGCAAATTACCCAAACATCAAAATTTGTGCCATCGAAACTAAGAGTGTCAGAGAATACTAAACCCCTAGTCGACATCCTTACTCTCTAGGCGGTTAAGCCCTATAAAGAGAGACGAGGCTCTGATACCAATTGAAAGATCGTGGATGTCGCCTAGAGGGGGGGGTGAATAGGCGCTTTAAAATAATTACGGTTGAGGCTTGAACAAATGCGGAATAAACCTAGTGGTTAATTTGTCAAGCACAAAACCTACAACAACTAGGCTCACCTATGTGCACCAACAACTTATGCTAAGCAAGAAAAACTACTTAGGTGATAGCAAGATATATGACAAGAAACAATACGGCTATCACAAAGTAAAGTGCATAAGTACAGGGCTCGGGTAAGAGATAACCGAGGCACGCGGAGACGACGATGTATCCCGAAGTTCACACCCTTGCGGATGATAATCTCCGTTTGGAGCGGTGTGGAGGCACAATGCTCCCCAAGAAGCCACTAGAGCCACCGTAATCTCCTCACGCACTCGCACAATGCAAGATGTCGTGATTCCACTAAGGGACCCTTGAGGGCGGTCACCCAACCCGTACAAATGGCAACCCTTGGGGGCGGTCACCGAACCCGTACACTTTGGCAACCCTTGGGGGCGGTCACCGGAACTCGTCAAATTGCTCGGGGTGATCTCCACAACCTAATTGGAGACCCCGACGCTTGCCCGGAGCTTTACACCACAATGATTGAGCTCCGAACACCACCAACCGTCTAGGGCGCCCAAGCACCCAAGAGGAACAAGCTCAAGGGTACCAAGCACCCAAGAGTAATAAGCTTCTCAACTTGTAACTTCCATGTATCACCGTGGAGAACTCAAACCGATGCACCAAATGCAATGGCAAGGGCGCACGGAGTGCCCAAGTCCTTCTCTCTCAAATCCCACCGAAGCAACTAATGCTAGGGAGGAAAATGAGAGGAAGAACAAGAAGGAGAACACCAAGAACTCCAAGATCTAGATCCAAGGGGTTCCCCTCACATAGAGGAGAAAGTGATTGGTGGAAATGTGGATCTAGATCTCCTCTCTCTTTTCCCTCAAAAACTAGCAAGAATCCATGGAGGGATTGAGAGTTAGCAAGCTCGAAGAAGGTCAAAAATGGGGGAAGAACACGAGCTCAAAGGATAAGGTTCATTGGGGAAGAAGACCCCCTTTTATAGGTGGGGAAAAATCCAACCGTTATGGTCACAGCCCGCACCGAGCGGTACTACCGCTCCAAGGAGCGGTACTACCGCTAGGGCGGTAGTAGCCCTTTGAAACACAACAGCGAGGAGGCAAAAAAGCTAGAAGAACCGTCGGAGCGGTAGTACCGCTTGACCTCACGGTACTACCGCTAGGGGTAGCGGTACTACTGCTAAGGGTAGCGGTACTACTACTTGCGAGCGGTACTAAAAAATTACATCCGTGCCTACCACCGCTGGACTTGTGACGAGTTTTTGGTCTCGAGCGGAAGTAGCCACGGAAGTAGCCGCGGTAGTACTGCTCCAAGCGGTAGTACCGCTCCCAAGAGCGGTAGTAAAAAATTACATCCTCTCCTGTCCGCGGTAGTACCGCTGCAGCCTTTTCAGAACACCAAAACTGACACAACTTCTGCAAACGGACTCCGAATTCGACGAAACCAAGTTTGTTGGAAAGCTAGCGACAAGGGCTAACACAATCTTGATAGAAATACCAATAAGAAGCAAATGAGAAAAGGCCCAAAAGAAAATGGTGAGAACCCTTCCTCGGATAAGACCGGTAAAACCTCCAACATCGAAAACATCATAGAAGACGCATGCAAACTCCGTTTTCGATGAACTCAAGCTTGTCATCAAGATGACCATAAGCTCTAAGACTCACAAAGAGAACCAAACAAGAACCAAGAAACATGATGCAAGGATGCAATGGTTTGAGCTCTCGACGAGCGATACGATCAAGCTACTCACTTGAGAGCCCCTTTGATAGTACGACTATCGATCCTATAACCCGGTCTCCCAACTACCACCATGAGACCGGTAAAATAGAAAACCTATCAAGGGCAAACCTTTGCCTTGCACATGGTCCACTTGAGCTAGATGATGACGATCTTGACTCCCTCAAGTTGGATCACCTTTCTTGATTGTGTTGGCTCGATGAAGACTAGATGATTACTCCCCCATAGTCCACTATGGGTGAGCCACTCTTCGGCACATCTTCACAAGTCCATTGTCACCACAATGGATGGCAAGCTTCAAGCACTTGATCTCTTCGTGATGCTCCACTTGAACTTGCACACGGCAATCTTGATGACGATCACCACTTGATGTCATCCTCTCCATGGGTTGAGTGATATCTTCCTCTTGACGCAAGCCCATGAACACGTACCTAACCCCACATAGAACTCTCACATAGACCATGGGTTAGTAAACAAAGCACAATGGACAATGCTTACCATACCATGGGATCACTTGATCCCTCTCGGTACATCTTCTACACTTTGTGAGTTGATCAACTTGATTCACTCTTGACTTAGTCTTGATCAACCTAGAATCTTTCCAACTCTCTTCATTTGGATGATGTCTTGAAGGTAAACATGAATGATCACACAATCTTCTTCTTCAAGACATGCTTGCAATAAGCTAAACTCTCACATGACCAATCTTTGGATAATTCCTTAATAGCACATTGGTCAACACAAACTCTCCTTGAAACCAACACATGTACTCCAAGAAAAGCCTATGGACAAAACCTTCAAATATAACTCAAGGCAACCATTAGTCCATAGAGATTGTCGTCAATTACCAAAACCAAACATGGGGGCACCACATGTTCTTTCACCGTTGCTTTGTTAGAGATCGGTTTTTACCTCCTCGGTTAAAGATCACGGTATAGCCGTTCAATCTGACAGGACCCAAAACTAGGTGAGTTAGATGGTTCATCTAATTGCCAAACATTACGCATGATCTTCAATTGATATATGCTACTGTATAACTCCAATTTTATTTTATTCATCTTTTGTATCTTGTGTTTCAATAATATAGATTTGAGTCATCATGGGGAAACATCAGTCTGGTTCCTCAAGCAACCGGGAGTTGAATAGGTACGATTTTTTATATGTCCAATTGTTCTGTAAGACATTATATTATATATATTATACTTTTTTTGTGTGATATATATACATTATAATTGCTCGTTAGTTCATTTTTTTGTAGTGAGATAGGGTCCCATTTTTTAGTTTCACACAGGGCCCCAGATTTTGCCGGCCCGGCCCTGCCATGATGGTCTACGCTTTATACATGAGGGACTTGCTGTAGTCGCCCTCCTTCCCTTTCAGGGATAGTTTCTGTTGGGGATATAACTCCTAGGTATGACCCGCCCAGGAGGGGTCGGGTCACACCATTGGCGACTTAAGATGAGAAGGCCCAATGGGGTCCAAGAATACAGATGGCAGTTCGTAGGGCAAACTTATTGAAGGCCCAAGACCCGGATGGGACTCAAGGCCCAAGGGTGTGAGCCGCTATGTATTAAACTTATTTTGTAAGGCAAGTTTAGCTAGAAACCAATCCGGTCACGTTTGTGTGAGCCGGCCGGGACTCTGTAAGCCGCCGGGCATCAACCTGTATATAAAGGGGTGACCCGGCGGCGGGTTAACTCAAGAAACAATCAATCGAGAACTAGGTCAAGCGTATTCGCTCCCTAGTAACCGAAACCCAAGCAATATAATTAGAAGCAGGAGTAGGCCTTTACCTCATTGAGAGGGGCCGAACCTGGGTAAACTCCTTGAGTCCTTTGTCCCGTTCAACCCCTTTAAGCTGACCTAGTTGCGATGGCTCCACACCTAAGTCCTTTTGCTAGGACATCTGCCGTGACAAAACCATGACAGTTGGCGCCCACCATGGGGCCAGAGCACGGTGGTTTCGAGTTCTTGAAGGGCAATTTCTCAGGTATCAAGGGATATGCCGTGGGCCGGATGACCAAGAGTCGCCGCGGCAAGATATACATCGACGACTCTGGCTGGGGTCCCGAGGCCGATTCAATCGAGTATGGGTATCGGGTCCCCTTCGGTGGAATTCAAGTCTTCATCGGCAAGATCGGCGAATCAGATCCTGAGCTGGCCGCCCACTCCGACGTTGTTGAAATAGCTCGGCGCGCGAGACCCGCCAAGGTTCAACCCGCCCGGAAGCGTGCCTTCGTTGGTTTCATCCACGGGGCGGATCTTAAGGAGGACTCTGTGTCCAGTGGAGAGACGACCATATATTCAGGTGATGAGTCCTCAACCGGCGAGACTGAATCAATCTATCGACTGCAGGATGGCGTGCTTGGGGGTTGTTTCGATGGTGACAGTATTCCGGACTCCTACGAGCCGCCGAGCAGGGCAGCTATCTTCATGGCTAGTACGCAATAGGTACTTAATTCATCAACTGTTGTAGCTATGACCTCTAGCTCAACAGCTACTGTGACGGCCGGGGCAAGTGGCCCTGTGCGTTCGCCGGCTCAGGTTTTATCTGAGCTCTTGGAGGCTTTGGCAACTTTGTTAACTGCAGAGGTGACCCCGGCGACTCAGGCGCATAAGGTGGAAGTTGCGAAATTACGGGATGAGATAGCTCAGGCTAAGGAGGAGCTTAATGCTGAGAATGCTAGAATGGCAACAGAGTGGGCCGCTTTGGAGGCCGAGTCACAACGTGTGCACGCCGAGGCTTTTCGTCTAAGTCTGGACCAAAACGCGTCAAACGCTGTCTTACGGATGAGGCACTAGAGCCGTTTGCCTCCACAGTTTGAAGGAAGGAACCTCTTCATTACACCCGGCGCAGGGCCAAGTAACCCGCCTGGCGTGCCCCGGGCCCCTAAGGTGCCTGGGACTGGAGCGGCAGGGGACCGGGGCGGCGATTTAGCCCCGTGCAACAGACCCTCCCCGTGTTAATTTAACCCCACCGCAGCAAGTATCCACACCTCCAGGTCATTACTCTAACCCGTTGGATAACATGATCGCTGCGGCCTCACGGCTGGCGTCTCTTCCAGTGGAAGGCCAGTCTCCCGCAGCGGTCGAGGCCTGGAAGGCTGTGGAACTTCTTCAGACAGCGGTAGCCCAGCAGGCAGCTTACTCGTATAGCCGTGATAGCATTCACTCAACTCCACCTCAAAGCCGAAGCTATAGCTGGCGTATTGAATCGCCGGCGGTTTCCAGCAGTGAACGGCGTCGTAACCCGCCCCGTGGCGATGATAATGTTCAGGTTCTAACAGACCAAGCTAGAGTGCGCCAAGAGGTGGAGCTGGCGGCTCAATTAGCGGCTCTTCGACAGCCTCAGTTAAACCCTTCTGTATCTATAGAAGTGGGAATGACCTCTCGGTCAGTTGGAGTGCCCTGTCTGGTGCCGGCTCTTCGGAATGAACAACTGCCCAACGATTTTAAGGGTCCTCGTAAGGTGCCTAATTACACAGCTGATCACCCACCTGAGGCTTGGATTGAGAGCTATGAGCTAGCTATGGAGATGCTAGATGTTAACGATGCCATATGTGCCAAATACTTCACCATGATGTTAGATGGGCCGGCACGAACTTGGCTGAAAGGGTTACCTGCCAACTCCATTAGTTCATGGGCTGAGTTGAAGGCGCGTTTTATTCCGAATTTCAAAGACACGTGTAAACAGCCTTTGTCGATTATTGACCTAGACATGTGTGTCCAGCGCGAGGATGAGTCAACCAACCACTGGGTCCGCCGGGTCTCGGCTATTATTCACTCGTCGGATAGCATCAACGCTGGTTCTGATGTCCTGATTTTGGAGAAGAATTGTCGTTTCGTCCCCCTCAAATAGAAATTGGGGCGGCTTAAGCGTCACTGCAATGACATGGGAGAGCTCATGGCGGCTCTTATCGAATATGCCGACTCTGACAGTACTAAAGATCCGGGGTCTGATGAAGAGAAGCTTAACAAGGGGAAGAAGAACGGGAATGGAAAAGGGCAACAATCAAATATGACAGGGCATGGCCAGGGTGGTAACGGTAAGCGCAAGCAACCTGACGGCAGGTCAGATTTTGTGGCCAATACCAACGCCCAAACTGACGGTCAGCGTCGAAGAGGGAAACCACCCCCTCATACTGGAGGGTCAAAAGTTAACCTTGAGGCAGAATTGAACCGGACTTGCCCGAAGCATAGTTATCCAGATAGACCATTGACCCACCTGTGGAAAGATTGTTTTATCATGAAGGAGTTTATGAGCTCCGGTTTTCCTCAAAACAACAATAACAATAATGGCCCGCACGGCTGGTTAGGAGGAGGATCACACGGGCCCGGCTTTGGAGCTAGCGGCTCAGGTTCCGAATTTCACGGTCAGGGCAATCAGGGCGGCTTTAACCAGCAGCCCAATCAAGGCAATCAACAACAGTAGTCAGGATATCAGAGTAATCCAAAGCAGCTAAGTAGCGGCCAATATCATGTTTTCACTACTATCTTATGCAAGCGAGACCAGAAGGTTCATAAACGTGCAGTAAGCGTAGTTGAGCCGGCAGTACCTCGATACTTATGATGGTCAGAGCAGCCAATTGTATGGAGCCGTGAGAATCACCCGCCCCGGGTTGATAACCCGGGTTAGCTGGCTTTGGTGGTAGCTCCTCGGGTTGGAGGTTAGAAGTTCACCAAGGTGCTTATGGACGGAGGCAGCAGTATCAACATCCTTTATTATGACACTTTTCGCCGGATGAATTTGACTGATAAAGATCTTAAGCCGTCCTCTATAGTCTTTCATGTGGTGGTGCTTGGTAAGTCAGCCTACCCAGTTCATAAAATTGCTTTGGAAGTAGCTTTTGGCAATGAACATCATTATAGGGAAGAAACATCGACTTTTGAAGTGGTCAAGATCAAAAGCCCCTATCACGCGTTGTTTAGACGGCGAGCTTACGCCAAGTTTATGGCACGGCCTTGTTATGTGTATCTGCAGCTTAAGATGCCGGGTCGCAAGGGTACCATCACAGCACATGGTGACAGGAAAATAGCCTTGGAATGTGAAGAAGGCGATGCTGCTTATGCTGAGTCTACCTGTGCCATGGAGGAACTTAAGTTTTATAAGGATAATGTCAACCCGGCAGATATGACCCCTTTGAAGAAGCCAACCACAAAGCATGACCCTTTGTTGAAGTTTAATTCGGCAGATGACACCAAGTAGGTTGATTTTGTCCCTGGCGACTCATCCAAGCAGTTCATTATTAGTGCCAACATGGATCCAAAATAGGAAAGTGCGCTCATCGAGTTCATCCGTGAGAACTGGGACATCTTTGCATGGAAGCCTTCAGACATGCCGGGTGTACCGAGGGAACTCGCTGAGCACACTCTCAATGTTGATCCAAAGTTTAAACTGGTCAAGCAATTCCTTCGTCGTTTTAATGAAGAGAGGCGCAAGGCCATTGGAGAAGAAGTGGCCCGGCTCTTGGCGGCCGGGTTCATTGTTGAGGTTTTTCATCCAGAGTGGTTGGTTAATCCGGTGCTGGTGCTTAAGAAAAATGGCACTTGGCGTATGTGTGTGGATTACACAGACCTTAACAAGGCTTGTCCGGCTGATCCTTTTGCCCTTCCTCGTATTGATCAGATCATTGATGCTACGGTGGATTGTGAGCATTTGAGTTTCTTAGATGCTTATTCTGGTTATCATCAGATCAAAATGGTAGTTAAGGACCAGGAGAAGACATCTTTCATCACTCCTTTTGGAGCCTTCTGCTATGTGTCTATGCCTTTTGGGCTCAAGAGTGCCCAGGCGACTTATCAGTGTTGTGTTCATAATTGCCTTCACAGCCAGATAGGACGCAATGTTCATGCTTATGTGGATGATATCGTTGTGAAGTCCAGGAAGAAGGAGACCTTACTAGATGATTTAAAGGAGACCTTTGACAACCTCTGGGTCTACAAGATGATGCTTAACCTGGCCAAATGTGTCTTTGGTGTGCCAGCAGGCAAGCTCTTGGGTTTTCTGGTCTCTGAGAGAGGTATTGAAGCTAACTCAAAGAAAATCAAGGCTATTACCTCACTGGCTAAGCCGGCGTGTGTCAATGATGTTCAACGTCTGGCGGGTCGTATTGCAGCTTTAAGCCGGTTTATAAGCCGCCTGGGAGAGAAGGCTATTCCTCTGTACCAGATGATGAAGAAAACATATCATTTTGTTTGGAGTGATGCTGCAAATGAGGCGTTTGAAGCAGTTAAGAAGCAACTAGCTGAGCCGCCGGTTCTTGCAGCTCCTATTGAGAAGGAACCTTTGCTCTTATATGTGGTAGCAAATAGCAGAGCCGTCAGTGTGCAGTCATGGTGGAAAGGAAAGAGCCGGGTAAGGAATATCCAGTCCAAAGGTCGGCCTATTATGTCAGTGAGGTCTTAATTGAGTCTAAACAGAGATACCCACATTGGAAGAAATTAGTATATGGGGTGTTCATGGCCAGTCGCAAAATTGAAGCATTATTTTCTTGGTCATCCCATTACTGTGGTCATCTCTGCTCCTTTAGGTGAGATTATTCAAAACAGAGAAGCCACAGGTAACATGGCAAAGTGGGCTATTGAGCTTGGACCCCATGGTTTGAAGTATATGCCAAGGACAACTATCAAGTCTCAAGCTCTTGTGGATTTCATCAACGATTGGACAGAGTTGCAGATGCCCGAGGACAAGCTGGATAATACTTACTGGATAATCCACTTTGATGGGTCTAGGCAGCTTGAGGGCTCGGGGGCTGGAGTTATTTTGACTTCCTCACGAGGTGACAAGTTTTGCTATGTTCTAAGGTTAGTGTTTCCTTGTACTAATAATGTAGCTGAGTATGAGGCTCTATTCCATGTCCTTTGGGTGGCTAAAGAGATGAACTTAAGCCGGGTGAGGTGCTTTGGTGACTCAGATTTGGTGGCTTAGCAGGTCTCAGGAACTTGGGATTCTAAAGACCCGCTCATGGCGGCTTATCGCCGAGCGATTGATAGTATTGCTGCCCATTTCAAAGGTTATCAAGTGGAACACGTTGATCGTAGAAAGAATGAGGTGGCTGATGCTTTAAGCTGGTTGGGGTCTCAACGTAAACCGGTGCTGCCTAATGTTTTTCTCGATATACTAAATAACCCTTCAGTCAAGCTAACGCCAGAGGAGGATCTTGTAATCCCTGACCCGGAGGCATAGTTGGTGGCGGCTCTTCATGTTATTCATGACTAGACTGTTCCATATTTGGCTTATATGACCCGGGGTGAGTTACCTGAAGATGAAACTTTGCCCAGGCAAATAACCCGGCGGTCTAAGTCAATGACCATTGTCAATGGCGAGTCACACCGATGCAGTGTCACACGGGTGTTCCAGCGCTGTATTTCTCCCGAAGAAGGCCGTGAGATCCTAAGGGAGATTCATGAAGGAGATTGTGGCCATCACGTCGGCTCTAAGTATCTCGTGGCTAAGGCTTTTCGTCATGGGTTTTATCGGCTGACGGCTCATGCTGATGCAGAAGATCTGGTTAGCAAGTGCGACGGCTGTCAGAAATTTTCCAGACGAACTCATGTACCGACTCAAGAATTGAGGATGATTCCAATCACTTGGCTGTTTGCAGTCCGGGGGCTCGATATGGTTGGACCTTTCAAGAGATCCAAGGACAAAAAGACCCACCTTTTAGTGGCGGTTGATAAGTTTACAAAGTGGGTTGAGGCAGAGCCAGTCAGCAAGTGTGATGTGGCAACGGCGGTTCAATTCATTAAGAAGGTGATCTTCCGCTTTGGCTACCTGCATAGTATCATAACTGATGATGGCACTAATCTGTCTAAGGGCGTTATGAAAGAATTCTGTCAAAGAGAGCATATTCGTCTTGACGTCTCATCAGTGGCTCACCCTCAGTCCAATGGTCAAGCTAAAAGGGCCAATCAAGAGATTTTAAGAAGGACAAAACCCTAGCTTATGGTCCCTTTGCAAATGACGCCGGGTTATTGGGTTGAGGAGTTAACTTTACTTTGGAGCATCAACACCACCCCTAACATATCCACGGGTTATACGCCCTTATTCATGGTTTACGGGGCAAAGGCGGTTCTCCCAAGTGACATCCGTCATGATTCGCCCTGTGTGGCGACTTACGTCGAAGCTGACAATGAAAAAGCACGCCAGGATGCTCTGGATATGTTGGATGAGGAACGTGACCTCGCGGCGGCTCGTTCGGCAATTTATCAGCAAGATCCGCGTCGTTATCATAGCCGTCGGGTTAAACCTCGGACCTTTCCAGAAGGCGACTTGGTGCTCCGGCTCATCCAAGATCAAACATATATGCACAAATTATCCCCGCCTTGGGAAGGGCCTTTTGTGGTTAGCAAGAATCTGAACAACAGGTCATACTACCTCATTGATATTCGAGAAAACAAGGACTCACACACATCGGAGGAGGAGACCCACCGGTCGTGGAACATTGCTCATCTACGACCATAGTACACTTGAGCCACCGACTCTTGTGTTGTACATACCTTCATCAATGTATATATTTTGATCAGTATAATAAAGCCAGCATCCCTAATAATTTGGGGCCTCTGTCGTTTCATTTCAAAGTATTTGAGTCTTTATTATCTGTTCATAAGGCCACTTGGGGGCTTCTTGCTCATTGAGCATAGTCTACCCTCTTGGTCCGGCTTACATGCCGACCCCTATGGTCACTTGGGGGCTCCCTGCTCATTGAGCATAGCCTACCCTCTTGATCCGGCTTACATGCTGACCCCTATGGCCACTTGGGGGCTCCCTGCTCATTGAGCATAGCCTACCTTCTTGATCCGGCTTACATGCCGACCCCTATGGTCACTTGGGGGCTCCCTGCTCATTGAGCATAGCCTACCCTCTTGATCCGGCTTACATGCCGTCTCATGAAAGCACTTGAGTTTTAGGCTTGGCGGGCTATGAAAGCCTTGAGTTTCTGGATTCCTTTTTTCTGCAAATTTTGGATTCATATTTTTCTTCCATATTCAACATATGGTTTTCACAATTCAGGCCTTGTAGCCTTAATTTTATGACTCATATTTGAGCATATTGGGTTAACAACCTGCCCTGATAACGACTTATAAGCCACCAGGAAAATTGCCATGAGCAATCAACCTCATGATATTTCATGTCTACAACTTACTATGAACAGAAGGTATTATGATCTACATGTATGATTTTACATACTGTTATAAATATTCAGGATCTTAGTAAACCGCCTTGATTTTTGACTAAAGCTACTGGCATGTTTCCGGCTTGACTAGTTTTTAGTCTATCAAAAATTATTCTCATGGTTGCTCAAAGATATTTGTGACCCGCCCTGGTTTAAGTCGCCAGGGCACATGTTATTTCCTTATGTATAGGGAATATGATAATATGACCCACATGATTGATAATATTATAAGTACAAGCAACGGATCTTCAACATCAGATCAGCGGTTTAAAGTATTCAGCAAATAAACATGCACGATAGCATATGAGATGTTCATACTAGACTATTACAAGGCTTTCACAAAGCCCAAACGATTCAAAAAATTTCACAAGAAACGCTATGCCATGGTCTGAGAGCTGCCCCTTGGATCAGTTGTTCTGCTCCTGATGAGTTGAAGACTCCGGGTTAACCTACGCCGGTTCTTCTTCTTCTTCCGTCGTCTGGAAGTTAGGCGATGACCAGTTGATGCCAGTTAAGGCTTGAAATTCAGCCTCATCATCTATAAGTTCGGATGGATCAACTTCAGGAGCAAAGGTGTGCTTATGTATTGGAGGGATGAGATCCACAACTTCATAAGTCGGCGCCTTCACATTTGAATTTTCCATTGTATAAGCCGCCTGATATCTGGATAGATCAGTTTCTTCGGCTAGCTAACTGGCCAGTGGGCGCATCTCTTTCACACAAGAAGCGAAGTCATCTTGGTCAAAGGGAGACATGTCTTCTCTCAGACTTGGGCAGCCGGTGGCCAACTCCTCCGGGTCTAGTTCTGCCTGCCACGCTTTCGCCCGGCTCAAGGCAGTAATAGCACCGGCTCTGGCGGATGGTCGTTTTATCTCTTCAATTCTTTGGAGCAGGACAGAGAGTTTGTCCAAAACCTCCCTGAGAAGTGAAGGTGTCTGTTTGGTTTGAGAGATGGCGGCTATAGTACGCTGAGCGCCAGTGTACAGTTGCTCCACCAAAGTGTAAGTGGCCTTCAGCTTCACCAGCATGTCCTGGACAAGGTTGGCACTCCTGGGGCCTGTTAAATAAAACGAGCAGATGAGCCAGCCAGCCGGGTGACAAGTGAACATTGGGAATAGTTCAAGGCATCTTGCGTTACTTACCAGATATAGTAGCAGTCATCTGAGAAATGTGGCACTTTAAGCCAGTCAATTGTCACCCGGCTTAAAGTGTTAAGCCATACTCAATCGATCTTTTCCTATGGCTAAGACTTGGGGGCTGGATAAGTGTATAAACGGAGGAGACAGATGTTCATACCTCATATTTCTGGCGCATCTTCTTGATGATGTCCACCTCAAGATCACGACCAGCATGAAGCTGACTAAGATAGCCAGAGAATAATTCATTGACGCCCAAGTGTGAGTAATTGGCAATATCAAATTTAGCTTTGCCCTTTTCAATTAACTCCTCTTTAGGAGAGTGCCTGGCCAAAATGGTGGGTTCCCCAGGTTCAACATAAGCAGTTCCACTAATAATGACATCCTCAGCAGTTTGTTGCGAAGGAGTCTCTTCAACAGGCTTGATGGGACTTGGCGGCTTAACGCTGGACGGATCAACACCCATTGGATCCACTGTGACATCATGCAATTCTGGTGGCGGGTCATCAGCAATGGCCTCAGAAGCTTCAGGCATGATTTGCTTTTCTGGCTCAGCGATTTGGATCTTCGGTCGGTTTATTCAACTTCAACTTTTTGTTGGGTTTAGCTACACCGCTGAAAGCAAGACATATGACGATGTTAAAATATCAATTTGTAAGGTGTTTAAAAGAAAAAAAAAGTCAAATGTTCTCACCCAGGCGCGACTTTAAAGAGAGGAATCTGAGTCTCCGTTGAGTCGCCAGAAGATGAGTGAGAAGTTCCCTGATAATTTGAGTCGGATGAATTAAGCAGCTGGTGAATAAGACCCGCTTTAGGAAAGGAGAGGGGTGAAGTCTGTAGCACCTCTTTTTGGCGTTTTCGAGGAACCGCTGTGTTGGGTAAACCGGAGGAAAGGTTTCCGCAGCCGCTATTCCGGGTTGTGCACCGAGCTTTTGCTGTTGTTTCTTCAAAATAAAGTTTGGATCCAAGTAAGCTAAAGGGTGAGAAAACCTTACTTTTCGGCTCACTTGTCGAACTTTCTGTCTTGGCAAAGGCTCTGAGTCGAAGGAAAGGATAGTTACCTCTTCACCGTCTGCGTTGCTGGCCTTCGCGTCGTCCTGATAGTAATCAGTGTCAATAAGATGAATAAAAAAGGAGCCAGGGGAGTCAAGGTCTACCTCCGACTCATCATTATTCAAAGCAAACAGCTCTGAGGTGTTTGTGTTCTTCTTGGCAGGTTTCCTGACAGCTTTGTTCTTTGCTCTAGCCTTTTTGGCCGGCTTGTCTTGAAGCTTTTTGTTCCAAAAGGGGGATTCGGCCTGCAGAAATCAAGTGATTGTGAGAAGACAATTTATGCAAATAAGGAATGAGTTATAAATTGCTCAAAATACTTACAGTTGGAGGCTTGTTAAGGGTGTAGAAGGGATTCAACCCTGTCTTGTTGCAAGTTTCCAAGCTCTCGTTAAGCAGCGTTTTGGTCATCCTGTTGATCTCATCATCGTTTAGTCGCACTTGGCAGTGACGTTGTGGATCTTTGACATCGCCGGTATATTCACACATTAAACCGAGCCGACGGCTCAAGGGCAAAATTCTCCAAGCGACCCAGCACCGGACTAAATCAACTCCAGTCAACCCGTTGGCCGTTAAGGCCCTTGCCTTTGAAAAGATGGGCATATATTTAGCCTGTTCTTCGGTGTTGATCCGGTCTGGGAGGGGATGTCTTGAACTAAGCCGGTTTTCACGGAAACCCGGTAGAGGATTTTCATTACCCGGGGATGTGTCTTGGCAATAAAACCAAGTTTGGTTCCAGTCCTTCGGATGGCTGGGAGGTGCGGCTGCAGGGAAGACAACTTCTTTTCGTATTTGAATAGAAATTCCACCAAGCTCTAAGTTGGGTCCGTCTGTGAACTCAGTCTAGCGGTTCAAGTAGTAAAATTCTCTGAACAAATCTATAGTGGGTTCTTCTTGGAGGTATACTTCGCAAAAAACTTGGAAGTTGCAGATATTGGAAACAGAATTGGGTCCGAGGTCTTGAGGGTGGAGTTGAAAGAAATGCAACACGTCACGGAATTTTTTTGAGCCGGGTGGGGAAAAGCCCTGGAGCATATGATCAGCAAAGACTAAGACCTCGCCTTCCCTTGGGGCGGGTTTGGCCTCGTTCCCCGGAGCACTCTAGTGAATAACATCTTTGGCCGCTAAGACGCCTACTCAGACATATTCATTGAGAGATTGCTTCGTGACAGTGGAGACGACCCAGTTGCATGAGGTGACGGTTTTTGTCATTTTTATCAATGAAAAACCTAGAAAGGAAAATATTGCCGGGTCAAGTTTATGATGTTAAGCCGTCCGATGATCAGAAAGCAAGTGCATCATGCAAGGTCAACTTGTATACAGGGACTACATGTTATAAAGGTTGGCATGATTAAACCGGTAAGACACCGCCGGGTTATACAGACACTGAATATATACTGGCGGTTTAAAGCGGGCCTAATGGTGTTTGGCGGTTTACGGCATATCATATAAGCCGCCTGTATGGCTGTAGTGCACAGTATCTGTAGATCTATAAGTGAAATTTTGCTAAGTACTAAACAAACAAGTTCCACAGATCAGTTCTACGATTTTGGATCTACTGAAGTTCAAGAAATAGAAGAAATTTGCTAAACCTAGCGCATGGTCGATGAACTACAACACTGAAGTTTAATCTAAAACAGAGGGGAGGCATCTACGAGTACATATGGGTTTCACAAACAAGAATCACACATTTCCTATGCTATTGAGAGATTGAAAAAGGCATGAATGGCAGTATTGTGAAGAACTCCAAGGAATGGCCGACGAACACAGAGGAATTTGGCAAACCTAATACAGATTTATAATGCAAGGGGGATGTGTGTCTGGCGATGAAGATGGAGAGCGGATGTGCACCGTGTTTCTCTGGTCTGTTCAGGTCGATGCAGCGGCTGGAGCTGACGTCGCTGGAGGAAAACGGCGGCGGGGGAGCTCGGGTTGCGGTGGCGTCGCGAGGAAGGAGATGAAGAAGAGGAGGGAGGGGTAAAGAGTAAAAAGGAGGACCCCTGTCCCTATTTATAAGGAGGTGGCGAGACGGCATGCGCGGAAATCTAGGAGGCAAAAATGATTATGCTAGCAAAGCGGGCGCCTCGATTTTCGGGAGGTCCATTAAGATAAAGACCCGTTGAGAGATCCTGGGCCTTGTGCAGAGTTAATGCACATGATATCATGGCGGGTTACCATGGTTCTGCTATGTGATGTCGCGGCGGGTTACAGCGGTTTGGCCAGGAATTGATAATGGAAAATCATGCTAAGTCAAGGTGAAGATTTATGTGAACAAGTTCAAATCAACCTGGGGCCTAATGTTGGGGATATAACTCCTAGGTATGACCTGCCCAGGAGGGGCCGAGTCACACCATTGGTGACTTAAGATGAGAAGGCCCAATGGGGTCCAAGAATACATATGGTGGTTCGTAGGGCAAACTTATTGAAGGCCCAAGACCCGGATGGGACTCAAGGCCCAAGGGTGTGAGCCGCTATGTATTAAACTTATTCTGTAAGGCAGGTTTAGTTAGAAACCGATCTGGTCACGTTTGTGTGAGTCGGCCGGGACTCTGTAAGCCGTCGGGCATCAACCTGTATATAAAGGGGTGACCCGGCGGCGGGTTAACTCAAGAAACAATCGATCGAGAACTAGGTCAAGCGTATTCGCTCCCTGGTAATTGAAACCCGAGCAATATAATTAGAAGCAGGAGTAGGCTTTTACCTCATTAAGAGGGGCCGAACCTGGGTAAACTCCTTGAGCCTTTGTCCCGTTCAACCCCTTTAAGCTAACCTAGTTGCGATGGCTCCACACCTAAGTCCTTTTGCTAGGACATCTACCGTGACAAAACCACGACATCTGCCGTGAAAAAACCATGACAGTTTCCGAAGGTGCGGTCCGCCGCGCTCGACCTCATCGAGAGAATGCTCATCTTCATCGTAGGTGAGTTATTCGTGTGTGTCAATCTGCATCTACTTTGGTCTTCACGTGTAAATTTTGTAGTGTCAAACTGCACGCAATGTTGCTGTTGTCCGGGTGTCGTGCTTTGTCCGGCCATTGTTGGGGTCACTGTGTTGCTTATAGATGCAATCAACTGCCAGTTCGACCCCTACTTTTAAGATTGTTGCATGTGCACATGTGCTTCCTTTTAGACCAAAATCATGTTTTCTGCCAGTAGATTAAGAAAAGATCTTTGACTATCTTTGGAGCCATCTTCTGTTCACTAAAGGATTATGTATGTAATGCAGAATCACAGTTTTGTAGAAGAGCACATCTGTTTTTGGCAACAAATGGAAATTGAACATATCTATTGCATCTACTCTAAAAGGATAGATTTACACGTCCATGGGCTGCACCCTGAGGCATTGGTGCCCACGTCAAGGAGATAGATGGTGACGGTGCCATGGAATCAGACCCAATCTTTAGGAATTCCCACAACGTCCATTTAACTTGGTATGACTAGCATAAGGATTTCTATAGTGGCACTTACTTTCGGGGTTGAGCATTTTTCTGCATGGATTTACATGTCATGCCTTTAATAAATTGGGTCCATTCATTCCCACTATCATTATCCATGTTTTTAAGTTTGCATGATGCTACTACAGTTTACTTACTTGCACTCTTCTCCTGGTTTGATTGCTCTGTATGTATTACATTTTTAAGTGTCGTTTTCTGTTACTCGACTTCCTCAGTTTGTTCATGAAGGACATAGTTAAGCATACCCTAACGATTTTGTTCATACTATACTTTTCGTATGTGGCTTTGGCTAGAATTTGCCGTGATCTAAATTGTTAATGAACTTCATGCCAGGTTGTGGAGATTGAAAGGTTATATCCATCTATGATTCAGTACGACATACTGAAAAGAAAAGGCTGATAATCACTTCACTTATAGAGATCCTCATAATTATTTTAGCACACCAACATTAGTTTCTTGATTGTTCCTTTCTTCTTAATGGCTATATTAAATTTAGGTGTACAATATGCTGTAGAGCAGTAAATCCTTCATCTCAGATTGTGTACTACATCAAGATAGAATGATTTTGTGTAATCTCTAAGACGTTGTCTAAAAAATCAATGAAGTTAAAGAGAATATTTTCTCGCATGTATTCTATCCCTAACCCCACACACACGCTGGTGGACGGCACAAGCTCAACAACTGCCTTGGACAATTTTTTGTTCTGTTCCCTCGAGGCCTACAAAAATCACAAATACATATTCTCTCAGATCCTTAACTCAGCCGTCCCGCCCGAATTAAGGCTCGGGGGCTACTGGGTTAGGATTTATGTTCGGTTCTAAAAACCAATCTCGTACCTGCATGTTGGTGGACAGGAGGTTGGCAATTCCCTCAAGACCGGTTTTGGGCTGCTCTGAGGTATGCATCTATCAAATTAAACACACTAAATTCTTGGTCGGAAAATGCGATATGACGCAAGGATTCCTTCCGCTGTCGGTGATTCATCACACTTTTTACTTCGGAATTGGTAACCGAGATATCCCCAGGATCCTCTAGAGGCTGGTCTACGGCAGAAGCCTCCACATTGACCCCGACCCGCGCCGAGGATCTCAGTTTGGGATTACCCCTGGCGCCTCCTTGACGCCTTCGGACGGTGGTGGCAGTATATTTCTTCTGCACGTCTCAATAATGTTACTCGCAGCGGCTACATTGATGACTCAACTATAAACTCAAATGTATTACCTCTTGATCGGGCGTGCGGTCGATGTAGCTCCCGTGGCTACCTTCCGCTTGGAAGCTCCGCCATCGGTTGGTGCCGACATAGTCAGCACCGTTCTCAATGGTGTTCGGTGCGTCGTACGACGACCCTTGGGAGTAGAAGTCAGCGTACTCGGAATGGCGTGAGGCAAACGCCCTTTTCGGGAAGAGGCCTTCTTGCTACTTACAGTAGAAGAAGGAAGGGTCCCAGGGTGATCGGCTATAAGGGCCACCTTGGAGCCATCAAGGCTCTCCTGGTAAAAGACCCCGTCTTCAAAATCAATTGACGTCTCCAGATCGTCATGGAATCCTAGGTCGTCGTCACGGGAATGGTTCTCTGGTTGAGGAGAGGGGCAACTGGTGGTCTCGACCAAGTGCCTCCAATTCTGGTGCAGAAATAAAAGTTCTCGGAATGACCTGAAAATCCACGGAGACACGTTTTGGAAATAATAAAAAATATTGGCGAAAGAATCAACATCAGGGGGCCCACACCCTGTCCACGAGGGTGTAGGGTGCGCCCACCCCCCCGGGGCGCGCCCTCCTGCCTCGTAGGCCCCCTGAGACTCCATCCACCTCAACTCCGACTCCATATATTCACGTTCGGGGAGAAAAATCAAAGAGAAAGATTCATCGCTTTTTACGATACGGAGGCACCGCCAATCCCTAATCTCTCTCGGGAGGGCTGATCTGGAGTCTGTTCGGGGCTCCGGAGAGGGGAATCCGTCGCCGTCGTCATCATCAACCATCCTCCATCACCAAATCATGATGCTCACTGCCGTGCGTGAGTAATTCCATTGTAGGCTTGCTGGACGGTGATGGGTTGGATGAGATTTATCATGTAATCGAGTTAGTTTTGTTAGGGTTTGATCCCTAGTATCCATTATGTTCTGAGATTGATGTTGCTATGACTTTGCTATGCTTAATGCTTGTCACTAGGGCCCGAGTGCCATGAATTCAGATCTGAACCTATTATATTTTCATGAATATATGTGAGTTCTTGATCCTATCTTGCAAGTCAACAGTCACCTACTATGTGTTATGATCCGGCAACCCCGAAGTGACAATAATCGGGACCACTCCCGGTGATGACCGTAGTTTGACGAGTTCATGTATTCACTAAGTGTTAATCTTTGGTCTGGTACTCTATTAAAAGGAGGCCTTAATATCCCTTAGTTTCCAATAGGACCCCACTGCCACGGGTGGGTAGGACAAAAGATGTCATGCAAGTTCTTTTCCATAAGCACGTATGACTATATTCGGAATACATGCCTACATTACAATGATGAACTGGAGCTAGTTCTGTGTCACCCTATGTTATAACTGTTGCATGAGGAATCACATCCGACATAATTATCCATCATCGATCCATTGCCTATGAGATTTTCACATATTGATCTTTGCTTAGTTACTTTTCCGTTGCCACTGTTACGATTACTACAAAACTGCTACTGTTACTTTTGCCACCGTTACCGTTACTTCCATACTACTTTGCTACTAAATACTTTGCTGCAGATATTAAGTCTTTCAGGTGTGGTTGAATTCACAACTCAACTACTAATCCTTAAGAATATTCTTTGGCTCCCCTTGTGTCGAATCAATAAATTTGGGTTGAATACTCTACCCTCAAAAACTGTTGTGATCCCCTATACTTGTGGGTTATCAAGACTATTTTCTGGCGCCGTTGCCGGGGAGCATAGCTCTATTCTTTGAGTCACTTGGGATTTATATCTGCTGATCACTATGAGGAACTTGAAAGATGAAAGAACCAAGATTTATCCCTCAACTATGAGGGGAGGTAAGGAACTGCCATCTAGCTCTGCACTTGATTCACCTTCTGTTTTGAGTAAACTTGTGACACCTACTCCTGCTATTGATTTTGACATGTCGCATGTTATTGATGATGCCACTTCTGCTATGCATGATGCTTATGATGAAACTACTTCTATGGTTGATAATACTGTGCCATTAGGTGAATTTCTTGATGAACAACTAGCTAGGGTTAGAGAGAATGAAATTATTGAAACGGATAATATTGATGAAAGTGATGATGAAGATTCTCCCCCTAGATATGAATTGCATGAGGTGCCTGAGGGTTATGTTATGGATGAAGAAACTGCTAGAGACCTTTTTGCTTGCAAAGATAGATATGGTCTTAAGAAACTGTTAGCTAAGCTAAAAGAAAAGTCTTTGAATGCTAGAATGAAATATGACCCTGCTTTTGCTACTTCACCTATCTGTATTTCTGATAAGGATTATGATTTCTCTGTCGATCTTGAGTTAATTACTTTGGTTGAATCTGATCCTTTTTATGGCTATGAATCTGAAACTGTTGTGGCACATCTTACTAAATTGAATGATATTGCCACCCTATTCACTCATGAGGAAAAAATTCGTTACTACTATATCCTTAAGTTATTTCCATTCTCATTAAAGGGTGATGCTAAAACATGGTTTAATTCTCTTGCTCCTGGTTGTGTGCGTAGTCCCCAGGATATGATTTACTACTTCTCTGCTAAATATTTCCCCGCTCATAAGAAACAAGTTGCCTTAAGGGAAATATATAATTTTGTGCAAATTGAAGAAGAGAGTCTCCCACAAGCTTGGGGGAGGCTTCTCCGATTACTTAATGCTTTGCCTGATCATCCTCTCAAGAAAAATGAAATACTTGATATCTTTTATACTGGACTAACCGATGCTTCTAGAGACCACCTGGATAGTTGTGTTGGTTGTGTTTTCAGGGAAAAAACTATTGAGCAAGCTGAATTGCTATTGAATAATATATTGATTAATGATAATGATTGGACACTTCCTGAACCAACTCCTAAGCCAACTCCGAAGAAAAGGGGTATTCTATTTCTCAGTCCTGAAGATATGCAAGAGGCAAAGAAATCTATGAAAGAAAAGGGTATTAAAGCTGAAGATGTTAAGAATTTACCACCTGCTGAAGAAATACATGGTCTTGATAACCCGACACAGGTAGTAAAGATAAATCCTCTCTATAGATTTGATGAAGGTGATATCCCTCGTAATAAGTCTGCTAGCCAGTGCTTGGATGAGTTTGATAATTTTATTGTTAAACAAAAAAACTTCAATGCTTATGTTGGTAGACAATTGAAACGTAATGCTTATATGATTGAACACTTGAGTGATTATATGTCTAGAGTTAAAGGTGACCTTAAACTTATTAGTAAACATGCTTCTATGGTTACCACTCAAGTAGGACAAGTGCTTAAAGCACAAAATGATTTGCTCAATGAATTAAATAATAAGAAAAATGATAATGTTGTTAGAGTTATGACTAGAGGGGGTAAAATGACTCAGGAACCTCTGTATCCTGAGGGCCACCCTAAGAGAGTTGAGCGAGATTCTCAGAGAACTAATGTTGATGCACCTAGTACTTCTAAGAAGAAGAAAAATAAAAATGATAGGACTTTGCATGCTTCTAGTGAACCTGTTGTTGACAAACCTGAGAATCCCAATGATATTTCTATTTCTGATGCTGAAACACAATCTGGTGATGAACATGAACCTAGTGATAATGTTAATAATGATGTTCATGATGATGCTCAACCTAGCAATAACAATGATGTAGAGATTGAACCTGCTGTTGATCTTGATAACCCACAATCAAAGAATCAACGTTATGATAAGAGAGACTTCATTGCTAGGAAGCACAGTAAAGAAAGAGAACCATGGGTTCAGAAACCCATGCCTCTTCCTCCTAAACCATCCAAGAAAAAGGATGTTGAGGATTTTGAGCGCTTTGCTAAAATGGTTAGACCTATCTTTTTGTGTATGTGTTTGACTGATATGCTTAAAATGAATCCTTATGTTAAGTATATGAAAGATATTGTTACAAATAAAAGAAAGATACCGGAAGCTGAAATTTCCACCATGCTTACCAATTATACTTTTAAAGGTGGAATACCTAAGAAACTAGGAGATCCAGGAGTATCGACTATACCATGCTCCATTAAAAGAAACTATGTTAAAACTGCTTTATGTGATTTTGGAGCCGGTGTTAGTGTTATGCCTCTCTCTTTATATCGTAGACTTGATTTGAATAAGTTGACACCTACTGAAATATCTTTGCAAATGGCCGATAAATCAACTGGTATACCTGTCGGTATTTGTGAGGATGTGCTTGTTGTGGTTGCAAACGTTACTATTTTAACGAACTTCGTTATTCTTGATATTGCCGAGGAGGATAGTATGTCGATTATCCTTGGTAGACCCTTTTTGAATACTGGAGGGGCTGTTATTGATTGCAACAAAGGCAATGTCACTTTTCCTGTTAATGATAATGAGCATACAATACACTTTCCGAGGAAACAACCTCAAGTCCACAGTATCAACTCTATTGGAAAAATTCCAACGATTACTATTGGAGGTTTTGAATTCCCTCTTCCTGTTGTCAAGAAGAAATATGATATTCTTATTGTTGGGGACGTGCATATCCCCGTTGAGGTAACCTAGTATTATTCAAAAATTCTCCTGTTTCATGCGATTCGGAAAGAGTTTGTTAACAAGACTTGATCAACCTTGTTAGTGGATTCCTTTTGATGAGCATGAGATGGATGATGTTAGAAAGCACAACTCTTTGTACCTTCCTTTTACTTTTTGTTATTTGGATTAAATAAAGCAAAAATAGTATTTTTCTGTCTGTTTTCTGAATTATCCTTGCAATAAAAATACCCCAAAAATAAAAGTTCTCCAAACGTCCTGAAAATGAAATATGATTTTTTGTAGAATATTTAAGAATATCTGGCACTGAGAACACACCAGGGGGCCCCACAATTTGGCCACGAGGGCACAGGGCGCGCCCACCCCCCGGGGCGCGCCCCCTGCCTCATGGGCCCCACGTGGATCCCCTCCACTTATTCCTGCACCCACTCACTTTGTCCTCCTCCAGAATAAATCCTCCCATAGCTCGAACCCGTGTTCTAGCTCATCTTGCTGCCATTTTCGATCTCTTTGCTCAAAGCTCCATTCACAAAACTATTTGGGGAGATTGTTCTTCGGTATGTGACTCCTCCATTGATCGAATAAGTTTTTGTTCTAGTGCTTTATTTATTGCAATTTTTTGCTGCTTAGGTGACCCTGTTCTTGAGCTTGCATGTCAAATTTATATGGTCCAAAGTAGTTTTAATGCATGATATAGCCTCTAGGCACTTGTGGGAGTACTTGCTATCAATCTTGTTGAGTTTGGTCCACTTTTATTTTGAGTCACTAAAAATTTCAGAAAATTTCAGAGGGAGAAAATGTTGAAGAGGTTGTTGTGAGGTTCTTCGAGCCGAAGCTCGAAGGATAAGCAAAATGAAGAGAATAAAAAGCCCAAATACAATCTTCCTCGCACTGCGGGGGTTCGGCCGTGCGAATGGCCTTGTGCTGAGTTCTTGAGAGCCGCCAGAATTTATGATGACTTTTATTACTTGGCTGAGAATGCAGGCCTCACCGACTTCCTCCACGACCAGCGCGAACAGTATCCCCTACTCACTAATATTTTCGTGCAATTCTTTTATTTCCATGCTAAGAAATGACCACCTTCAGTTGAGTTTCACTTATATGATGAGGTTAAGAGATGTCACTCCATGTTTTTTGTCGGGTCTGCAAGATACCCTTTGTGGGCAGCATAGAGGAACCACATCGTAGTGATGTGGATGGATTTATTGATAGAATTGCTCTAGGGGAAACGAGGAAAGTTTTTGATGCAAGAATTACTAGTATACATTTTCCTTTTCTTTGCGATATTTGCTAGTAGATGCTTAATTGGTCGCGGGAACAGTGGAAATCTTAGTGCTCCTGATCTTGTCATTTTGCGCCATGCTTTGTTTCGTGATACAACTTTCAGCTTTGGCGCTATTGTTGCTAGACGATTAAGTCTGAACCGTACAAAGGGCCCCATCTTCGGAGGCATATTTGCTTCACGCCTTGCTGAACACTTTGAGATACCTATTAGGCATTATGAGAAAGAGGAAAAGTTGATGCCCCCTATTTTTCTAGATTATAAAAGTATGGTAGCATAGATTATAAAAGTGTAATTTGATATTTGGTAAAACTCACTATGAGGTTATTACCTTGCCTGCACCATCTTTGTTTAACATATTTTCAGGCACGTACACTAAAAAAAATACACCTATGTGATGATACGTGTTTGTCACAGTAGGTCACGTTTTCTGTCATGCATGTACATCCATGACGATTTTATGACAGAATCAAGATAGTCATACCTGTGCTGTCGTAGAAGTGTTCCATGACATTACCAAAATTATCATCACACAAGTGTCCACTTCCATGACGATAAATCGTGCGTCATAGAAGTGCTTTCGTCAAGGGTGACCGACACGTGGCATCCATCGTAAAGTCTCGCCGTTAAGCTACCGGGTCCGGTTTTGGATCCGATAACCCGTTAACAGCCCGGACCAATGGTGATTTTCCACGTGTAAAATTCTCATTGGCCAGAGGAAACACGTGTCTGCTCCTCGGTGGGCCAGATGTCGCCCGTCCATTGGAGGAGACATGCCTATGATACGTCGACACGTGGCAGGGCCCAACAGAGGCCCATATAGGTTAAATGGGCCGACCCAACTAAAGGCCCACAAGATTTTGCAGACCATAATGGGCCGGCCCAACTAAAGGCCCACAAGATTTTGCGGACCATAATGCGCCGGCCCAGCTAATGGCCCACAAGATTTTGCGGACCATAATGGGCCGGCCCAGCTAAAGGCCCACAAGATTTTGCGGACCATAATGGGTCGGCCCAGCTAAAGGCCCACAAGATTTTGAGGACACTAGTGGGCCGGCCCATTCACAGGCTGCCATGTTTTGGGCCAAACGCCGGCACATAGTTGATCCGGTCCATTAACAGCCTGCCACATTCCGGGCCTAAAAGAGGCCCATATGAGATCCGGCCCGTTAAAAGCCTACCACGTTCTGGGCCAAATTACGGCCCAGATAAGATCCGGCCCTTTAAGAGGCTTTGGGCCAAATTATGGCCCATATCAGATTCGACCCGTCAACTGGATGCTATACTTTTGGGCCCACTTGCTAAAGGCCCATTTAGTAATTCGGCCTGATATTAGTTTTGGCCTGTTAAAGGCCCGTTTAACATTTTGGCCCTATATTTATTCCGGCCTGTTAAAAGCCCGTCATATAGTTGGGCCTAACTACAGCCCGGTTTGCATCCGGCCTGCTCACAGCCGATAATTTGATTGGGCCAAACAAGGACCGAGACAATTTTGGCCTGTTAATGGCCCGTGATGTGATTGGCACAATCATGGGCCAGGGTCTATTTCGGCCTGCTGCTGGCCCGTGAGCTGTTCGGCACGTTTCAGGCCCAACCTACTTTTCAGCCTCCTAAAAGCCCATTGAGTTTTCTTGCGAAAATAGGGTCAGCGGTTTACTCGGCCTATTAAAGGCCCGAATCTACTTGTGGGCCAGTTTACATTTAGGCCTGTTAACGAACCAAGATGACTGGGCCCATGATGCGGATCATACATAGTGATTTGCATGATGGCCCGATTATGTACCGTAATTTTACAGTTTGGCCGGTTTACTGCGAAGACAGGATATATATACAGTAAAATAACTGCACCATCGTGAATAAGAAAAAACCTAGACTATACAATAAAGAAATTACGGCATATTACATCCACTGGGCATCAAAGTTCGCCACTATGATAATAAAGCACAAGCAGACAGCAGATTACATACACTGGGCATCAAAGATCGCCACCAATGCAAATAAACACGCCGACAAAATAATATACAAAACCGTCAGCACTTCAATAGAGTTGAAGAAAGGTTAGCCCTGCTCGGGAGCTGCAGCGCAAGCAGCTGAGCAAGCTGATGAGACTGCGCTTGTTTGACACTTATAACCTCCTCACTCTTGTCGGATCTGGGGTTCCGGCAAAACCCTTAAGGTTCAAAGTCTGGGGTGCGCGCGAAGTTCTTTCCCTCCTACCGATCTACGCCCTAGCTCGCTAAGATCTCGCGGACGAACTCGACGAACTAGCAACACAGAGACACAAGATTTATACTGGTTCGGGCCACCGTTGTGGTGTAATACCCTACTCCAGTGTGTGGTGGTGGATTGCCTTTTGGGCTGATGAAGAACAGTACAAGGGGAAGAACATCCTCCTGAGGTTGAGGTGTTCTTGTGCTCGACGAACTTGTGTAGGTGAGATGCCTCTGAATGAGTTATCTCCTACGGTGGTGGCTAGTTCTACTTATAGAGGCCCTGGTCCTCTTCCCAAATATTGAGTGGGAAGGGAGCCAACAATGGCGGCCAATTTGAAAGGGGACAGCTAGTACAAGCTATCCTGACAAAAGCGGTCTTCGCCTGCGAAAGGGCTCTGGTGATGACGCCTTCTTGGGCTCCACGGTGACCTCCGTCCTGCTGGCCTGCTGGTCTTGGTCTCGTTGCACTGATATGGAAACGTTTTCCTGATGCCTCAGTACTCCACGCCTGCGCTTTCCCCCCTTGGCACCAAAGAGGAAACAAGGACGCTGTGCGTGCTGGCGCCCGCCTGGCGCCTGCCTAGTGTCGATCGTCATGGCTCACGTCATGAGAGCCTCGCGAGGTTTGCCCCGCCTTGATATCTCCGCTCCTCGTGAGCCTGCCTGGAGAGGCTGCTCCTGAGGAGGTCTTGCATCGTCCACCTCGCGAGGCTTGGCCCCTCATGAGGGTCTTGAATGCTTTGTTGATGAAGATGGGCCGTACAGGCCTGCTAGCATAGCCACGCCGTGGGCCGCAGGCAGGCAAGTCTGGGGACCCCCGTTCCCAGAACGCCGACAGTAGCCCCCGGGCCCAAGGTGCGCTCGGGCTTGGCTTCGGGGCGAAGCCAAAGGTCAAGTATGGAGCACCACGGGCCCCAAAAGCCTGCGGCCTTGGTCGATGCGTGGCGGTTGATTGGACGTGGGCGTCTCCACTTCCCCACGCTGCCTCGGCAACTGCTCGATTTGACAAGTCCCTGCGACATGTAAGGAAAATCATCATTACCTGTGATCGTGGGAGGCGCCGGTTGGCCTTCTTCCGGCTCGGTCTCCCCTTTCCATCCTCGCGATAGCTTTTTGCTCTACGCTGACAGGTCCCGGTCCCCAGGCAGGCTGCAGCCATCGCTGGTATGCCAGGTCGCGTGCCGTGGTCAAGGCCAGGAGGTGAGCGGCCCGAGGTCCAGTAAGAGCCCCTGAGGCGCGATGCTCAGGAGGTCCCCCTTAGCGCTCAAGCAGCTATGGTAAAGCAGGAAAGGGATGCGACGTGGCCGCAACAGGGATGCAATGAGCGTAACGCCGAGGTTCCAACAACTTAGTCATTCCGAGCTCGTGACTTATCTTGACAGTTCGGGGTCGATTCTCCGTGCTACGCCAGTCCTGTGCGCAATCATCCGCAACGTAGCTAGGTTAGGCCCGTGCGAGTCCTCCCCCTTCCAATGCTTTCCTTCGTGCTCTACGTCCTCAGGTCCCGGCCCTCGAGCGAGCTCAGCCGCCACTGGTATGCCAGGTCGCGATGCCGTGGTCAAGGCCAGGGGGTGAGGGCTGGAGAGCCAGTAAGAGCTCCTGAGTCGTGATGCTCAGGAGCCCCCCTTTTAACGTGCAAGCGGATTACTTGGAAGAGGTGGGAGCCCGCGGTGCCGCCTGGTGCTATCGTCGTGATATTCCTGCGAGCCGGCACAAGTAGAAACACGGTTTTGCCGTTATGGTTGCCAGCCTGCCGCTGGTTGTTCCGTGAGAAGGTGAGGGCACTGAGGGCCTGATGAGGTGACGTGCGCAGGGCGTGCCGCGAGCCAGAGCTCGACCGCTCAGGTTTGTCGACGTGGCAGGGACGGACCCATGCACCAGTGCCGTGCCAGTGTGAGGAGGCCCCGTGGGAGGCAACGATCGGGCAGGTGGTAATCATAGGCAGATTAAGCATGGAAGGCAAATCAGCTTGGGTAAATGCAGAAAGGTACATGCCACTGGGTCAGGCCCGAGCGGCTTGGGGATGATGCAGCCCGAGGGGCACCCCAACAGGGTAAACTAAAGACATAAGCAAAAGGGATACATGGCACAGGGACGGACCCACGTGGCCTGGGAATAATGCAGCCCGAGGGGCGCTCCCAGCTAAATGAACTTGGAAAATGTCACCTGGTTCTATCGACGAAGGAGAGTTGGTGCAGTTGGAGGCGTGCCGCGAAGGGGTAGCTCCTCACGAGCCTCCGGGGCCCTGAGCCTCGGGAGGCTGTGGGGGCTCAGGTGGTTCCCTGAGGACTGTCTCCATCTCTGCCAGGACGGCGTGGTGCCTGGCCTCCTGAGCTGCTAGGACACGCCGTAGGTCGCGCTGATAGGCTGACGACACACTCGTGAAGGAAATATGCCCTAGAGGCAATAATAAAGTTATTATTTATTTCCTTGTATCATGATAAATGTTTATTATTCATGCTAGAATTGTATTAGCCGGAAACATAATACTTGTGTGAATACATAGACAAACAGAGTGTCACTAGTATGCCTCTACTTGACTAGCTCGTTGATCAAAGATAGTTATGTTTCCTAGCCATAGACATGAGTTGTCATTTGATTAACGGGATCACATCATTAGGAGAATGATGTGATTGACTTGACCCATTCCGTTAGCTTAGCACTCGATCGTTTAGTATGTTGCTATTGCTTTCTTCATGACTTATACATGTTCCTATGACTATGAGATTATGCAACTCCCGTTTACTGGAGGAACACTTTATGTGCTACCAAACGTCACAACGTAACTGGGTGATTATAAAGGTGCTCTACAGGTGTCTCTGAAGGTACTTGTTGGGTTGGTGTATTTCGAGATTAGGATTTGTCACTCCGATTGTCGGAGAGGTATCTCTGGGCCCACTCGGTAATACACATCACTTAAGCCTTGCAAGCATTGCAACTAATGAGTTAGTTGCGGGATGATGTATTACGGAACGAGTAAAGAGACTTGCCGGTAATGAGATTGAACTAGGTATTGAGATACCGACGATCGAATCTCGGGCAAGTAACATACCGATGACAAAGGGAACAACGTACGTTGTTATGCGGTCTGACCGATAAAGATCTTCGTAGAATATGTGGGAGCCAATATGAGCATCCAGGTTCCGCTATTGGTTATTGACCGGAGACGTGTCTCGGTCATGTCTACATAGTTCTCGAACCCGTAGGGTCCGCACGCTTAACGTTTTGATCACAGTTACATTATGAGTTTATATGTTTTGATGTACCGAAGGTTGTTCGAAGTCCCGGATGTGATCACGGGCATGACAAGGAGTCTCGAAATGGTCGAGACATGAAGATTGATATATTGGAAGCGTATATTTGGATATCGGAAGTGTTCCGGGTGAAATCGGGATTTTACCGGAGTGCCGGAGGGGTTACCGGACCCCCCGGGGGTTAATGGGCCATAGTGGGCCTTAGTGGAGAAGAGGAGAGGCGGCCCTGCGTCGGTAGAACATCATCATCGTCACCACGCCGTCGTGCTGACGAAACTCTCCCTCAACACTCGGCTGGATCGGAGTTCGAGGGACGTCATCGGGCTAACGTGTGCTGAACTCGGAGGTGCCGTGCATTCGGTACTTGATCGGTCGGATCGTGAAGACGTACGAATACATCAACCGCGTTGTGCTAACGCTTCCGCTTTCGGTCTACGAGGGTACGTAGACAACACTCTCCCCTCTCGTTGCTATGCATCACCATGATCTTGCGTGTGCGTAGGATTTTTTTTGAAATTACTACGTTCCCCAACAGCTCGGTAGGCCAAAAGGCATGCGAACGTAGCTGTGTGGTGGACCCTCGCAACGAACCACGCGCGAAGGCCTGAAAAGCTCCTGAGAAGCGGCCCTGTTGAGCCCTGGTACGTCGATGCAGACGCGCAGCCCGGCATCCTCGCCTGGATGGGGAGCTGCGCCTCGTGAGCGGCGGTCGCCGCGCATGGCCCTGGCGTCTTGCAGTTCCTGAGTGGTCTTGGTGATGAACTCCTGAGTGGTGGGCACTCCTTGCCCTGTGTTCTCCTGAGGAAAACGTGCCGCGAAGCACGCCTCCAAGTGGTTCCCGAGTGCCTCCCTTGTGATGTTGGCAAGGTCTGAGGCCCTCCAGAAGAGAGCCCCCGATCCCTGCCCGAGGAGGGTGCTGGGCGCGCCTTCCTATGCGATGGAGGGTGGCACCCCTGGAGCGGGCGCCGATCCTGACGAGGTTCCGGCCGCGACGCCACCCTCCCAAGGTCCGGCATGGCGCAACTGCTTCTTCTTCTTGGGGATGGCCTCGAGGGGATCCTCGCTCTTGCTGTCGGGGTCGTCGATTGCGGCAGCTTGAAAGGCGCGCTCGAGGGAGCACACCGCGTCTCTTTCTTCACACGGGACCGTGATGATTCCACCGCTTCCTGGCATCTTGAGGACATTGTAGCCATGGTGTGTCACCGCCATGAACTTGGCCAGGGCTGGATACCCGAGGATGGTGTTGTATGGTAGACGGATGTGCGCGACGAAGAAGTCGATGAGCTCTGTGTGGTAGTTCTTGCGTTCTCCGAAGGTGACAGGGAGGCGGACTTGCCCTATCGGTGTGGTGGAACCGTCGGTCACTCCTGAGAAAGGCTTGGTAGGCTGAAGCTGCTCATATGGCACTTGGAGGTTGTCGAACGTGTCGACGGACAGGACGTTGAGCCCTGCGCCGCCGTCAATGAGGGTCTTGGTAACTTGCACGTTGCTGATGACAGGTGAGCAAAGCATTGGGAGGGCACCGGCAGTTGCTGCGCACTTGAGCTGATCTGCCTAGTTGAAGGTGATGGCACACTGGGACCACCTGAGCGGGCGTGTGGCCTCAAGCTTGGGGAGGACTGCGTTCACTTCACGAGTGAACTGTTTGAAGATACGCTGCGAGGCTGGGGCCTGAGCGCCGCCCAAGATGCAGGCGATTGCACACGGCTCCTGGAAGCCCCCAGCCCCCTCGTCTTGATGGTGGTCGTCATTCATTCTTGGTGGTGGCGGCAGCGGGGAAGACCGGCGTTGCCCTGAGGACGATCCTCACAAGGCTGGTCCCTTCAGGCGCCCTCGCGAGGATGATCCTGCCAGCGGTCCTCACGAGGCCTATCGCGCCACTCCTGGGGCGGGCCACGGTCGTCCCAGCGTCCGCCTCCACGTCCTCCTCCTCGGCCGTAGCCCTAGTCGCTGCGCTCGGGGCATCAACCGAAGCGTCCCTCGCGAATGGCTCTGGGTTCTTGGCAGTCGCTAGTGTTGTGGGTGTTCAGGTTGTGGAAGGCGCAGAACGGTCGACTGCCCTTGGATGACTCGGGCTGGTCCCTGCCTCGCTTGGTGTCCGGCTCCGCTGCGAGCACGGCTGCTTCCTTGCGCTTCACGTCCTTGGCCTTGGCCTTCTTCTCCTCTGCGCCTGCAGCTGGCAGCTCGAGGAGGGAGAGGCGCCCCTCCTCAGCTCTTGCGCACTTGGTCGCCAGGTTGAACAGCTCCTGAGATGTGCACGGCTCCTCGTGGATAGCGAGCTCCTCCTTCATCTTGATGTCGCGGACGCCGTCAGAGAACGCGGAGATGATAGCCTCGTCCGTGACCTTGGGGATCTTGAGGCAAGTGTTGTTGAAGCGCTGGATGTACTTCTGGAGGGTCTCTCCTGGTTGTTGCTTGATGCAGCGTAGGTCACCCGCGGCCGGCCGGCGGTCGCGAGTGCCCTGGAAGTTGGCGACGAAGCGGTCACGCATCTCGTCCCAGGAGGAGATCGAGCCCTGAGGCAGGTTCAGGAGCCACGAACGGGCGCCGTCTTTGAGCGCCATTGGGAACCAGTTCGCCATGACTTTCTCGTCGCCGTTGGCCGCCTCGATGCTCAGCTCGTAGAGCTGCAAGAACTTCGCAGGGTCGAGGGTGCCGTCGTAGCGAGGAGGCAGATCCGGCTTGAACTTGCCCGGCCAGGCGACGCTACGCAGCTCGGGGGTGAAGCCGCGGCAGCCGACCGTGGTTGCCGGGGCCTGTCTCGGAGGTGGAGCTTGGTCTTGATGAGGCCCGCGTGCCGCCACCGCAGGCAGCGCGCGGTCTTGGCGAGGCGGCGCGGGGCGCAGGTGCAGCTTCTCGCGGCCGAGGAATTTCTTGGCAGCTTCTCTCTTCGCGCGCGGGCACCGGGTGTGGTGGGTCGCGCCGTGGGGCCGCGCGCCTTGGTGTCAAGGCACCATCTTGGGGCAGAGGTGGTGGAGGCGCTCCATGAGCCACGTCGCCCGTGGCTGGCAGAGGGCGTGGCAGAGAGAGGGACGGCGCCAGGGAGCCCCCTGCGGCGCGGACGAGCTCGGCGACGCGGTCGAGCCAGTCCTCGTAGAGGTCATCGACCGGGCGGTAGCGCAGGAGCTCGTTCGCCATGAGGAGCGCGGCCTGTGCGTCCATGGGAGCGCGACGTGCGTGGGACGAGGAACCGTCCGGGGTCAATGATGGAGTGGCGGTGCGGCCGTCCTGCCACACCGACGGGTGCAGCGAGGACGCTTGCTGCTCGTTCCCCGCCGGGCCGGTTGCGGCGTTGGCGGCAGGCGACGGGGAACGACGAGGTGGCCCGCCGACAGGAGCTGTCTGAGCAACACGGGTGGTGAGGGCAGCCCGGCGCTCAGCTCTAGCGCGGCGAGCGTCCGCCATGAAGACGACGAAGCGACGGAGCGTCGATCGACGGAAGGGAAGCTACGGCGTACCCCTACCTGGCGCGCCAAATGTCGGATCTGGGGTTCAGGCAAAACCCTTAAGGTTCAAACTCTGGGGTGCGCGCGAAGTTCTTTCCCTCCTACTGATCTATGCCCTAGCTCGCTAAGATCTCGCGGACGAACTCGACAAACTAGCAACACAGAGACACAAGATTTATACTGGTTCGGGCCACCATTGTGGTGTAATACCCTACTCCAGTGTGTGGTGGTGGATTGCCTTTTGGGCTGATGAAGAACAGTACAAGGGGAAGAACAACCTCTTGAGGTTGAGGTGTTCTTGTGCTCGACGAACTTGTGTTGGTGAGATGCCTCTGAATTAGTTATCTCCTACGGTGGTGGCTAGTTCTACTTATAGAGGCCCTGGTCCTCTTCCCAAATATTGAGCGGGAAGGGAGCCAACAACGGCGGCCAATTTGAAAGGGGACAGCTAGTACAAGCTATCCTGACAAAAGCGATCTTCGCTTGCGAAAGGGCTCTGGTGATGACGCCTTCTTGGGCTCCACGGCGACTTCCGTCCTGCTGGCCTGCTGGTCTTGGTCTTGTTGCACTGATATGGAAACCTTTGCCTGATGCCTCGGTACTCCGCGCCTGCGCTTGCCCCCCTTGGCACCAAAGAGGAAACAAGGACGATGTGCACGCTGGCGCCCGCCTGGCGCCTGCCTGGTGTCGATCGTCATGGCTCACGTCATGAGAGCCTCGCGAGGTTTGCTCCGCCTTGATATCTCCGCTCCTCGTGAGCTTGCCTGGAGAGGCCGCTCCTGAGGAGGTCTTGCGTAGTCCGCCTCGCGAGGGTCTTGAATGCTTTGTTGATGAAGATGGGCCGTACAGGCCTGCTAGCATAGCCACGCCGTGGGCCGCGGGCAGGCAAGTCTGGGGACCCCCGTTCCCAGAACACCGACAACTCTGAAAGATAAACAAGCAGATAGATGACAGGTTTTGCACATATAAGTATGAATGCTGACAATTCATCACATTTCTTACTGACGAATAAAGTGACACAGTTTAAAATAGCATTAACACAATATGGTATTGTTCAGGTCAAGACATGGCAGGAAATGACATTGTGAAGGAGTTGGAAGCTTCACGACACCACTAGATTACAGATCAAGAACTCATAAGTATCAATGGTTAGTGTGCTGTCAATTTATCCCATTTCAGATTGGCAAATAAAGAGACAGTTTAAATAATAGTAGAATGATATGACATTGTTCATAGTTAAGACATTGCAGAATATGACATTGTGTTGTAGTGGGTAGGTTCACCACACCACTGGATTACGGATCAAGAACAGAAGCATACATGCAGTGCAAAAGAAGATCACTTGCTCTGTATAGTTTAATTTACATGGTATGAGGAAGGAACTTGGTTGTACAACTGAAAAATTAAATTGAGAAGGACAAACTTTTGTTTATGAACTACATAATAAACTTTAAACATGCAATTTGATGCAAACACCAAAAATAAACAACTGTTGTAGTCATGCCTAACCAAATATACACAACAAAGTTTGAAGGCTTGAGAAGGACAAACTTACATTATTGGTGAAGACGGGCTCTATAAATCCCTTATCCATGCTGATGGGGGGGGGACAATTCAAGAAGTTTACCACAGAATCTTCTTCATAAGCATTGCCTTTATTCTACATTTTGTTAAGAGTAAATATAGATGTGATAATATAAGAAAAAATGGAGAATATTTAAGATAAGATGAAGAGTGATGCTACATAACCAAGTAGCTATAAATGTAAGTACAGCGATACAGGCAAAAGGTACAGCCAAGAGCAATGCAGAGCTAAACTTCTTCAGTACCATCGGTGTTATCCAACCTTATGGTAAGAGTAACTATAGATCTGGTGTGTAGAAAATGGAGGGCAAAGGAAAATAAGCTGCAGAGTGATGGTACATGTACAACTAGCTGTCAATATAAGTACACTGATAAAGGACAGCAGGTACTTACAAGAACAATGCAGAGCTAAAAAATTTCATTGGCATTGGATATATTCTACACTAATGTAACCATTCATACAAATCAGATAATTTGGAGCGAACAATTGATAAGCAAGCTGTCACATAATGAACCAGGTATGTATGCAAGTACAGTGATACAGGACAACAGGTACTAACAACAGCAAAGGAGCAGGTAGCATATTTGCGATATCCTGTCGTCCTTTTCAAACCGGAATTCTTCTTCGAGCAGATTTCGTGCAAAAAAGATCCGTAAGGCACATGCGGAAAAGTAGAAGTTCAAATTGTCATGTGATATCATAGATAGTGCCTCATCCTGGGAACGAGACCAGTGCATAACAATGTTTTTCCATTCAATGTCTTCTAAATTTAGCACATGAGACTTCACCGGAAATTCGTTTATAGACTTGCCATCAAAGTGTGATTTCCTCAGGTAACATCGACACTGCTGCAATGCTTCCTTGAAAAGCGCAAGCAAGCTTTGCTCGTCATGACTATCCAGATTGACCCTCACCTACTTACAACAATGTAATGTAAATCATTGATGTGTTCAATCAGCAGAAAACAAGAAAATAATCACCATGAATAATAGCACTTACACATAAGTGGGACAGGAAGATGTGAAAATGGTGTTTGTCTTCACTATAATCTTCCCATGATGGGAATATATGCACGTAGTCCCTAACAACATTGAAAGCATTGTCTTTTAAATTGGGAATAACTGGAATGGGGTTCCAATCTGCAGGAATTGGCCGTCTCTGCAGTTGGGATAGGTCTTCGGCCGGTGGACTTGCTGTACTTTTTGCTGGAGTGGGATTTTTCTGTGGTACGGCTGGTGCTATGGCAACTGAAATCAGCATACCTTTTGCTGGAGTGCAGGTCCTGTGTGGTGGGGCTAGTGGTGTGGCCAGTGAAGTATGGGTACAGTTTGCTGGAGTTGGTCCTACGTTTTGTGTCACTGGTTGTAGAGCCAATATAAGTGGGGTGCTGTCTGATTTCTCCGGCACCACCACGTTTTTCAAGGACTTTGCTGGTGCTCCTTCAGGTTCGGCAATCACCCTCTTCCTTTCTGATGTCTGATGCACAAGAACAACATTTGAGTGAAAAAACATGGTATGATGACAGATGGAATATGTATTGATAATGGATGGGCATGGCATCTTGACATATATGATGAGTAAACTAAGCAAATGGCGGTGCTACAAAGTTGAAGAAATGCAAGACAACTTATGCAAGATACGCGCAATCAATAAAACCTTGCCAAATTAGAACAGGCACCTTGATGGGTGAACAGGACAGGCCATCTGCCTTTGACTCCTCGAGGTCAGAATAGTCATTAGGATCATATTCTGAACAAGAATCTACAGGTGGGGAGCGTATGAGTTTCATTGCATCCAGAATGGCACTCAATGCCTTGGTGCCATTTTTGTAAGTCGTTGCAGTGTTCCACAATATTCTTCTGATGCGCGGATTTTGTTATTCACTGTGATTACGTATAACATCTGAGAAGCATGAAAACATAAATAGTAGTGAGATTATCTTTGTAATGCAGAGGATATTCTAATATAGGGGCGCTCCTGTAAACCCTTGTGTGTTATCACTGGATTCTGATGAGAGAGCCCATGTGTGCTGTAATATGGTGCATGCATTAATATAATCTGGCACAAGTACACAAAAAAATAGGCTCCAGAAGTAAGGATAATTGGCAGATGATAGGTTCATAATATAAGAGAGTTTATTGCCAAACCATGATAACAAGAGCACACAACAACTAGGCAGATCGTAGTTTACATAAAAGGGGTACACCATAACCAGGATATATAAATCAGGAAAGTGGAACTGGCTGGAAATTACGGTGTTGTATTGCCGCTACTAGTTGAAAGCCTATCGATCACGTACAGGCCAGCTCTATCAGCTATTGACTGCAGATGTCCCTGCTCCCCTTCCTGACAAGGAACATACTGTACGTACTAAATACAGAATAACAAAAGAGTAACATGTTAAAGAACAGAAGAGGAAGCATATTCTTGAGGTTCCGCTTCATTGCATATAGTGTTGGTTGCCCACTCATGATGAATCACAACGCCCAAAGAAATGCAATTCCATGCTGTCTCTCTATATGTGGCCACATGCATTTGGAAAATCAAGTGGGAGCATTACCTGGCCAATTAAATGTGTGTCTGTTAACTAATATCAGTATCATATCACAATTCGTATTTGAAGAAGTAAGATTTGGACTTATGATTGGTGTGTTGTTTAGCTTCAAGAGTGGACTGCTGCTAGTGCGACACAAAGCAGCTACGCATATCATATTGTAGATATAACGGCAAAACCGTAAGCATCACAAGTAAAATTAGCAAAGTGGAACTTGCTGGAATATCTGTGCTAGTATTGCCAGTACGGCTAGAAAGGCTTCGGATACTAGCTCTCTTCAACTGAAGGTGCGGTACTGTTAATATCCGTGTAACTCTCAAAGGCGACATAGCTCCCCGCATTTCCTTGCTAATCTTATAGGATTAAAGTGGGCGGGCCACTACAATTCCTATTCCTATGTTTACAAAATCCTACGAATCAAAGAGGCCCGAAGAGTTCAAAGTGTCCATCACAACCGACCGTATAGACCTCTACACTGCAAATTTCCCTGCTCATCTTCACTACAAGGAACATACTGTACTACTATCATACTCCCTCGATTCCAAAATATAAGTCTTTGTAGAGATTTCCACTATGGATCACATACAGATGTATACAGATACATTTTAGAGTGTAGATTCACTCATTTTGCTCCATATGTAGTCCATGGTGGAATCTATATAAAGACTTGTATTTAGGAACGGAGAGAGTACTTATTAAAGAAGAACGGAAGAGGAAAATGCTAAAGAAGAGCAAGCAGATTTTGGATAATAAAATGTTCATTGCGCAGTGCCCACACATGATGAACCAGAGCGCATTAAGAATGCAACTCCCTGCTGTCTCTCTATATGTGGTGCACGTGCTTTTCGAAAGTAAAGTAGGAACAATAGCTGACCAATTAAACGTTATCTGTTTTAGTAATATCAGCATCATATCAGATTCGTATTTGAGCAACAAGTTTGGAATTATGAGTGGCACGTTGTTTAGCTTGATGGATTCAGGAGCAGTGCTAAGTAGGTACGGTGATGGTACTGAATATAAAGGCATGTCTGCATGCAAGTCGCGTGACTTTTGTCATTTGGGTCAGTCGACCATTTCAGGCGGTTGGATGAAGATCCTACGTCTCCTAACCCTTCTTCTTCCTTGTCTCTGATTCTTCCCATACAGAACACCGCATGGGCCGCCGGCCGAACCACCGGCCCCCACTGCCTGTGTTCCTCCGCCACCCCCACCCCCACCCCCGCCCCCACCCACGTCTAGTTTTCTTCGTTCGGCGAGGCCCCACCACTGCCCCCCACAACCATCGTCCCCACCCGAGCCCCTTCCTTCGCACCAGCGAACTCCGGCGAGCTCTCAAAAATTGACTGGCCCAATTCTGAAATTTAGTCTACTGTCATTTAACCAATGTGGAAAACTATAAGCGTTGCTGGTATAGTGTTGAGCGTGCCATGGCGGATCTGAAGGTGCAAACCGGACAAAGGCAACTTCGCAACCAATGTTTGCTTTCAACTAGCAAGTAAGTGATGGACAAGAAATCAGAGTAAAGCAGTGGTGATCTATTTTCTTGCTGTGATAAATAAGTTGAGCAGATATTAAAGAGTACCGCCTCTGGTGCGGCGCCGTGTATGCATCTGCTGAGAATTTGACGGTGCTGCGATAGCGATGATTGTCGGCGGCGTGGAAGCAGATCTAGGAGGGCAGACGGTGGCGGTAGGGCGCGGTGGACGAGGTGATCATAGGAGCGGCGCCGACAAGGTGGACGACGGAGGGGATGAAGCAAGAGGACGGGATGCAAGGATCCCGGTCCAAAGCCGTGGATGAGAGAGGTCGATCTCTTGAAATGGCCGACGACGTCGGGGTATCAGCTCCGGCATGGTGGAGGAGGACGACGGTGGATGGGGTGGCGGACGGAGGAGGCTGGGGTGGAGAGGGTGTTTTGGCACCCACGGAGTACGAATGGGAAATGGAGGGAAGAGGATGTCTTCAGGGCGCGCTTGTCTCAAATGTGAGTGTCGGGTGGTAGGTGCGACATATGCCAACGGGTGGCTTATCATTGTGGGAGCCAGTAAGACATCGCCGGTGCCTGGAAACGGGATAAGGCGAAGACATGCACGCCGGCGGATCTTACCCAGGTTCGGGGCTCTCCGTGGAGATAACACCCCTAGTCCTGCTCTGCGGGGTCTCCGCATGATCACTAGATCAACACAAGTAGCTACAAGTGCTCCTTGAGCTGTTTGGCTAGGGGAAGAAGAAGGGCAAGGCTAGCTCTCCTTTTCTCTCTATGTGGTGTGTAAAACTCTATGAGATCAACCCTTTGCATGGGTTTCCCGAGGGATTTATACAGGCCTACCCCCCAGGGGTACAATGGTAATCCGGCTGGGCGCGGGTCCCAGCCGTCAGTGTCTATGCTCGCCGGCTTCTCCGTCGGCCGTTGGGGCCCGCCGACGGGTGGGTCCCGCCGGCTGCCGGCCTCTTGGCCGACAGGCCGACCCCACCGCCTGGGGGCCTTGTCGGCGGCTGGTTACTATTGCCTCGCCCCTGATGACGAGGGCCTTGTCGAGGTAAGCGTGGCTACAGTGCCGCCTTGCGGGCTCTCACTGTAGCCTCACCTCGTCTTGTCTCCTTAATGATGCACATGTTTCGAGGGAGGGAGGTAGCCAGCTATTGGGAGCCGGCTACGCCCCAGGCCGACTAGGGGAGGCCGGGCCGCCTTTGAGCGTCTCTCTGGCTAAAGGGGCCTGCCGCCTGTGGGCCATATTGGCGCCTGTCGTGGGTGACGTCGAGGTCAACATGGCTACAGTGCCGCGCCGGACGGGGGATGGCTGACCCGTACGGTGCCCTGTGGCCATGCATGTTCCGGGATTCGGGGGTGGTAGGCTGTACTGCGGCCACGCCCCGTCTTATCACCGTTATGTGGGTGCAGTCTTGGCCGGCTTCTGGGAGTCGGCCTTCTTCATGGACGGCTTCTGGGAGTCGGTCTCTTGGGGCCGGCTTCCTGGAGTCGGCCATCTCGTAGCTTTCTTCGGGAAGGTTTTTGAGGCCGGGTCGCCTTCTGGTAGTCGGCCCTGAGGATAGCGGGCCAGAGGAAGGCGGCCCCATGTTCTGGATGCTTGAAGGCTCGATTGGCCTGATAATTTTTCGAAGAGCCAGGGGGAGTCGGTTAGGCTACCCGTGGCCATTTACTCCGACAGTAGTCCCCGAAGCTGGTTGGGCTTCGAGGCTGAGAGGAGGTCGAGAAGCTCGGTCAGCTTCTTATCTTGACGAGCCAGCAGCTGGGAGCCGGCTTCGGTTGGTTGCGCCGTCTTGGCGAAACTTCTGAAGTCTGAAGGCGGGAGTCAGTTGGTGCGCACCCCGGGTTGCGAGCCGGCCGCTCGCCGCCCGCGTACCACGTGGCATCCTCCGGCTGAAAAAAGCCTGCCAACCCACGCGCGCGACAGGACGTTGCCGTAGGCCGAGGGCCCACCACTCCTACGCCTAGGCCCAGGCGTGGATTCTCTGTGGCCCAAAGCGGGCCGCACGCCTTCCGCGGCAGTTTCTGCACGTCGTTAGGGCGCAATAATCGCGGGACGTGGGGGAGTGGGCGCAGTTAATCCCACGTCCCCCCCACGCCTCGCCTCCTCGGCTTCGTCGCACGAGGCTATAAGTAGGGGGAGGAGGGGAAGCGGCAGACGCTCGCACGCTCATCCTCTCTCCGCCATCTTCTTCCTCCTCCTTTCCATCGCAGCAGCATCTCGCTGTCGCGCCGTCCCGCCAATCTTCGCACCACCCCGCAGCTTTGCCGCCGTGGGGCCGTGCTTTCCCGCATCCTTTCTCGCCAGCTTCTCACCATCATGCAGTACGGCGGAGACTGCGACGGCTCCAACGTCCATACGGACCACATCGACTTCCTCCGCAAGACACGGCGGTTGCCCGGCAAGGACCAGGTGCGGGTCCGTCTCGCGCCGGAGAAGGAGATCACGCCGGCGCCGAAGGAAGGCGAGCGGGTAATCTTTCGCTTGACTTCCTGCGCGGCCTCGGTCTACCCGCGAGCGCCTTCTTCCGCTCCTTCCTTGAGTTTTATCAACTCCAGCCGCACCACCTCACTCCAAACACGGTGGTGCTGCTGTCCGCCTTTGTCACTCTGTGTGAGGGCTTTCTTGGAGTTCTTCCTACCCTCGAGCTCTGGGGGGAATTCTTCCAAACCAAGCTCGGCACCCGCATGCAGGGTGTGCCGGCTCAGAGCGGCGCCTTCATCGCGATGCGGAGGCCGGCAGTCGACAACCCCTTCCCCGTCATCACACTGATCTAGTCGGTGAAGCGCTGGCAGAAGTCGTACTTCTACGTGAAGAACGTCGCCCCGCAAGGCGACTACGTCAACTTGCCGGCTTACGTAGCCGGCCCGCCGGCTGGGAGGTGGCCCCAGTGCTCCTATCGGGCCGTGACGCTGTCGCCCGACTCCGGGTAATGACCAGTCGGAGGGCTTGACTGGGTCCGACCTGCTGGCCGCCTTCGTCATGCGCTGGGTGCTCCCGCTTCAAAGCCACCCTCATCTGATCTGTCAGATGAGCGGCCAACTCGATCCGAGTCGGATGTGCACCAAGTAGATGCCTCATGACGAGGTGGCTCATATGGTGAATTATCTCGTGAACTGCAAGCTCTCCACAGAGTGGCAGTTTGGTAAGGAGCCGTACTCCCGTGCTCATCCCCTGCCTACGGTATGCTTTCTTTATCTTTTCTTCTTTTAGTTTTGTCACCAAGTTTTTCTTGGCCGACTCTGACCAGTCGGCATGTCTTGGCAGAGACCTCTCCTTCGACTTGCGGTCGGGTCAGCGGGGGCGGATCGCTGATTTCTCCCCGACCGGGCGGAGCATGACTTGGAGGACCCCGACTTGGGGGGCGGCCGCCATGGATGACAACACCGAGGTAGGAGGCGGCAAAGCAGGCGGCTCCGGGCTTGGAGCCAGCTTCGACGACTGGCCGGATGACGACGAGACGGAAATCGTCCCACGCCGCCAGCCGGCGTCCGACCATGGTCGGGTTCCTCCGCTGCGCCGCCTGCTCGGGGCGGCGCGCAGAAGCGCCGGGCCGCGTCGGGCTTGTTCGGCAGTCGGCCGAAGAAGCCCAAGGGCGGGGCGGCGGCGACCAGACGGGATGAGGCGGCCGCGAAGGCGGCCCGCTTCCGCAAGGTGGTGAAGCAGCCGCAAACGGTTTCGGCGTAAGTGTAGATTCTCTTGCATATTCTTTCTTCTTTTCTTGTCGATTTCTGAATCCTTGTCTTGTCTCAAAAATCAGGGCTCCGCTTTCTCTTGAGCTGGTTGCTGCCGCCTCCGTGGTTGGATCGCCGGGAGGATCCGGGAGCACCCGCCGTGTGGACTCCCGCGCCGAGCTTCAAGCGGCGACAGAGCGAAACGTGCGGGAGGCTGCCGCCAAGGTGGCACAGGAGGAGGCGGAGGAGTCGGCGAAGGCACGTGCCGACGCGGCGGCCAAGGCCCAGGCGGAGGCTGTAGCCGCAGGGACAGCGGAGGGGGCCTTGCTTGTCACCCCCCTGTGTGTCGCGGCGCCCGAGATCCCGGAGCCCCCGCCGGAGGAAGCCGGCGGCGACCTGCCGGGGTTGGAGAGGGAGGACGACGTCGTCGTCCAGGAGAGGGAGGCGGCACCGCCCTCGCCGACTGGGGTGGCCCAAGGCAGCCGGCCTAACGCGCCGCCTGCGCAATCGGCTGGGTGCGAGCCGGCTGTGAGGACAGACCTGGTGGTCCAGTCGCCATCGTGCCAGCGCGCGGGGAAGGCACCTTCGGCTCCGGACCCGCAGAAGGCCGCGGGCTCCAGCTCATCGGCCCAGGACGTGGAGATGGCCAACGTCAGCTCGGGGTGGCCGCCAGGTGGTGGGACGGCCGTGGTGAATGTGGCAGCGCAAGAAGTCCAGAACTGGCTTCAGTCCCAGGCCGCAGTGCTGAGGCAGTATAATGATGAGTTCCTCGCGACACGGGCGGCCATTCGGGTAAGTCTTCCCGTTTTTGCTTCTTGATCTTGGTTTCTTCCGTGGGGGCGCGTCAGCGCACCCACTGGGTGTAGTCCCCGAGTTCCGAGTCGGCTGCTGAGCAGGCGGCTTGGAACTTCTTAGTAGGCTTTGTTTGCTATCTTGTTCTCATTCTCTTCTCTGTCCGACTTGCAGGACTACCACAACCTCCATGCGGCTGCCTTCAACTCCCAGGCTCGGGAGCTAACCCAGAAGAATGCTGATCTATCTGAGAGCCGGGGTAAGTGCTTCATCTTTTATCTCACGTGGGGGCACGTCAGCGCACCCACTGGGTGTAGTCCCCGAGATTCGGGCCGACTGCTGAGCAGTCGGGTCGGATCTTTCTTGACGACTTCTTTCTTATTGCTCTTTTCTTCTCTGCCATATCTGCAGCGCCAACGCCAAACTGAGGGAGCAGCTGGGTGGGACTCAGGCCGCCTTCTCGCTAAGGAGGCCGAGTTCGACGCCTTGGCTCAGGAGTGTGACCGCCTGGTCAAGAAGCTGGCCGACCAGGAGGAGAGCCACAAGGCGGCCCTGAAGGCGGTGCAGGATAGCGAGGCCGCCCTCCAAGCCGAGTATGAGACCGAGGCGGCGAGCTGGGCCGAGGCGAGGTAGTCGTTGATCAACGGCTACAGCCAGATCGAAGACTTGGTTGACGGTAGGCCGCCCTCTTCTTCGTTCCTTGCTTGCCGCTTGCTGTTTGGTTCACTCTCTAACTTGGTATTTTTCTCTTCTTTCTCTTTCTTTCCTGTGCAGAGTACTTCCCTGGCTACTCTACTACCGCCAACCAGGTCGTCGAGGCCCACCGCGAGGCGCAAAGGCAGGCTGGCGCTGAGATCGCGCCGAACGCTCGCCGGTCGCTTGAGGAACAGCTCCTGGCGATTCAAGCCCGCCTCCAGCCGGCTCACCGCATGCTCCGCCGGCTTCAGCGTGTTGGGGCGCAGGTGCTGGCGCTCTCTGGCCTGGCGAGGTGATTCCCCACACCCCTAGTTGGACTGCCGACTGGCTGGAGGTAGCGGCCGGCCGCTTCGAGGCCTGGAAGGCTTCTGCGGCTCGGTCAGGCGCCAGGCGGGCGCTGGAGTTCGTCAAAGCCTGGTATCCTGAGCTGAGCTTGGACCAGCTGGCCACCTGGCGGCAGGAGGCCGACACGGAGCTGGAGCCGGCGCGGCCGGCTATCATCCAGCGTGCCTCGGCGATCGCCGACTACACCAACACCAGCGCCTTTGCTCCTGAGGTGGATGATAACGGCGTTGCCCAGCCGGAGGAGTGGTTCGGGCTGAACCCAGCAGATGGCGAGGACTCGGCGGAGGAGATCGACTCCAGCGACGAGGGCGAGGAGGAGGAGGAGGGTGAAGACACCGTGCCAGATGGTGGAGCAGCCGGCCAGCCTCAGCTTGACCGTGCCTCCAGCAACAAGGCGCGTGCGAGCGCACCGCATGCAGCCGGCGATGATCAAGCTGAGACTCGCCAGCCGGCCACTCCTCCAGCCGGCGGTGCCGTCTCCATCGACCAGCCCGGCTCCCCTGCTGCGCCCTTAGTCTAATCTGCCGCCTTTACTTTCCTGTTTTATTACTCTTTGAACAATATTTCATTAAGTTTGCACAGTTCCACCCACTGGGGGTGTATTCAAACTATATTGACTGCCGGCCTGTTGAAGGCCTTATGTGTAAATATAATCATGCATGTGTTTGGCTTTCCATTGTTCTTGCTTTTCATCCTTTGGCTGTTTCCTTTGCCACCCTCCCTTGGTTGCCGCCTTCCCAGCCGGACAGCTGCTCTGCAGTCTGTGGCTGGAGAGGTGCTTGGCTGGTTGGGAGGGCAAGTACTCTAGCTTTCTTGGATTGTAGCGAGGTGACTGGGAAGCCGGCCAGCTGGCTGTTTTGACAGCCGGTAGGCATGGTTGGAGGCCGGCTTGTGTTATATAAGTTCGTTAGTCCTTAGCCGTTTTTCGTGTGGGCATCCTTTCCTGCCTTTGGCTTTTGCCAGTCGGACAGTCGGTTCTTCGAGTTGCGACTTACAACAAGAGAGGGCTCGGGTGCTGGCACACTACTTGTCTGACTTCAGGTAGAACTTTTAATATAACTCAAGGCGGCCAGTCCCCGGGCCGACTAGTCGAACCCGGTGCCAGATAGAGAATCAAATGTAATAGTACATTCATGGGTATGGCACTCGTCATTCATAGATAAAGGAGGGCAGTCCCCGAGTGCGCCTCGGGGGTCCATTGTCTTGTACTTAATACAAAAAGGTAGCATGATACATACTGCTTTTAACTGTAAAATCTTCTCAGGAGATTGGCGTTCCATGGTCGTTCCGACTCCTTGCCGGAATCATCCCTCTTGCGTGCTCTCGGCTTCTGTGCGTCGATCAGGTAGTAGGAGTCGTTGCCTAGGGCCTTGCTGATGACGAAAGGGCCTTCCCAAGGCCCGGAGAGCTTGTGCTGGCCGGCTGTTCGCTGGATCAGCCGGAGCACAAGATTGCCCTCTTGGAAGGATCTTGGCTTGACCTTCCGGTTGTGGTAACGGCGCAAACCCTGCTGGTAGATGGCGGACCAGCTGAGTGCTAACAACCGGCCTTCTTCCAGCAGGTCGACGCCGTCTTCTCGCGCTTCCTTGGCCTCCGCCTCCGTGTACATGGTGACCCGAGGTGAGTCGAACTCGATGTCAGTTGGGATGACAGCCTCGGCACCATATACAAGGAAGAAAGGAGTGAAGCCGGTTGACTTGTTCGGGGTAGTACGCAGACTCCAGAGGACAGCCGGCAGCTCATCGAGCCAGCAGCCGGCCGAACGCTCCAGTGGTACGACCAGTCGGGGCTTGATACCGGAGAGGATGAGGCCGGTTGCTCGCTCGACCTGGCCGTTTGACTGCGGGTGGGCAACAGACGCTAAGTCCAGTCGGATGCCCTGTGTCGCGCAGAAACGTGCCAGTGCTCCCTTGGCAAAATTCGTGCCATTGTCGGTGATGATGCTGTGTGGTACACCATACCGAGTAGTGATGTCTGCGATGAATGTCACGGCAGTCGGCCCGTTCAGCTTCTTGATTGGCTTTGCTTCGATCCACTTGGTGAATTTGTCCACGGCGACAAGCAGATGTGTCATGCCGCCGCGGGCTGTCTTGAATGGGCCCACCATGTCTAGCCCCCAAACGGCAAAGGGCCAGGTGAGGGGGATGGTCTTGAGTGCAGAAGCCGGCAGGTGTTGCTTGGAGCTGAAGACTTGGCATCCTTTGCAGCATTTGACTAATTAGTTGGCGTCTTCCAAAGCAGTCGGCCAGAAGAAACCATGGCGGAAAGCTTTGGCGACAAGTGATCTCGAGGCCGCGTGGTGGCCGCATTCACCTTGGTGGATATCCTTGAGGATTGCTATGCCCTTCTCTGGCTCGACACAGCGCTGGAAGACTCCAGTGACGCTACGCTTAACAAGTTCTCTGTTTATTATTGCGCATGCTCCGGCTTGGCGTTGAACTAGTCTTGCCGAGATCTCATCAGTCGGCAGCTCTCTGTTTACTAGGAAGTTGAGGATGGGCTAGGCCCATGATGGAGGTGTGACTTCTTCTATTGTCAGTACGACTACTGTGACCCGGGTGGGTGGGTTGGGTGGTGGAGAGTTGGAGTCGGCCACCGCCTGTTGTGTCGTTGCAGTCCCCGGGCCGATTGCTGCAGTCCCTGGGCCGACTGCTGTAGTCCCTGGGCAGGGTTCTGAAGTCCCCGAGCCGGGTGCGACTACGGCAGTCCCCGGGCCGCTTGTCGAAGTCCCCGAGCCGCCTGCTGGGTTCCCCCAGTCGGATCCGACTGCATCAGGGGCAGGCGGTACAAAGATAGAGTTCGATTCTGGAGACGGCTTGACAGACAGTTTGAGGAGGCGCTGGAGAGAGACACCGGTTGGTATAGCTTGTCAGGTGAAGCCGATCCGTGCCAGGGCATCTGCTTGCTCGTTGTCGGCCCGTGGCACGTGGAGGAACTCGCACCCTTCAAAGTATCCGCTGATTTGCTGGACGAGGAATCGATAGCTCGCCATGTTTGCGTCCTTGGCGTCCCAGTCGCCAGATGACTGCTGGACCACCAAATCCGAGTCGCCATAACACAGGATCCGGCGTATGCCGAGCTCTTTGGCTAGCCGGAGCCCGTGTATGAGCGCCTCGTACTCGGCCACATTGTTGGAGGCGGCAAAATGGATTTGCAATGTGTATTTGAGCTTGTCGCCCTTGGGAGAGGTGAGGACGATGCCGGCTCCCAAGCCGGTGCGCATCTTGGATCCATCGAAGTGCATCCGCCAATGAGTGGAGTCGGGAGCCGGCGGTAGGTACTGGGTCTCGGCCCAGTCGACAAGGAAGTCGGCCAATGCTTGGGACTTGATGGCGGTGCGGGGCTGGTAGAAGATCGTGTAAGGAGCCAGCGCAATGCCCCACTTAGCCACCCGGCCAGATGCATCCCGGCTGCCTATGATCTCGGCAAGCAAGGCAGTGCATACGACCGTGATGGGATGCTCTTGAAAGTAGGGCTTCAGCTTCTTGGCGGCGAAGTACACTCCATAGCACATCTTCTGGTAATGCGGGTAATTTTGCTTCGAGGTGGACAGTACTTCGCTTAAATAATACACCGGCCTCTGGACTAACTGAGCTCGGCCTTCTTCTGGGCGCTGGACCACGATGACTGTACTGACCAATCGGCTAGTCGCAGCAATGTAAAGGAGCATGGGCTCTTTCTCAGTCGGCGCTGCCAGGACAGGTGGTGTGGTTAGCATCTTCTTCAACTCGTGGAAAGCTTGGTCTGCTTGGTCGTTCCACTCGAAGTGGGTGGACTTCTTCATGAGTTGGTACAGGGGGAGAGCCTTCTCCCCTAGCCGGCTGATAAAGCGGTTTAGGGAGGCCAGGCACCCGGTAAACTTCTGAACGTCTCGCAACTTGGTAGGAATCTCCATTCTCTCTATGGCCTTGATCTTCACAGGGTTGCACTCAATGCCGCGTTCGGAGACCAAAAAGCCTAGAAGCTGGCCGGCTGGTACTCCGAACACGGATTTCTCAGGGTTGAGCTTGATCTAGAATCGGCGTAAGTTGGCAAATGTTTCTCTGAGGTCTTCCAGCAGGGTGCCGCGCTTCTCCGTCTTCACCACGATATCGTCTACATAGACGTGGGCATTTCTGCCGAGTTGCTTGAGGAGGCATTTCTGCATGCAACGCTGAAAAGTGGCACCGGCATTTCTCAAGCCGAATGTCATAGTCAGGTAGCAGAAAGCTTTGAATGGTGTGATGAAGGCGGTCTTCAGGCGGTCGGCTGGGTCCAACTTGATCTGGTGGTATCCTGAGTAAGCATCCAAGAAACTCAACAGCTCGCATCCGGCTGTGGAGTCTATCACTTGATCAATCCGTGGTAGGGCAAACGGATCTTTGGGGCAGGCTTTGTTGAGGCTGGTGTAACCTATACACATACGCCATTTGTTGTTCTTCTTCAACACCAAGACCGGGTTGGCAAGCCACTCTGGAAAAAACACCTCCATAATGAAGCCGGCGGCCAAGAGCTGGGCTATCTCTTCTCCTACAATCCTTCTTTTCTCCTCTGACAGTCAGCAGAGAGGCTGCTTGACTGGTTTCACGTCCGCTCGGACATGTAGCTTGTGCTCGGCGAAATCCTTCGGAACACCCGGCATGTCCTTTGGGGACCATGCAAAGATGTCTCGATTCTCACGGAGGAAGTCGACGAGCTCGCCTTCCTATTTACTGTCCAGGTTTGCACCAATGACAGCAAACCTCTCCGGGTTCTCCGGGTCCAGAGGTATCTTCTTTGTCTCCTTGGCCGGCTGGAAGGAGCCCTGAGTATCATACTCCTTGGGGTTGGGGGACAGGGCCGACTGCTTGCCGGCCATGGCCACGACTCGGTCCAGCATCTTCTTCTCTTCAGCAACCACGAGGGACTCGGCCAGTCGGCTGCTGGCTGCAGCGCACTCGATGGACTTCTTGTAGTCTCCGGCTATAGTGATGATCCCCTTTGAACTCGGCATCTTCATCTTGAGGTAGGCGTAGTGGGGCACAGCCATGAACTTGGCCAGGGCTGGTCGGCCAAGCAAGGCGTGGTAAGGGCTTTCTAGATCCACTACTTCAAACCAGATCGCTTCTCGGCGAAAGTGATCCTTGTCTCCGAAGAGAACATCCATCTTGATCTTGCCGATTGGGGAACAGGACAGGCCGGGTACGATGCCATGGAACACAGTCCGGCTTGGCATGAGCTGCTTTGCCTTGAGGTTCAACTTCTCCATGGTGTCGCGGTACAGTATGTTGATGCTGCTTCCACCATCAATCAGCATGCGGGAGAAACGGGCAGCTCGCCTTTCCGTCGCGAGGGTGACGTCCAACACCAATGCGTAGGAGCCGGGAGACGGCATCACCTCTGGGTGGTCGGCCCGGCTCCAGCTGATAGGCCTTTCAGACCAATGCATGAACTCGGGGTTGCTGGAGGCGACCGCGTTGACTTCTTGGTCCTGTCGGCGCCGACTGCGCTTGTCTTCAATCTAGCTCGTGAAGACGACGTAGGCGGCGTGCTCATCTGGGAACTCATCCTGAATGGCTCCGACTGCTGGTCGAACAACCGGCTGTTGAGGGGCTGGAGGCGGCGGGCCGGGAGGCGGAGGCGGCACCAACCCCTCGCCCTTGGAGACGTGAGCCAATGGCACTTCCGGGTTGTGTGGTTGGACGGCTTCGCGCCGCTGTGAAACTTGCAGGGGGCATCGAGGGTTTGCTCGTAGGAGAAGGCCGGCTGCCAAGCCGGCCTGCCGCCCTTCTTCTTGGGAGCGGGCCGCTCTTCGGGCTGTTCGTCTTCGACGGTGGCGACTTGCCGACTGGTGGAAGGCGGCATAGGGGCCTTGCGCTTGTGGTCGTTCTGGTAGGGGCGTCGATTGGAGTCACCAGCCGGCGTCTTGGGAGCCGGAGTGAGCACCTTTCCAGAGGCGTCCACTCGAAGTTCAGTCTTCATCGAGGAGTCGGCCGTGGCGTACTTGTCTGCTATGATCAGCAGCTCGTCGACGGTAGTCGGCTCATCGCAGAGGAGTCGGTGCTTGAGGAGGGTGCCCTCTCGGCACCCGGCGGTGAAGTATTCTATGGCTTGAACCTCGTGCACCCCCTCGCAGGAGTTGCGGAGCTCGGCCCAACGCGCGAGGTAGTCGCGAGTCGATTCGCTGGGCCCATGGATGCATAAGGAGAGCTGGCGGGGCTTGGGAGGCCGCTTGTATGTGCTGGTGAAGTTGCGGACGAAGACTTCCGTGAAGTCTAGCTAGCTGTTGACGCTGTAGGGCTTGAGGCTGTTCAGCCAGGTGCAAGCTGTGCCTTGAAGCATGAGAGGGGCGTACTTCACGGCAACGCGCGTGTTGCCGTTTGCTATGCTGACCGCGGTAGAGTAGTCGATCAGCCAATCTTCCGGCTTCACGGAGCCGTTGTATTTTGGCGTGTCTCTGGGGAGTGAGAACCCTTTGGGGAAGGGCTCGTCGCGGATGCGGGGGCCAAAGCAAGGCGGGCTGACATCATCTTCTTCTTCTAGCGCCAGGGATCGCGCTAGGCGGTCGATCCGGTGGCGGGCATCATTCTCGCCGACTCCTTCACGGTGGCCTAGTCGGCCACCGAGAGTCGGGTACGTGACAGGCGGCAGGGTGGGATATCTCTCCCCACGAGGCGGGGGGGAGGCGCATTGCCTTGTCGTTCCACTGCTCGGGGGCGGCCTTCTACATCGCGCTCAACGGTGATCCGAGTCCAGCTGCGGCTAGCAGCCGGCTCCTTGTCTTTCCTTGCGCGGGCGCCGCTTGCAGTCGGCGTCCGGGATGTCGCGGCGTGTTCTCGGCGTGGGGGAGGACTCTCAGCGCGGGCGCCGGCTTCATGCCGTTCTGCGGCCGTGTCGAGCAGCTGCTGGATGCGTCTAGTCATGTAGGGGAGCTCATCAGCCCCTAGCCCGTTCAGCTCTTCTGCGGCCGCCTGAGCGGCACGCAGGTTCTCGAGTGGCGTGGCGTAGACCGGGCGGTTTGCTCCCAGCATGCTGGCGATGGCCGCGCCGCGCTTCTTGACGAGGCTGGCTCGGCTCGGCCCGCCAGGAGGCGGCGTACCAAAGGCGGCGCGGTCGACTTCGCGCCGGTGAGCCTCAGTGAGGCGTCTCATGGATGCTATCTTCTGGCCCTCCGCGATGAGGGCGAGGCGGCGTGCCTCCAGAGTCTCGGCGTCGGCGTCGGCCGGGATGGGGACGGACAAGTCGTGCATCGCCGCTTGTAGGGTGTCATGGGCGTTCTCGCCCGAGACGGTGCCGTGGCTGATGACCAGCACCTCAGTGACAGCGCTGCTGCCACTATCGGCTCGAGGGAGAGGGTCGTTGATGATTACCACGTCGGTGGGGAAGGCGTCAAGCGATGCCGTGTCAGAGTCGACAAGCATCGGGTCGGTGGAGCCGACCGACTCCAAGTCCACAGCAAGCTCGCTGGAGACGTGAAGCTGGTCGAGGAGGCTGACGAGGCGGCTCTCGGGGTAGTCTGTGCCCGTGTCGGACGCGGGCTCGTCGGAGATGCGAGTCTCGCCAAGAAGGTCGGCGAGGCAGCTCGCCGCGTAGGCGTCGTCGACGCCTTGCAGCGCGTCAGGGCAAGCGCCATCGGGCGTAGCGGGCTGGCTATGCTCGCGGGGGAGGAAAAGGGTTCCCGTCTAGAACAGGTCTCCGGACGACGGTGCACCTGGCCCCACAGTGGGCGCCAAATGTCGGGTGGTAGGTGCGACATATGCCAACGGGTGGCTTATCATTGTGGGAGCCAGTAAGACATCGCTGGTGCCTGGAAACGGGATAAGGCGAAGACATGCACACCTGCGGATCTTACCCAGGTTCGGGGCTCTCCGTGGAGATAACACCCCTAGTCCTGCTCTGCGGGTCTCCGCATGATCACTAGATCAACACAAGTAGCTACAAGTGCTCCTTGAGTTGTTTGGCTAGGGGAAGAAGAAGGGCAAGGCTAGCTCTCCTTTTCTCTCTATGTGGTGTGTAAAACTCTATGAGATCAACCCTTTGCATGGGTGTCCCGAGGGATTTATATAGGCCTACCCCCCAGGGGTACAATGGTAATCTGGCTGGGCGCGGGTCCCAGCCGTCAGTGTCTGTGCTCGCCGGCTTCTCCGCCGGCCGCTGGGGCCCGCCGACGGGTGGGTCCCGCCGGCTGCCGGCCTCTTGGCCGACAGGCCGGCCCCACCGCCTGGGGGCCTTGTCGGCGGCTGGTTACTGTTGCCTCGCCCCTGATGACGAGGGCTTTGTCGAGGTAAGCGTGGCTACAGTGCCGCCGCCTTGCGGGCTCTCACTGTAGCCTCACCTCGTCTTGTCTCCTTAATGATGCACATGTTTCGAGGGAGGGAGGTAGCCAGCTATTGGGAGCCGGCTACGCCCCAGGCCGACTAGGGGAGGCCGGGCCGCCTTCGAGCGTCTCTCTGGTTAAAGGGGCCCGCCGCCCGCGGGCCGTACTGGCGCCTGTCGTGGGTGACGTCGAGGTCAACATGGCTACAGTGCCGCGCCGGACGGGGGATGGCTGACCCATACGGCGCCCTGTGGCCATGCATGTTCCGGGATTCGGGGGTGGTAGGCTGTACTGCGGCCACGCCCCGTCTTATCACCGTTATGTGGGTGCAGTCTTGGTGGGTGCAGTCTTGGCCGGCTTCTGGGAGTCGGCCTTCTTCATGGCCGGCTTCTGGGAGTCGGTCCTCTTGGGGCCGGCTTCCTGGAGTCGGCCATCTCGTAGCTTTCTTCGGGAAGGTTTTTGAGGCCGGGTCGCCTTCTAGTAGTCGGCCCTGGGGATAGCCGGCCAGAGGAAGGCGGCCCCATGTTCTGGATGCTTGAAGGCTCGATTGGCCTGATAATTTTTTGAAGAGCCAGGGGGAGTCGGTTAGGCTACCCGTGGCCATTTACTCCGACAGTGAGGAAATTTACAAACTTAGCCCCTGTTTAAAATTCCCTACATCATAGCAATATTAGTCGGTTGGGGATAGGATGGTAATCACGCATACACTGAATATTTGCCGACGAGAGTTTGTTTTTGGCACCCACCATGTATGAATCAGGGAGGGAGTCGATTTCGGCCGAGGAGACACTGTGTTTTGGCACCCACCGTGTATGAATCCGGGTGAGAGGCGGTTATGTCACGTTTGAGTGAAATTACAAACCTACCCCTATCGAAACCTATAGAAATCGAGCCGATAGGCTTTGCGTGGCAGGGATAGGCAGTAATTTCCATCTCACATATTTTGGTTTTGGGCGGTTACTGCGACTTTCCCCGCTTTGTTCAAATTTTTGCAGAGCAAGAGTGCATGTTTGCCGTGCCAACTCAATCCGAATCCAGTTTGTATTCTATTTTTGTTCGGGCGGGATCCATTTTCGATTGGAATAAATTCTATATACATCATTTTTCTATATATACTTTCAAAAGCACAACAAAGAATTCTGCTCCTTTATATGTATAATATGATTTACAAATACAATGATCTCAAAATCATAAGGTTGAATTCAAAAAATTTAAACCAAATTATGTTCTACTAAAATGTATGGATTAGGAATATCTACATATTAAATAACATAGATGCGCGTGAATTCATATGAGTATGCATGTTTGATAGATCAATTTTGGTTCGAGTATGAATTACATGTATCATCATCTCGAATTCAAATATTTGAATCCCTTTTATGTTGACTCCTTTCACGCCCATCTGTCTCGCATGCATGCTCCTTCATGTAGCTATCACTCTCTTTTCTCCAGCTCACCCGCACAGTCACTTCATGTTTCTCCTATCTTTGCAAACATGGTTTCTCGACGTCTCCCTTGAGAAGTGTCACACTCTCCCTATCATTATACATTACACGGCTTTCATTATCTCTCACGTCTCTACCGTTCTCTGGTATCACTAGGTACCTAAGCTTTCTTTTTCACCGCCACACACACAGTCTCACTCGTCTTTCACTTTGTCTTTCTCTCTATGGGGTTCTCTCACACACCCTATATGTCTCTAGATATGACTCATACCACTAAAATTACTCTCTCCTGCAGACAGAACATTTGTTGCGGTCTCCTTTCCGTCTCCATCCCAGTTATAAAACTGAATTATTCATGTGTTTACCGATCAGACAAACTCCCCCCCATCTCTCTCTCTATCTCACACACAACTCCTGCTTCCACTCCCCTTCCCGACTACCATCTCTCTCACACACACAAAACTCTCGCTTTCGCACCCCCGACTCGTATTTCTCTCACAAACATTTATCGACTAGCCTCTAGATAGGTTTATACACCCGCACGCTGGTGCTTCCACTATCGCATACATGTCTCTCTCGCGCTCCTTGTATCTATGTAGATTTTTCTTCCCTTCTTGAGACACGCCCTATCGATCGTGCACACACACACTATTGCCACATTTTAAGCTGATACCTCTCGCACACACACTCTTTGTGTCTTTGTCACACATGCACTCCGTCCTCCTCCTCTCTCCCTCTCTCTCACACACACATGTTTTTTTTGCAACAACTAGCAAGATGCCCATGCGTTGCACGGAACATCAAGATGTATTTGTATGAGTAGTTTATCTTGTGGGAGAAAAGGATGAATGAGGGAAGGCCTTATTTGCAAATGTGGAGAGGGGTGTGGGTATCTTTTGCAAAATTGCCATAGTTTCCTTCCTATCCGCCAGATATAAATCGGACGGCCTATATTGTAGGATAGCAGGCACACCATCATCCCAACTCTGTTTTTTATCTCTACTCTTATAAAAAGCATAGTTGGTGATGATGGTGTGCCTGCCATCCTGCAATATAGGCCGTCCGATCTATATCTAACGGATAGGAAGGAAACTATGGCAATTTACCCTAACTCATCTCCACATTTGCAGATAAGGCCTTCCCTCGTTCATCCTTTTCTCCCACAAGATCTTGATGTTCCATGCAACGCACGGGCATCTTGCTAGTAAGAGTAGAAATTAGACATATACCACTTCTCGAATCTTGAAACCAACAACATTCCTCCCTTATCTCATCAAAACCGCCAAGGAATATATTTTGAGTGAAACATGACATATTTTTAGTGATATACGTATTTCAAAACTAGACTCTTTTTTCTATCAAATCGGTGAATATGTATTAATCAACTTTGATCGTGTGGCAACGCATCGTTCCACAGTGTAGTATCTATAGATTTTTTAAGAAGTCAAACTTTGCAAACTTTGACCAAGTTTGTAGAAAAAAATATTTATATCTACAATAGAAAAAATATATAATGCGAAACTACATAATATGATGAATCTAGAGATACATGTTTCACACTCTAGATGTAAATATTTTTATCCACAAACTTGGTCAAAGTTTGTGAGGTTTGACTTTTCAAAAAATCTATAGGCACTACATTATGGAACGGAGGGAGTAGTTATTACCATTGTATAATTTTTTGGACACCAGACAAACGGTGGAGTACATATACGAAGAAAAGAGGCGCACGCACGCAGTCGGTCTCTCGCTGTCTCGCACACATGAGAGTTACGTAAAAGCACTGTTAACAAATAAACCCTAAAACCCTAGGTGCACGATTGCTGCATGCGCGGGTACCGGCTACGTGGTGGAGCGCACCTTTGTAGGAATAGTCAGCTCGCGTGATAATTTGATCCGTAGGAGTTGATGGCCGGGACCACAGGTGAACGACTTGGAGGCGGTGGCTCGCCAGTTGCCACAGATCGAGTAGCCATGTTTAAAATATCAGTTTTTAGCGGGGTAAGAGTTCCGATATTCAATGGCGCATTATAAGTACTAAGTAGTTTTTAGAACGATTGGTATGGAGCGAAAATGGAATTCATAACTACTACCTCGGCGTATGGTTGTATGGGTTTATGTTGCGAGATGTTGAACCTGGTAGTTCTAGGGCAAATAATATGGTTTAGATGTTGGTTTTCAGTAATGAAAATCAGAAGGGGGAAACCCTTGTTTGATAAAAAAACTACTACCCCTGTTCCAGTTTACTAGTCCCCATCGTAGTTTGGGTCAAAGTTTGTCCATGAATTTTACTTGTAAAATGTGAATGGAAAACGAAATTTTGTTATACCCAAACAAAAAAGGACTGGAGGGAGTGATTGCTCTGACACGGACGTGACTTCTCATAGCGCAGGCATTGAACTGGCGCGCCGGCCAAGAGGGCCCCACTCGCTGCAGGCCCGGCTGAACACGCCTCCTCGCCGCATGCAACCGGCTTCAGACTGCCCCGCCTGCCTCCATTGAATCCGCGCGTGTGCTGGCAACACGTCCCTCCGTGAGCCGGCCGGCATTTTAGAACACAAAAAATGACCAAAATATAATTAATTACGCATGGTCTTGACTTGTTGTGCTCGCAGTGGTAGCATGAACTAGAGGTTTTTCTTTATTTATAACTCTCCTCACATTTTTTTGGCTTTGAAATGAATCATGGTTGTGGACATTATCTATGAATGTGCAGATATCTGTGAACATGAGTTTGATGTGGAAGTTGAACTTGGAATGTCGGGCTTGCGCGTGAACTATACCATGTCCAATGCTTCATCTGTTATTGTTTGGAAAGTAATTGCTGTTATTACATGACCCGAAAAAAATATTATTTTGTGCCACATCAGTTGCACAGACATCACAATAGGCATGCTGACTGGATAAACATTTGAACCTAGCTATTATGAAGGAAATTTTGTATTGACAACAGTTTTAGATAGCAGCAGACGCCTAGCCTGCTCTTCCTCTGCTAGCTTATTTCTGGCTTCTTCCATCTCTTCTTTGGCGGTGAAGAGAGCATCTGATTGCTCTGTTCGCGTCTTCAGAAACTCAGCTACATTCTCAAGGGCTGCTGCATGCTTTCTTTTAGCCTTTACTAGAGCCACGAGGACACGAACAGCTGACGAATCCACCTGGCTTGTGTGTAATCCAGCATCATCTGGGAATTTGCACCTTGTGTCTAATCCAGCATCATTAGGGACCTGGCACCTTGTGTGTAATCCAGCCTCATTTTGGAAACATGATCTTGAGGCTGACCATACTTCCCTCCTCGCAGAAACTGCATCCTAACATGAAGTTACTTCTTTTTTTAGATCAATACTCAGAGCAACCCAGATCCATTTAGTAGAAGCCAGATAAACAGGACTCGCAGAAGTGAATTCAAAAGGAAAAATATATAAAAACAGACTACAAGGTGAGAACACCCACTTCCTACATCAAGCTAAAAACGAAAGCATTAGGACGATTAAGACTCTTCTTATTACACATCGAAGAACACGAGGCTAAGAGAAACATAAACTACAACATATACACATCGAAGAACACGAGGCTAAACGAAAGTAATTGAAAGGGTGTTACTTACCAAAGCTCGTTTTACAGGTTCGGTGCAGCTCCTCTTTAACTTGCCACGCTCCTTGAAGATGTCCCCAATATCCCATGTTTGGTCTTCATTGCTCCTCTGCATGTTCGCACTCGTGGTTTTAAAATCTCAACATGGCAAGAAAAATATACTACTAGTAATACTCACGCATCTTGTGGGCATGTTAGAGCATCTCCAACAGAAACGCAACGCGTGGCGCTTTAAAAAAAGCGTTTACAGTGCTGAGATCGAGAAGTAGAGATAGAGAGTAGAGACTAGAGAGTAGAGGATAGTTCTCAGCATAGATATAGCATAGATAGATAAAAAATAGATAGTTCAACTACTCCTCATCATCCGACTCCTCCTCGGTGATGTCCTCCTCCGACGTCTCAATGTAGGCGTGAAGATACCGATCGTCGTCGGATTCCCAGGGCGACGCTGCTACTAGCCTCATGTTGAATTGAGCGTCCGCTTGTCCTCGCGATAGGCGGCTCGCTCCGCCCTCCTCTTCTCCCTCTCTGCCCTCCTTTGCGCGTAGAACTCGCGCTCGTTGATGATGTCCTGCGGGAAGCGTTGGCGCCACAGCGCCATAGCTTCCTCGTCCATCTCGGCGATGCCGAGACGGTGCTCCCGCCTCCGATTGTCGTGACGATCCTCGTCGGTGATAAGCCGCGGCAGAGGCACGAGCTCCTGCGCCCGCTCCCGCGTCGACACGTTGGGGAAGTTCAATGTTCTATGAGGCCACCGGAGGCGCCACGCCGCTGCGTCGTACGCACCAGCGGCCTCGTTGGCAGTGTCGAAATTGCCGAGGCCGAGGCGCATCCCGCGGAACCGGATCTCGGCGGAGAAGCCGCCGGAGGGGCGTGCGCGGACGCCGCGGTATCCCCAAGTTTCCCGGCGAAGCGGCGGCATGGTGGCGCGGCGGTGATAAGGCGAGAAAGAGCGGGGAGAGAACGGTGGCAAGGCACAGAGCGGGGAGAGAGCGGTGGCAAGGCACAGAGCGGGGAGAGAGCAGTGGCAAGGCACAGAGCAGTGGGAGGGCGTTGGATTTTATAAAGCGCGCCGGACGCCGCGCGCCAAAACTAGCACGCGCCCGGCCGATTTTTCCCGCGCGTGCGTGATCCTTTCCCGACGTCCCTGCTATCTCTACTCTCTTCTCTACTGTTATATTTATTTTATATTTAATATTTATCTTTACTTCTCTACTATCTACACTTTTTTTTCTTTTAAAAAACAGAGTTGGTGATGATGGTGTGCCTGCCATCCTGCAATATAGGCCGTCCGATTTATATCTGATGGATAGGAAGGAAACTATGGCAATTTTGCAGAAAGATACCCACACCCCTCTCCAGATTTGCAAATAAGGCCTTCCCTCGTTCATCCATTTCTCCCACAAGATAAACTACTCATACAAATGCATCTTGATGCATGTAAAGCATGGACATCTTGCTAGTTCTAAAAAACTTTTCATCATTTGCCACACTACTGGTTGCTGATGAAGAACCTACCCAAGCACAGCGCGATACAGGAGCGACGCACAATTACAAGCTGATATTCTGTTGGACAATGGAGGCTATAACCAATTACTTTTACGGGAACAATAGCAACCAGGAAATTTGAAGGGTAGGTATGAATAAAATTGGAATTGCACATGTACTGCTAAGTGATTCAATACACACATTACCAATCGAGGAGGAGAACGATGGTCACGACGGCCTCTGTGCATCATGGTCGGCAACGGGAGTCAGTTCATTGTCCACGACGGTGGTGCTTCTGCGCTTGGCGTCGGCTTCCGGGAAGCAGATTCGAGACCGTGGAAGACGGTGCCGGGGAAGAGGCTCCGTGTACGATGACTACGGTGGACCGGCTCCAGTGCGGCGTACGAGGTCGTCAATGAGGCAGATGCACTACGGTGGACGAGTGCGCCGATGTAGAAGGGGAGGAGCACGAAGGCTGCGGTGCCGTGGAGAAGTCTATTTTGCGGTGGGTATAGAAAATGGGGAGTATTCAGGTGTACTACTCTGGGTGCCGGGGTGGGGTTGGCTGGGTAGGGTGAACCTGAAGTTACGAAAACACCCCTACCAAGCGTCATCCGTAGGCCTGTTCCGAAGGCTATGATGGTAACTTCGCACTGCTCGACTCAGGGTCGCGGGAGATTTTCCCGCCGACCTCAAAATTTTGTGACAGTGAACTCCCCGTGTGGCGTGATGGGTGATTGGGCTAAGCAACTAGCGAGTAGTACTAGTAACTACTAGTACTCCCTCCATTTTTATTAACTTTGCATATTAGGTTTGACCGAAGTCAAACTTCCTAAAGTTTGACCAAGTTTATAAAAAATATAAACATTTACCATAACAAATATGTATGATGTGAAAGTACATTCAATAATGAATCTAATGGTATTTATTTGCTAATGTATTGTATATGTTAATATTTTTTGTTATAAACTTTCTGAGAGTTTACAAAACTTGACTTTGACCAATGCTAATACGCGGACTTAAATAAAAATGGAGGGAGTACACATTTGTTTTCTTAGTTTGTACTGAATTAATCATTTGTTGCAATTGTGAAATAAATATATTAGGCTATTGACTTCGAATGTAATGGTCTATACAATTCAATAGTTACAATCATTGTTTAATTCCAAGATGTATACGAGGTCTATAGTACTTCACAATATGCTCAAACTCACATAATCCCAGTCAAATGAGAATCTAAATGCATTTCATAGTTATTACTTTGTAGGATGCAACAAAACCAACCTTAACTCTACATCATCCATTATAAAAGCAACATTTTGAACACATCCCAATGTGTGAATGAAACGTGTAGAGAGAGCTTGCGAAGATGGAGTAGATAGGGCGGGAAAGATTGTATGTATGTGGACGAGAGAGTAGAGACAAACCTAACGAGACAGAGAGAGAGAGAGATAGAGAGAGAAAGAGAGAGGAAGAAGTTAGGTCTGTAAGAAAGATGGAGACATGTAATATACGTGAGATGCGTGTGCATCGGGATTCTGTACATGTGGAAGGAGAAGAGACAACAGGTTTGATGAGAGAGCTGGAAAAACATGGACGAGAGGGGAAGGATCTCGTGGGTTGAGGGATTGATAATTTTGTGCGGGGGAGAGAGGGATTGGTAATTTTGTGCGGGGGAGAGGGGGGGCGAGGAGTCAGTCAGCCGTTGTCACATCATCCTGCTTCCAAATGGCCCCGCATTCTCTAGTGCAGTGTGGTCGCCGTCTTCGATCTCCTCGATGCCCTCTTTGAAGATTGAGGTGTTGTGCATGCTGGGGTGCAGAGAAGCACAAGCGAGAGTGGTCGCCATATAACCTTGGATGGGGATGAATTGTGTCCTCGGGGGAGGGGGTGTGTGTGCGGTGTGTGTGTGTGTGTGTCAGATATTGAGAGAAATCAAACCTATGGAGAGAAATGTGTGTGTATGTGACGGAAAGCTACATGCTAAATAGGGTTTTCACAAAGAGATTGTGTGTGCGAGATAGAGAGCGATGTGCGGGCCTTGAGGTGGGCAGGGGCCGGGTGAGGGTGTCAAAATGTGTGCATTGATGCATGTGTTACATGCGAACGTGCGAGGGACGGACGAATCGAGAGAGATGGTTGTTGTGTTACAGATGTTCCTCTCTCTCTCTCTCTGTCACACACACACACACACAAGTAAAATAGAAGACCGTTCTCTCATGTATACACAACGTATCGGCATCTGTCTATGTCTCACTCATGCACGATCATTTGCACCTTCACACCTCTCTATGTCTCTATCACACGCACACCGTCTCCACATTGCCCTTCCGCCACAACACACATATGGATACATACACACGTTCTCTCTCAGTCACACACACAAAATCAGTATTAAAAAAAACTAGGGCGCACCTAAAACGTCCAAATCCAAATAAACACGAACTGGAGCTAAATTCAAATATATGGAAATATTGTAGCGTCAAGACTTTTCCAGGAAAAAAAAGTTGAGTAATATTCGGGGATTGTTTTCACACACACAAAAAGGTTCGGTGGATGTCCTTCGAGCGCGACACGGTGACGCACCGTTCGATCGACCGCGCGGCCGCGGTTCACGTGCTTGCACAGGATTCCGTATCGTGGTTGTGGTAACTAATATAAGCGCTGCCTCAGTCTAATGTTTACCTGTACTAGTACGGTTTTCTTTTAAGTTTGACCAACCCTGTATAAAACTAAACTAAGCTCCCATACGCGCACTCATCAATATGCCGCCGCCGCCGTTGCGCATGCCGGCGCCCGCCTACTCCAGCTAACAATTTCTCGCCCATCACCGCCGTGTCGCCGCCATCCCTGTGCCATGAAGCCGAAGGCTCGCCCGCTCACGTCGTCTGCAGTCCCTCCTCACGATGCTGCCGCGCTGCCAAGCACATGAGCAGCTGGTGGAGCCATGTCTATGCACACAGCGTACGAAGAGGAGGACGAGCGCGTGCTCCAGCACACCGGCGAGGAGGAACTAGCGTGTCATTGTCGTCTTCGCCCGCGCGGAGGAGGCGCGCATGGTGGCTGTCACGATGGAAGCCGGTCGTGCCTGCGCCGAGCCCGCAAACCGGGTGCAGACGCGGAATCTACCTTCGAGACCTTGAATGCCACGTGGATCCTGCAATCCGAAGGAGCAATTTGGGTCAGTCGACTCTTGTGAGCCGTTGGATGCAACATGGATGGCTAGAAGGGCTTCTTCAACCTTCAAAATTGATGCACTGTTCATCTTCTTAGCCCGCCACACGCCTAACCGCCTGCCGCCGCCGCCCTCCCCTGAACCGCCTGCCACCGCTATGCGCCCCCACCCCCGCCATCCGTTTCCCCGGGCACAATCCATTTTTTCCGGCGAACTGCATTCCACACCCAACACTCATAAGATAGATCATGGGCACCCTGCCACCCTAATATAGATACTGGGGTAGCTTCTCTGCCGTCTTCTTCCTTCGCTTCGTCGAACTTCTTTCACAAATCGACTGACCCAAATTATACTACTAGTACGAACGTATTAAGTACAGTAGGAACATGAAGATACGAGCAGTAGTACCAACTGCAAGAAGAACAGTAGTAAGACATAGTAATAATACCACTGTACGTACTAAAGAGTTCAAATAATGAGAAAGAACATAAAGTTCAAATAACGAGAAAGAACATAAACATAGTTATGCTGGGGGCTCAACACAACACACCCCTGAAATAAAACTAAGCAACTAGTCCGCTTGACACTGCAGTAGAACCAGCTTGAGCGACGGCACTGCCACCTTACTCGGAGTCCGAGTCCGAGTCCACGTCCTCGACTTCGTCCTCGTCCCTCTTCCTCTTCCTCTTCACCGACGCTTCTTTGCTTGAACTGGACACTGGGCTCTGCTTCTTCATCCAACCCTTGTAGATATTTAAACAAAGGTAGGCATCCATTGTTGCGTACAGGATGTGATTTTCATCTAATGTCTTCGACTCCCATGCATGATGAAACTCGTGGTGAGGTTTCTTTAGTTTAGCGTACGAAGGATTAATCATGGCTGCTGCCAGGGTCAGCATTGAAGGCTGAGAGGAGGACACCAGGCTTGCCTTCTGGAGATCGAAGGGCTGGCCTACAACGAGGCCTATCCGACCCAGGACATCCCTATCATTCCTAAAGTCTACAGTAACGAATTTCACTCTTTTGTCCTTGAGGAAATTCTTAAAATCCTGGCACTTGTCGGCGTTCTGGGAATGGGGGTCCCCAGAATTGCCTGCATGCGGCCCATGGCGTGGCTAAGTCAGCGGGCCGTACGGCCCATCTTCATCAACAAGGCATCCAAGACCCTCGTGAGGCGGACGACGCAAGACCTCCTCAGGAGTGGCCTAGCCAGGCAGGCTCACAAGGAGCAGAGATATCAAGGCGGGGCAAACCTCACGAGGCTCTCGTGACGTGAGCCATGACGATTGGCGCCAGGCTTGCGCCAGTGGGCGCAGCGTCCTTGTTTCCTCTTCGGTGCTAAGGAGGCGAGCGCAGGCGAGGAGTACTGAGGCATCAGGCAAAGGTTGCCATATCGGTGCAACGAGACCAAGACCAGAAGGACGGCAGGACGGAGGTCATCGTGTGTGGAACCCCGGCTCAGAGAAACCGGAACGCCCCATATTCCAGCCCAGAGATCGAGGAGAAGTCTCTGGAATACGGCACCGCTTGACATAGAACAAATTAGCTCTTATTACAAGAATAATAATTACACGGGTCTGATGTTACAATGATCACATCAGCATGGCGACACTACGCCTGTGATACTACACTTTCTCTATGCTAGCAGCGGAACAACTCGTAGCAGCGGAACAACAACAAAGGTGGTGAACTCCACTCTCCAGGGACTCTCGCTGGGGCACGGTCCAGCTCGCACGAACAAACACCTCAACAAACAATCAAGCAATCACGTCATCACCTGCAATCTGGCATGACACGCCAGGTCAGTACATTGAATGTACTTGCAAGCTCACAACAACCAAAAGCATCAAGGCAAAACAACAACATAGCATTAAACAGGTTAATTAAATTAACATCGACCATGATACGACATCAACTACTAAGCATGATATGAAACTACTACAATACTGATAAATCACCATCTCAGATCTCCATAACCATATCTCTCTTGGCTAACCGGCCAAGCAATATCCCATCTCGATCACCTCGTGATCAAAACCAAACGGTGATCTTTCCGGCGATCACAACCATGACCAACACTTGGTCTCAACATCATCATCAACATCCTGCCAATCTGTACTGCTCAAAATATCCACATATAAATCACCTATAAGTTATTCCGTCATGTGAGTGTTGATCGAATGGTGTGACCTAGTACAAACCCATGACCGAGGACGCGGCTATCGATAGTTTAAACAAACACACTCTGCAGAGGTAGCGCACTTTACCCACACCACGTAACCCATGGCCTCGCACTCCCATTCGGGTGGACCAACGGCGTTCCGACAAAACCGATCTACTGCCATGACACTCTCCCGGCCACTCCGACTCATTCCCCACTGGGCTAGTCCTGGGTGGCCCCGTGTCTACCAAAGACACAACGACCACCGTCGTGGCCAAAACAATAAACGGTCCCACATAGGGACAACCCGGGTACAACAACAACAACGGGCACACAAGGTTATGTCTGCTTACCGGGCCAGGGTACCGCACGCCCATAACCTTCCCTAGTTGGAGGCACCGGCGAGAGGCACAACAATAGACCGCATTAGGGCCTTCCCATAAAGGCAAATGTGGTTGCACCGAAGAAAGCCCGGTTCGGTGGCACCTGACCAACTTAATGATGGAATTTATCCCCAAAAATATAACTGTGATAACTGATACTCCGATATCAACTATCAAACTATAATCCAAGTCATAGCAATATCAAACAAATAATCCAAGCATAATATCATCATCTCCAAATACTCCAAGGGTAGCACAACACTACTGTCATGATGAATCCGAAAACAATAATCCTACTACTCCAATAACAAGAATAAAGCTATTCGGCTAAGATCCAAATGTAAACATCATCTCCGAAAATAATACTCCAAGCAACAGAACATCAACTAGCAACATGAAAATAATCATACTAACCACTAATAATCCAAAGACAGCATGATATCCAAAGCAAATACTCCAAGATATCATATCCAAAACCACCATGAAACTAATCATAAAAGCCACTAATAACCCAAAGACAACATGATATCCAATGTAATACTTCAAAATAATACCAGATACCATCATGAAAAATAATCATAATAGCCACTAAGAATCCAAAGGCACATGTCATCCACATAATCATCAAAATATTAATCCGAGAACTCCAAGCAAATATCATGGCAATAACAAGATCAAAATAATACTTCGATAAATGCCATGAACAAATCACAAGTAGCTAACACAATATTTTAAACAAGTTCAATAAAGAAAACATGTCACTGCATTGCAATCATGCAAATGGAGGGTGTGGCTTGCCTGGGGTGGAAGAAATCACCGGGAGAAAGTGCAAGAAACTCGCGGAAAGGATCGCCGGAAAACGTACTCTCTCGGAGGGGGCTGAATAAGGGCAGGGGCAAAATGGTCATTTTCAGAATGTCAAAACATGGTGAAAATGGTTCCATCAGAACGGGCTCGATGAAACGAAGACGTGGGCTTTGGATTCACCTCATTTGGAGTTGTGAGTAAAAAGATATGAAGTGTTTTCTGCCAGGGACCTATCTGTAATGAAAATCATCACAAACAGGCCCTTAGCCGGAAAAACTGAAAGCGCACTGCAGGAAATACGTCTTCTCTCCTTTGGAAAACGTATTCCTCGCTGTATAGAGAGAAAATACGTCTTTAGTAAAGGAAAGCGTACTTTGGCTGAAGTAGAAGCAGAATACGCTTTCAGAAGAAGAAAATAGATTGCCTGGGAATTCGTCTCCACTTAACTGACGTGAAGGGGCGGGGTCAACGGCTGAGGGGCTGACGCGCGGGGCCCATGGCGAGCTGGAGGGGAGGGGGGGTCAGTGCCTTCGTCTCCTTCCTCTCGCCCGCGCATTGCCGCGGCAGAGGAGGATCCCGACGGGGCTCGTCGGCGATTCTGGCCGCCTCCCGCGACGCTCGGCACACCAACATGCTCGGGGGACCGAGCCGCATCGCCTGGTCGGCCTCCCGGTTGCTGAAGATGACAGGAACGGGAGCAGCCTCGACCGCAGCGGACGGGCACGGCTCCCTGGTGCGCCGGAGGGTGAGGGAAACGGCAGGGGAGGGTCGCCGGATGTAGATAGGGGCTCTAGTGGTGTAAGAAGGCAAGTAGGGGGACGACTCTGAGCGAATTTAGCCGGGACAGAGCGGCGGCCGTGGCGATGACGGGAAGGAATGAGAGCTCCTCGAGCTCGTTTGGGTGGTCAGGGAGGCTTAGAGAGGAGGGGTGAGGCCGTGGGTGAGCTCGGAGGGCTCGGGGGAGGGCTTAAATAGGCGCGGTGTGAGGTGTCCAAGCTGTCGTCGCCGCGGACGCGTGTCCGGCACCGTGGACGCGTGTGCACGCGCATGAGCTCAGGGTTAGGCGACGAGGAGGAGCAGTGGAGGCTCTCACGGGGCAGAGGAGGCCAAGGGGGCGCAGGGAGGAAGAAGACGGCGACGAACCGAGCCAAAACGCCACTGTGCTCTCGTGGGCGTTCGGCGGCGAGCGTCGGTGAGCGTCGGTGAGGGGTTTTATTGAGAGAGAAAGAGGTCCAGGAGGACGGAGACGATGCGGTAGATCTATTAGACATGCTCGTGCTCGCTGAGACGCCGAGCAGAGGAGGGGCCCGAGCAAGAAGCCATCCAGCTCGCGTCCATGGCATGCCAGAGAGGCGGTGACCGCGTGAGCTGGAGAGGAGAAGGTGCCAACGACTGGAAAACGTTGTCTAGGGCGTAGTCCATCCAGGGGAGGTTTCAACTACGGTTGTAGCTTGGTTAAAAGTGCTAGGGTTAACTGGTAAACAACCTCTGAAATAACTTGGCCACACATGTCCTTGATTCTTCGTATGACCATGACTGTGGCTAGTGCAATATTGTTGGCATTATTTCTTCTGCTTATTTTCTGACCTGTGTTCGCACATATATGACATATACTCGGGGTTTGTAGCTCTACGGAGCTCATTGCTGAGGCCAATCATACAAGAAGGTGACAAGAGTTCATGAGATTCTGACCTGTGTTCGCACATATATGACATATACTCGGGGTTTGTAGCTCTACGGAGCTCATTGCTGAGGCCAATCATACAAGAAGGTGACAAGAGTTCATGAGATCCCCTTGTAGGTGCGAAATATTGGCCTTGGTGGCCATTGTCAAGACTGTTACTTCTGCGATGTCATGTTCAGATCTTGTCGATCCTTGCATTACATAAGGTGTGTATCTCTGCTTATCTTCATTTGCATGACTTATGAGGTTGTTGGGTCCGTACCTTTCTTAGGTATATCTGCTGGATCAGTGCTATATCCCGTATAAGTGACCGATCTGACCCGGGATACATGTGTACCGTATGTATAATAATCATATGCAACTGAATACCATATTATTGCGGGAGGCATATGTTTTGACTGAATTGTTCCTCTAACAAAATTATTGCAAATCTGATCCTTGAGATGTACTGCCATATACTGCCAACTCATCATATAATATCTGAGAACGGTGCATAGTGTGGTACTGACGCGTACTGGGTGGCTTACGAGGGAAGCCATCCAAGTAGCTTGCTGAGGAAGACTCTTAGATTCTGCTCGAGGCTTTTGTTTGGGTAGCGTGCAGAAGAAATCTCGATAGCTTACACACGAAGCTTGGTCGGATTATTGTGCTGGAGAAACTTGAGTTCCGTACTTGAGAAGCTTCTCCTCGGGTTTGCTTGTTGAGAAAAATTCATTTCCATCTTGTTAGAAGCTTTTACCGAGGTATCTTGTTGAGAAAGACCGGGTACCGTGGGCCGGAAATTGTTCACATATCATGCTGAGGAAAAATTTGAGGAGCCTTGCCTCATAAATTTCTTCCGATAGTGTGTGGAATAATGCTGGGTTTCTTATGTCCAAAACTTCATACTGATATGCAGACTGAAATCCATGCACACTTCCATAATATTTTGCGGCTGATCATTTGCATGAGAAAATTTGCTTGACTGTCTTCCTTGAGCATATCACATCCCGACTTTCTCTTGGAGTATAACATATTTCAAGTACCATTTATAGCTGAGCCAAAACTTTGCCTATGATCCATACCTTTGACTGAAAAATATACCGTTGGTCTTGCATCTGACTTGTCTTACTGCTGGCTGGATCGTTACTGCTGTAGAATTGATGCGCATAATCAATCCAAGACACAATTGGCATTCTGAGCAGATATTCCTTATATCATGTGGTTGACTGAGAAGGCCATAATGTTTAGCTGAGCTTCTTGCAAATATTTGAAATACTTATTCCTCCTTCGAGTCCGGTATCAGTTGATGAGCAACTCTTTATAGGGGGGAAATAATGTAACACCGGGGCCCAAAAAGAAAGAGGCAAAAGAAAACTCAACTAAACAAAAACACACAACGACAATCAATTCACACACAATCAATATCACATATTACTGCTAGTCACACAATATGCATGCCTACTTAAGCACACAAATCTCGCGGGATCTCCGGTTCTACGATCTAGCATGTTGTGACGATGTGCACGAGGGCGAATAAATGTGTGGAAAAATTGGTGTAAACAGCGCTACGCCAAGTGCTAGCTTAGCCAGGTAGCAACCTGGACTAGCTTGGAGGCGAGGACGCATTCGGTAATCATGTAGTGGGACACGAAGGTCGCAACCACATTATTATCAAGCGGACGGAAAAAGATCCGTACTCGTCCAAGAAATAGGATAGCGGGGAAAAATTGAGGCTGCTGACACTGCCCTTTCTTGATAACTACGATCATTAAGGGTTGCCAAAATGACAAGAAAAAGGACGATCCGTGATAGAAGCATGTCTACCACCGAAACAAAAGGTGGGGCTGAAGGAAATAATTCGGCGCGATACTTGAGCACCACTTTTGCAAACAGTGTCAGGATCACTTGGCATCACTGTGCTGGGACAGAAATGACGCCAAACCCCGAAGAATGAGCAAGAAAAGAAACTGCAGAAATGCAAAGGCTAAGCTGTAGTGGATCCGAACCGATGCCATCTACACTCACCAGATTAAACTGTTAGTAAGAAGCCATCCAGCTCGCGTCCATGGCATGCCAGAGAGGCGGTGACCGCGTGAGCTGGAGAGGAGAAGGTGCCAACGACTGGAAAACGTTGTCTAGGACGTAGTCCATCCAGGGGAGGTTTCAACTATGGTGGTAGCTTGGTTAAAAGTGCTAGGGTTAACTGGTAAACAACCTCTGAAGTTTACTGCAGTAAACTTGGGTGCGCACTGGTGATCAACAGGATAGGGATTGGGCCAAATGGATTTGTCTGTGAGGTTTATGGTAAGAAGGACTTTCATCCTGGTAACTTTGAGAAGGTTTGGACCAAGATAAATCATAGTTGCTTTGCAACTGACCAAAATGGTCCAGAAACTTGATCAGGAAGGTGCACTCACATGGAGTGTCAAATTGAGCTCAAATTGGGCAAGGTAGAGTCATATGATCCTATGAAGATGCTCAAAAAGTCTCATACCAATTGGCCAAGCCAACCTGGTACTTGCTTCACAAACATCTCCTCTGGACAGAAACTTGCAAAAATTCTAGAGGAATAATGGCTTGATGAACCATGCCCAAAATGAGTGGAGGTAGGTTATATGGATAATAGAAGGCCTAGAAAAATTGGCAGCCATAATGGAGCAAGATAAAATATACTTGCTTCACAAACTGAAATTTTGGGCAGAATCAAAGAATTGAAGATGAGCTCACATGGAGGCATGACATGAGCTCTACTTTGGTGGAGGGCTATGATATGATGATATGAGGGATCATGAAAAATGGAAACTCATTTGGATATGCCTAGCTTGCACCTCCTTCACAAAGCTTCTTTCTGGACAGAAACTTTGGAAAATCATAATTAAATAATTATTAGGCAAATGAGGTTGCATTTTGGCATGTGGCAATGATATGGACAGGAAAAGGTGTCCAAGGAGTTTGAGGTCAATTGGGAAAAGGAAAATAGCACTTGCTTCACAATGTGCCATTTAGGGCAGAATAGGAAATGAATTATTTGAGCAAGATGATAAACATGACAAATGAAATATTTTGCCATATTTGAGAAAGATATGACCCAAACAATTTATGAGAATTATTTGGGAATTTTAGGAGTGATGGAATTAAAGGTTGCTTCACAACCTAGGGCAGACAGGGTTATTCCTTTAATATAAAAAAGGAATATTCCCTAGAAAAAGATTTTAGGGTTTGGTCAAGCAGTGAAGTGACATGATCTTGGCAGGGTTTTGAAAATGATGATCCACTTGGGAAGGAAAAAGAGGATGATTTCCCAGGTGACAAGGCCACAGAACCACTCCAAAAAGAAAAACAGAGCAAAAACCAATAAATCAAAAAGAAAAAGAAAATGGCCAAAATCCAGGCTGTTACAACTCTTACCCCGTTAAAGAAATCTCGTCCTCGAGATTTAGTTGCTCTGGGAACAAGTATGACTTGAGGATACCGTTTCCAACTTGGGCATCCTTTTTCCTTTATTTATTGTTCCCTCAAGAATTTCAGATGATCAACTTACCTTGCTCTGGGGTGGCTTGCTTCACCTTTCCCCAAATTTTGATGGGTCTTTGCTCATATACCAAATCCTTTTGCTAATGTTGATTCTTTCATATCGGCGGTGATATCCAACGGATCTGAGCATAAATTTCCTTTTGTCATGAAAACCTTTTCATTTCTGTCATGGGGTTGCTGCAAGCCTTCTGGGTTCAATAAATGCTTAGAATTAATCATGGCCATCTTCTGACGGGATCTGACGGCTCATAGGTGCACTGATTTATCTTGATTTATTTCCTTTGGCTCGAGCATGTGGCATACACCAGAGATTTGACTGCCTTCTGTCGTGAGCAATATAATGGTGTATGGAGTTATAGTTATGTCATACCTCAAACATTTACATCTTGAGACTTTGCCCGACAGGGGCTGACGGACAAATGCTTTTCCTGACAGACTGACCGGGTACTTGATTCCGTATACCGTGTCTGAGCTGATTGTTCGACTTTTGATTTTCTCATTTTGTCGGTATACTCATTTGGATTTTCCACACTAACCATTCCAAGCGGGTCAGCGGGATATGAAATTCCTTGTAAATAGAGTAGGCCGCTGAAGGTGTATGTCTTTGTGGATCCATATGGAATTATGGCCTCCAACTGATTTGGGTATCCGGACCCTGATGATCGTGCGAAAATCATCATACCTTTGCTGTCAGTCTCACCCTTTAACGGTCATGATTTTCTTTGTCAGGATACCTTACTGAAATAACTTGGCCACACATGTCCTTGATTCTTCGTATGACCATGACTGTGGCTAGTGCAATATTGTTGGCATTATTTCTTCTGCTTATTTTCTGACCTGTGTTCACACATATATGACATATACTCGGGGTTTGTAGCTGTACGGAGCTCATTGCTGAGGCCAATCATACAAGAAGGTGACAAGAGTTCATGAGATCCCCTTGTAGGTGCGGAATATTGGCCTTGGTGGCATTGTCAAGACTGTTACTTCTGCGATGTCATGTTCAGATCTTGTCGATCCTTGCATTACATAAGGTGTGTACCTCTGCTTATCTTCATTTGCATGACTTATGAGGTTGTTGGGTCCGTACCTTTCTTAGGTATATCTGCTGGATCAGTGCTGTATCCCGTATAAGTGACCGATCTGACCCGAGATACATGCGTACCATATGTATAATAATCATATGCAACTGAATACCATATTATTGCGGGAGGCATATGTTTTGACTGAATTGTTCCTCTAACAAAATTATTGCAAATCTGATCCTTGAGATGTACTGCCATATACTGCCAACTCATCATATAATCTCTGAGAACGGTGCATAGTGTGGTACTGACGCGTACTGAGTGGCTTACGAGGGAAGCCATCCAAGTAGCTTGCTGAGGAAGACTCTTAGATTCTGCTCGAGGCTTTTGTTTGGGTAGCGTGCAGAAGAAATCTCGATAGCTTACACACGAAGCTTGGTCGGATTATTGTGCTGGAGAAACTTGAGTTCCGTACTTGAGAAGCTTCTCCTCGGGTTTGCTTGTTGAGAAAAATTCATTTCCGTCTTGTTAGAAGCTTTTACCGAGGTATCTTGTTGAGAAAGACCGGGTACCGTGGGCTGGAAATTGTTCACATATCATGCTGAGGAAAAATTTGAGGAGCCTTGCCTCATAAATTTCTTCCGATAGCGTGTGGAATAATACTGGGTTACTTATGTCCAAAACTTCATACTAATATGCAGACTGAAATCCATGCACACTTCCATAATATTTTGCGGCTGATCATTTGCATGAGAAAATTTGCTTGACTGTCTTCCTTGAGCATATCACATCCTGACTTTCTCTTGGAGTATAACATATTTCAAGTACCATTTATAGCTGAGCCAACACTTTGCCTATGATCCATACATTTGACTGAAAAATATACCGTTGGTCTTGCATCTGACTTGTCTTACTGCTGTTTGGATCGTTACTGCTGTAGAATTGATGCGCATAATCAATCCAAGACACGATTGGCATTCTTAGCAGATATTCCTTATATCATGCGGTTGACTGAGAAGGCCATAATGTTTAGCTGAGCTTCTTGCAAATATTTGAAATACTTATTCCTCCTTCGAGTCCGGTATCAGTTGATGAGCAACTCTTTATAGGGGAAAAATAATGTAACACCGGGGCCTAAAAAGAAAGAGGCAAAAGAAAACTCAACTAAACAAAAACACACAACAACAATCAATTCACACACAATCAATATCACATATTTGTGCTAGTCACACAATACGCATGCCTACTTAAGCACACAAATCTCGCGGGATCTCCGGTTCTACGATCTAGCATGCTGTGATGATGTGCACGAGGACGAATAAATGTGTGAAAAAAATTGGTGTAAACAGCGCTACACCAAGTGCTAGCTTAGCCAGGTAGCAACCTGTACTAGGTTGGAGGCGAGGACGCATTCGATAATCATGTAGTGGGACATGAAGGTCGCAACCAAATTATTATCAAGCGGACGGAAAAAGATCCGTACTCGTCCAAGAAATAGGATAGCGGGGAAAAATTGAGGCTGCTGACACTGCCCTTTCTTGATAACTACGATCATTAAGGGTTGCCAAAATGACAAGAAAAAGGACGATCCGTGATAGAAGCATGTCTACCACCGAAACAAAAGGTGGGGCTGAAGGAAATAATTCGGCGCGATACTTGAGCACCATTTTTGCAAACAGTGTCAGGATCACTTGGCATCACTGTGCTGGGACAGAAATGACGCCAAACCCCGAAGAATGAGCAAGAAAAGAAAACTGCAGAATTGCAAAGGCTGAGCTGTAGTGGATCTGAACCGATGCCATCTACACTCACCAGATTAAACTGTTAGTAAAAATACTAAGACTATATGCATGCTATGCAACAAACAAATGCAGCAACCAAATGCGACAAACAAGACCACCTCTAAACTACCGATTACTACCAGTTTGTACCACTCGCGCTGACTAGGGCATCCTACAGCCAGACCTGCTCTGATACCAAGCCTGTGGCACGCCGGCTCAGAGAAATCGGAACGCCCCGTATTCCAGCCCAAAGATCGAGGAGAAGTCTCTGGAATACGGCACTGCTTGACATAGAACAAATCAGCTCTTATTACAAGAATAATAATTACACGGGTCTGATGTTACAATGATCACATCAGCATGGCGACACTACGCCTGCGATACTACACTTGCTCTATGCTAGCAGCGGAACAACTCGTAGCAGCGGAAAACTTCTAGCAGCGGAACAACGACGAAGGTGGTGAACTCCACTCCGCAGGGACTCTGGCTGGGAGACGGTCTAGCTCGCATGAACGGACACCTCAACAAACAATCAAGCAATCACGGCATCACCTGCAATCTGGCATGACATGCCAGGTCGGTACATTGAATGTACTTGCAAGCTCACAACAACCAAAAGCATTAAGGCAAAACAACAACATAGTATTAAACAGGTTAATTAAATTAACATCGACCATGATACGGCATCAACTACTAAGCATGATATGAAACTACTACAATACTGATAAATCACCATCTCAGATCTCCATAACCATATCTCTCTTGGCTAACCGGCCAAGCAATATCCCATCTCGATCACCTCGTGATCAAAACCAAACGGTGATCTTTCCGGCGATCACAACCATGACCAACACTTGGTCTCAACATCATCATCAACATCCTGCCAATCTGTACTGCTCAAAATATCCACATATAAATCACCTATAAGTTATTCTGTCATGTGAGTGTTGATCGAACGGTGTGACCTAGTACGAACCCATGCCCATGACCGAGGACGCGGCTATCGATAGTTTAAACAAACACACTCTGCAGAGGTAGCGCACTTTACCCACACCACGGAACCCATGGCCTCGCACTCCCATTCGGGTGGACCAATGGCATTCCGACAAAACCGATCTACTGCCATGACACTCTCCCGGCCACTCCGACTCATTCCCCACTGGGCTAGTCCTGGGTGGCCCCGTGTCTACCAAAGACACAACGACCACCGTCGTGGCCAAAACAATAAACGGTCCCACACAGGGACAACCCGGGTACAACAACAACAACGGGCACACAAGGTTATAATAGCCACTAAGAATCCAAAGGCACATGTCATCGATATAATGATCAAAATATTAATCCGAGAACTCCAAGCAAATATCATGGCAATAACAAGATCAATATAATACTCCGATAAATGCCATGAACAAATCACAAGTAGCTAACACAATATTTTAAACAAGTTTAAATAAAGAAACCATGTCACTGCATTGCAATCATGCCAATGGAGGGTGTGGCTTGCCTGGGGCGGAAGAAATCATCGGGAGAAAGTGCGAGAAACTCGCGGAAAGGATCGCCTGAAAACGTACTCTCTCGGAGGGGGCTGAATAAGGGCAGGGGCAAAATGGTCATTTTCAGAATGTCAAAACATGGTGAAAATGGTTCCATCAGAACGGGCTCGATGAAACGAAGACGTGGGCTTTGGATTCACCTCATTTGGAGTTGTGAGTAAAAAGATATGAAGTGTTTTCTGCCAGGGCCCTATCTGTAATGAAAATCATCACAAACAGGCCCTTAGCCGGAAAAACTGAAAGCGTACTCCAGGATCTTCTCCTCTGGAAAACGTATTCCTTGCTGTAACAGAGAGAGAATACGTCTTCATTAAAGGAAAGCGTACTTTGGCTGAAGTAGAAAAGAATACGCTTTCGGAAGAAGAAAACGGATTGCATGGGAATTCGTCTCCACTTAACTGACGTGGAGGGGCGGGGTGA